>NW_006921596.1:17009135-17030041 GCF_000298275.1 Orycteropus afer afer | reverse complement strand
TTGCATAGCACCCAAATCTCTTGGGTCTTTGGGTCTTTTGACCCAAGTAGGAAACAGGCATCAGTGGCTCACTCCAAGATGGTGGCCAACCATGCCGTGACACACCTTCAAAGCAGTGCAGTCTGCCATGTTTTAATGGGGCACCATTGCCTGTTTCCTACTCCGGTCGAAACCTGATAAGAGATTTGGATGCAATGCAATGTATACACAAACTAAGCCATTTCAAGCTAGCTCGAAGTTCTGGTTCCAACCCACCAGCTGCTCTGTGGGAAAAATACCTGGTGATCTGCTCCATAAAGTTCATGCTAGGAAACCCTATGGGACAGCTCTGGTCTGTCACGTGGGGTCGCTATGAGTTGGAATTGACTTCTTGGCAACCAACAAGTCTCTGGAAAGGAGTCCCTGGGGGTGCAAATGGTTAACACACTTGGCTGTTAAACAAAAGGTTGGAGGTTGGAGTCAACCCAGAAGCCCCTCAGAAAAGAAAAATCCAATGATCTACTTCTGCAAATGGAGACCTTATAGAGCACAATTCTACTCTGATACACGTGAGGTTACCACGAGTCCAAATTGACTCGACAGGAACTGAGTTTTTGTCCCCAAAAAAGGAAATTCTAGAAACTTAATGCCCCCCCCATAAAAATTTGATGAAACTAAGTATGGTCTCCAAACACTGCACATATGCACACAGTTCTACAAGCATTTGTGTGTGTGTGGGGGGGGGGGGGTCAGAGGGCCCCCCAAATCCCCCTAAGTTCCTATTCTTGAGTCTTCTCATTCAGGGTTCGCTCTAACATGTCTTCAGGCCACTCCAGCATCTGGTCACCCAGCAGTGCCTTCAGTGAAGGGTCCTGCCAGTTGGTGCTACAGGACATCACACTTTCCTCTTAACTGGAGACTTCCTGAGCCAAAGTGATGGTTCTGAAATAATAGGCTATCTCCTGTCACCCACCTCAACAGGACAGCCCCTGTGAGCACAACCCTTTCCTTTCATCCTTCATCGCTCACATGTGTGGATGTATGCACAACTATACACACACACGTGTGCATCGATTATGTATTTTTAATTATAATGCATAATCTTGTAGAAAATTTGGAACCAGAAATACATAAACAAGAAAAACTTTAAATACCCATAACCTCATCTTCCAGAGGGATAGCCACTGCCCTCCTTTTGGTCTGGGGCTTTGCAATCACTGTCCTATGCTTATTTGTATGGATAAAAAGACTATTTTTAATGCTGATTATAACAAAGTCAGTCTTCTGAATTTACCTTGAAAATGCATGCTTGTGTTTTAAAAAACAGAAATTCTAGCTATTTTATTGATTTAAGTAAAAGTTTTTCTTGACTATGAATGGGAAAGAAAAACTCATGTTAGTATACCCAGCCAAAAATAAGCAAATAAATAAATACATCAACCCGGGTGCTGGAATCTTGAACTCAAGGGCAGAGGTTTGGGTTCTTCCCTATTTACATGCCTTTGACTTGCTCTCCAACTTTCAGTGACATGTCTCCAACCCTTGATCTTTTCCTCTTTTTCTTTTCCGACGCTGCTTGCTCCTTCCTCATCCATTCGCTTTTCTAATATAGGTTTGGGGCTCCTACAATGTCTCTGTCACAGCCATTGAAAACCTCAGAGATCCCAGTTCTATCTTGACACATATGTGAGGTCACTGTGTATCAGGATCAAGGCAGCTTTGGTTTTTCATTTGCACCTTGTCTGAGTTACTGTGCTAAATGCAAGGGGAAAATGGTGACCAAAACGTATTTGGTACTGCCCCAGAGTTCACATTTTCTCCCCAATTTACTCTCTCTTTCCATCTCTTTCTTCTTTGTTCTAAGATGTTCTCTATTGTTTACATCCCACCCCTAAGTATCTTTTCTTTCTTATACCTCTAGAAGCATCCATATATGCAGGTGCCTTCTCTGAGGGTCAGCGTTCCATAAACTGTCAAATTCATGAACGAGGCCTCTCTCTGCTGAATTTATGGATTGGCAAAGCTGTTTCATAAAACATGATTAATGATAATTAACATTTTAACTTCGGGCCATTTAATGGCACCTGACAAAGAGGTCAAGTGAAACTCATGGGTGTCATATGTCAAATGTCACAGTTATGTGATAGGGCTGAACAATTGCTGGGAATTAGATGAAGAGACTGTGTGAAGGAACTGCCAATGAAGCTTCTGCACCCACTCCTGGGGCTTCTTGCTTTTTGCCCACAATCAAAGGATACGGGTATTCCAAATTAGAAGTACCTGTGCTTCAGCTGGAACATCTGTTGGAGAATTAAGTTGTCTTTTAAAAACGCAATAATATTCTACTCTCTCTGACTCATGTGTCTAGTATACAGCTTGGGCACATTAAGGAAATCCACTGAGTGTCTGTGTTAAGGAACTTCATTTCCTGAACTTTCCAACCTTGTTCACTCTGCAACTTGCTCCTCCCTCCCTCACCCCTTTGATGTCTCTTATCTGATAACCTGTGCTCCTCTATTTTCAAGTCCTCATCTCACTCCTTCACCCTGATCCAGGCTCAACCTCTGTTCCTCTCCCTCTTACTTCTTCCCCTTTCCTCTTGCTCTCTGTTTACCCATCACCCGATGCCCCACAGGACCCTCAGGAATACCTGTGCTGAGGGCAGCCCCACCTATTGCTTTACCCAGCTGCACAGATGGGGCCTAAATACTCACCATCAGAAAAACAAAACAAAACAAGACAATTAAGCAGGAGGAAGACCAAGAACCAATGAGTTTCAGAAATGGAAATTGAAGCCCTCCTAGGAGGCAATGGGATTAATGATCAAGGTCAAAAAAAGACGGTGGACACCAGGTACAAGATCTGGATCTCCAGAGGGCAAAAGCTTGGGGTTTAGATAATGGCTAATAATGAAAAGGAACACAGTCCTGGATGAGGGAGGAGGTCAGTTCCCAAGGAGAAAAGTATCCTAGCTAAACAATGCTTTGGTCAGAGGACATCACCCCATGCCCAGGTTCCAGCATCTGGGGAGAAGCTCTTTGCTGACAGAATGGGGACTTCATAGTGAGGGGACACACAGAAGCTTGGGTTGTAGTCTACGTCATAATCACAGCAAGGACGTGGAGGGCAAGCTGAGGCTCTTTGCCACTCCCCCAGGGTGCAGTTGAGCAGTTAATACAGTAGAGACAATGTAAGTCACTTAACTGTTGAGTTGATTCCCACTCCTAGTGACCCTGTGAGTCAGAGTAGACCTGTGCTCCGAAGGGTTTTCAATGGCTGAGTTTTCACAAGTAGTTCACTAGGCCTTTCTTCTAAGAGGTTTGTGGATGGAATAGAACCTCCAACATTTTGGTTAGCAGATAAGCACATTAACCATGTGCATCACTCTGGGATTCCTGAGACGGTAATAGCCAATCCTCATTGAGCAGATGTGTATCAGTCCCTGATCTGAGCACTTAATATTCATTGACTTATTTACTTGTCACCATCACCCTGTGAACTAAGTTTTCATTTCATCTCCATTTTAGTTATGAAGAAGCTGAGGTTCAGAGAGATTAAGGAACTTGCCCAGTATCACCCAGTTAGTAACTGGTAAGACCAAAATCTGTACCCGGCTTGATCTGACTCCTATGTCATTCTTATTCAGTCATCAAGCTGCTTTTTGGCCAACTGAGCATGTATTATGGTGGTCACGCAGTGAGGTAAGATGGAAATAGTGAAATGTCATTTAAAAAAATCCTTTTCAAAAATGTTTATTTTAAAATGTAAAAATGAGTCAATTTAAAGAAACAGTGTCAAGGAAAAAATAGTACCAGTTTGGTTATGGCCTAATTGTTGAAGGTGAAATGAAAAATAATAGAGCTGGTAAACTCTGAGATGTACGTAGCAGACCTCAGTAAGTGGTGCTAGTGGGACTGTTTGAGGAGCAAAAAGAAATAATGAGGAGTTTTCCAATGTACTAAGATAAATTCCCCACTGTTAGGTTGAGTAGCAGTCTCTGCGGTTGGCAGCCTCCTCTGACCTTGCGTTCCATGTCAATGTCAATAGCTGTTGTCACCAGTGGATGGGCCTCCCATTTGGTACTTAGAGATTCTCTTTATGCACTTAAAAGGCATCGTTAGTACCAAGTGGCTATTAAAGCAGTCTTGCTGTTGGGAATGATTTTCTGAAGCAAATGCAGAGGAAACGTGTTGAGAGTTGAAGTCATTAGCTGTGACCACAGAAGGACTGACCGTGGGCAATTGTACCATTAATCACGATAAGGAGAAGTGTGTGCAATTCATAAAATCTGCTGGGTGAAGTTTCTCCCTAAGTGGACACCCGAGCGAATGACCCCATGTCTTTGCTCTAGGTAAGTGGACACGTGCAAGCTATGACATGGTGTAATGAGCAAGGCAAGTACGGCTACTGAGGAGAGGGCACAACAGTGATTCCAGGTCTTGCTGGGGGCTGTGACAAGGGCAGTTGGGTTACAGTGCTGGGAGAGCAGTTGTAGCCAACCTTTTATATTATGCTTACCTGGGCCAGGCACAATTCTTATGCTTTATGTATTAACTGTTGACTCTTCCCAACAGTTCTCTAAGGTAGGCACTATTATTCCCATTTTAGAGATGAGGAAACTGAAGTCCACACAGATTACATCACTTGCCTAAGGTTACACAGCTAATAAATAGCAGAACGGATTCAAACCCAGGTAGTCTGGTGTCAGAGGCTGATTCTTTGTTGTTGTTAGCTGTTTTAGGATCAGCCTCTGCCTCATGGTGACCTCATGCTCAGCAGATTGAAATGTGCACCAGAATGAAAGCTGCCCGATCCTGCACCATCTCCGTGGCTTACAGGCGGTTTTCATTGGCTGATTTTCAGAGGTCGATCACCAGGCCTTTCTTCTAGTCCATCTGAGTCTGTTCCACTGAAACCTGTTCACCAACATAGCAACACTCAGGCCTCACTGACAAATGAGCAGTGGCTACACGTGGGGTGCTATAGCTGACTCTTGCCACATCGCTGTAGACCATGATCACAGAATGGATGCACTCACCCTCCTTCTGCCTCCACTTCGGGGACAGCATGGGCTTTGGGCCACATGGATATGGATTTGAATTCAGCCCTGCCACTTCTTGGATGTTGGACCTTGAACAAGGAACTTCACTTAAGGCTGGGTTTCCTCATTCATAAAGTGGAGAGTCGTTATGAACATTAAATGCAATTATGTAAAGTGTCAAACACTTAACATGCTTGAGTAAATGTCACTGCCCTCTTCTTCTACACCAAGGCAACAGACACCGTGATTGCCAGGCCAGGACACTGATGGGAAAATGTGACTGAACAACAGGATGCCTACTCCAACTAGAACTTCTTTGGCTAGGGGCTGGCCAAGAGCATGACAGGAAAGCACCATCTCCTTGTGACCTCCTTCCTAAATGACTTCTCCATTTTAGGTTCTTCATTAAAGTCCCATGTCTGCATGGCAAATGGGAGAACAAAGTCTAGAAGTCTGTTCAAAACTGTATCTTCACCTTGTGATCCTAATTCCAGTGAAGATGGCCATAAATTCTCTGGAACTTCTCCTATTGAGAAATAGATGGTAATTTCCCTACTTTTGAATCTGGGGAGGCTTTGATAACACTCAACCAGTAGAATACAATATAAATGACATTCTGAGGCTTCTAAGGACAGGTCATAAGAAGCCTTGCAGTGTCTACCCTTGGAATACTTGCTGTGAAACAGCTGCCATGATGTGAGGAACCTCAAGCAGCTCATAGGGCAGTGCAATGAGTGGAACCAGCCTTCTCCTTGGAAGTGAATCCTTCCAACTCCAATTGAACTGCTCCATCTAATACCACATGGAACAGAAAAATAATATTTCCACTAATTCCTGTCCAGTTACAATTCATAGGAAAAACAAATGATTGTTGTTGTTTGAAGCCATTCAGCTTGAGGGTGATTCTTCCAGTGTAATATGTAACTAGAACACCAATAAACAGCTCCAAAGGGCCTCTACTTCTGTTCAGAGCATTGCATACCCAGGATCTTCCACTATGACCCTATCCTTTGCCCAGGCATCAGGGCTATGGGATAGGCAGGGCTGTGGAAGGTCTTTCTTGGCTGGATGCTGGTTTTGCATGTCTAGGATTACATCCTTTCTGGGCTCTTTCATGAACCACCTGATAAAGTGTAAATACTAGATCTCATTTTACTATTGGGGAAAACATGAGATGTACAGACTCGAGTCATAGGCTTCTAGACTTTCTGTCTGCCTATACCCCCCCCAACACACACATGTAAACACACACACACACACCTTCCAGAAAATGCTTGTGCTGGAGAGAGAAACAGCCTGATTATAATATGGTGGTTCTCAAGCTTGGCTCCATATTGGAATCAATTGACAGATTTAAAAAATATTCTTGCCTGAGCCCCATCCCTAAAGATTTTGATTTAATTATTTTATTGTGGTACAGTCTGGACACTTAAAAAAAAACCTCCCTGGCTGATGTTATGTGCCACTAGAGTCAAGAACACTGTTCTAGACTCATCATCATGACCAATGTTAACCTCATTGTTCTAGAGCTTTAAGACTTCATTTTTTTCAAAGATTTTTTATTGTGATTTGGGTGAAAGTTTACAGAGAAAATTCATTTTTGATACAGCAGTTTATACACATTTTGCCTCATGACATGAACTGCAAGTCCCCACAGTCTAACAGCTCTCTTTCACTTCTTCCCCATAGTTACTTCTTCCCTGTGTCCTTCGCTCCCATGGACTCCCACCCCCTGAGCTCTCTCCCTGTGCAAACACTGCCCTTCTGTTCTCCCAAGAATGATCACTCCAAGGATCAATTACCTGATGTAATTGTTCATCCCCCCCCCCCCATATGCCTGTCTATTGTTTGGCGGGAAGTCACAGGAGTGAGTTCAATTCTAGATCTGAAGGATGCTAGGGCCATAGTCTCAGGGATCTCACCAGGCTCAATCTGACCAGCAAGCCTGTCTTTTTGAAATGACTTTAAGCTTTGTTCTTCATTGTTCTCCCACTCTATCCAGGACCTCCTGCACCAATCCCCCTCCAAGTGGTTGACAGTGGTAGCTGGGCACCATCTAGCTTTTCTGGTCTCATGGTCATATAGGCTGAGGATTGCATGGTCTACCAGTCCTTAGACTAATTGTTTCCATGAATCTTTGGTTTTCTATGTTCTTCTTTGCTCTAGACCAGAAGAGACCCATTGTTGCATCTAGATGGCTGCTTGCATGCTTTAAGATCCCAGTTGATACTCACCAACGTAGGATGTAGAACAGTGTTTTTGTGTAGCATGTTATGCCAACTGAGCTTGATGTCCCCTGTGACCATGATCCCAAACCCAGAGGTCCAACTACTCGCTCCTTCTGGGTGGTTGGCTGTGGCCAAGAAGGAGGGCGTGAAGGCTTTAAATAAAGCCAAGTTGGGATTTGGAGAGAGTTCCAGGTGAAGAGGGGAGATATCAGTCTCTGATGATCTCATAAATAATAATCATGCTTTGCATTAATATAGATTAATTCACCTGAGTGTACCACTGGTGATATGAGATGGTCATGGTATTGAACAGCACAATTTCAGAGGGACCCAAATTCTTCCCATTTCAAATATCTTTATGTCTTTCTGATTACACAAAAGAAAAATCTTAGTTGGTGCTAAAAACCAGTTGTCACGGAATCCACTCCAAACTCATGGTAACCCCATGTGGGTCAGAGTAGAACTGTTCTCTGTGGGGTGTTCAACGGTGTGATCTTTGGGAATGGATTACCAGGCCTTCCTTCTGAGGGGCCTCTGGGTGGACTTGAATCTTCAGCCTTTCTGTTAACAGCAAAGCATGTTAACTGTTTGCACCATCCAGGGGCTCTGCATCTCTCCAAACTTTGGCAAAAATCATGGAGATGGTTTGCCATCAACTAAAATTCAATACTGGTCTAAATCTTTGCCACCTTGGCAACCAGGTGAGAAAACCAGGACCAGGATGACACTCCATTTAGGAGAAAGTTGAGTCTCAGAGACATTTGATGACGTGTCCAAGCATCTAGGTCCCTGCCCCTCCCCATCCACTAACTTTTACTGAAGAAGATCATGTGCTCTGCTAGAGGGGGCCCCTCTGCCATCTAGTCTGGGAGATACCATTAGACTCTATTTCCCTTGTCCTTATAATATGCTGACCCCAGAGGAAGAGCAAAGCAAGTTTTGCTTGGGGAGTGTGTGGAGAAGAGGAGAAAGAATGAATCATGGAGAAGGCAAGACTTGTTGGTTGAGGAGAGAGATCTCAGAAACTACCTGGAAGAAGAATTTGGTTCAAGAAAGAACGAACTTTCTAATACCAAGAGTACAACTGGCTGTGTCAGGAGACAATGACAATCCCCACCCTGTAACTTCTTTTATTTGCTGAAGATATTGTCTCTCCTTCTTGGTGGGGGCTTTCCCCCATATGCTCATGTTTACAGACAGAATGCTATTGCACACTGAGGTACCAAAACCAAAACCCAAGCCCATTGCCATCCAGTTGAGTCTGCCCCATGGAGACACTATGTGTCTATGTGTTACATAACTATGTGTTACACTATGTGTCTATGTGTTACATAACTATGTGTTACACTATGTGTCTATGTGTTACATAACTATGTGTTACAGAGTAGAATTACTCCATGGGATTTTCTTGGCTGTAGTCTTCGTAGAAGCAAATCATCAGGCCTGTCTTCTGTGGTGGTGCTAGGGACACTTGAACTCCCAACCTTTAGGTTATTAGCTGGAAGCAAACCATTTGTGCCACTCAGGGACCTCCATTGAGCTACAGGGGACTCCTAAGATGCTTCTGACTCCAGAATTCTCAGTTCCCCTCATACATCTGAAAGAGGCAAGTCAGTCTCCTCCATCCCCTGCTCCCCCTCCAGTAACAACAAGATTTTCACCTTCTGGATGAAAACAAGAAAAAAGAATAAAAAGCTGAACCAGATGAGAAGATTGAACGTGAGTCTAGATTAAATCTTGGAAGAGATGTTTGCACCTGTTACAAAGATGTGACTGATTCTTGACCAGCAGCAGGTGGACCCATTCACACCCATGGTGGGCTGACAATCTGGCCACTTGAGATTCAGCCACCACTACTCAGGTTATTAGACCACCTGGGGTGGGTGGTGAAAGACAGATCTCCTACTCCATAACCTGTGCCCTAGCATGATTCTTCAGTTACAGGCTGATTCCAATGATTGAGATCCGTGGGTTACATTTTGCCATACAGTGACTAGGAGGTATCAGAGAGCCAGGTCTCAGAAAATACGGGCAATAAGAAAAGTGGCCGATGCTCTCACAAGGAAGTAGGGGTGGATCCAGGTTGTTTCAGAAATATTTTCCCTTTAGATGTTCCTGAGAAGGAAGACAGACACCCTGGGGTTCCAAAGGAATGAGACAACAGATTACAGACATTTTGAATCTCAGCAACAGCTTTCTTAATAATGGAATAAAAAAAAAATCTTAAAATAATAGACTGCATTAGCAGTAGAGCTTAGTAGTTAAGAATCAATCATACTCAAAGTTTGACTTCTTTACTTGTTAGCTGAATAACTGGCATTGAGTTACTTAACCTCCCTAAGCCTCTTTTTCCTCGTTCATGCATAGACTAGTAAGTAAATATAATGCTTCCTAGGATTGTTGGAGTTGCCATGAATCAATCAAGTTAACAGCAACTAATGACAACAACAACAGGACTGGTGTGACATATGGATGAGTTAGTTCATTGCAAGGACATGGCACTGCATCGGGCTCATGGGGAGGTCTCCGGAAATCCTCATTATGAACAGGGTCATGGAATCTTAGTGAGTCCTAGCAGGACAGGAATCATTATAGGGAGGTGACACAGGATGTATAATGACTCCCATTGTCCAGCTTCCCCTCCCTTCCCGAAGCCCAGCCCCTGGTTTCTCACCAACCAAGGGCATGGCACTTGACCCATGGAGGGAAGTTTGAAGTCCAGCTCTTGCACACTCGCCAAACATGGGCATGTCAACTTTCTGCTTTTCTAGACACGTATGTTGCAAGCTCCAAGTCCACCTGCCTGTGGACACTAGCAGGCTCAGCCAAAGAGAGCAGGGCTGCAACCTCCCTCCCTTGCTCTAGTTTTTAATCAAAACAGTATTCAAACTATGATTGTGTGAGATTATATGGGGAGATTTGCAGGAGGCACTCAGTGGGGGCAGAAATGGTGGGAACAGATTGCCTCTGGGGGCCTGGGGCTGGGATAATCACAGGCTCAGATGCATCGTTCTCAGGCCCTTCCCCTGCTCTCCTGGAGCTTCACACCATCAGCTGTAGAGGAGACACAGGGTACCAGGGATGGAGAACTCCATCATCCCTTGTTTTAGAACTGGGGGAATGAAAGCCCAGAAAGAAGTTTTGTTTTCTTTTTCCCCCCCTGTGGCCACATAACCAGGTAGTGATAGAATTGAGATGAGAAAGTAAGTCTCTGGGATTCCTGGCTACTCTTGTTAGTTCTTCTCACATTCCATTGTCTCCAGCCAACTAGATCCAGATCTGTAGGAACATATGGACTGCAGGCTCCACTCTGGGTTGGGAGAGGTGGGGAGAGGCTAGGCCTCTCAGTCTGGAGATGGTTCCTGGAGCTCAAGAGACGACCTCTTGAGGTTCTGGGTGGTAAGGTAGGCAGCCACTTTACTACAGTTCTCTGTTCCTACAGGAGGTTGAATGGCTAGATGCAGCAGGGACATGACATCGGTCTGCCTCCCTCCACTGTTTCTGCATCCTAGTCCCTCTCCAGCCACATGATCATGGGTTTAAGTGGGACCTTTTCCCTCTCTGGGCTTTGGCTTCCCATCTTTACCAATGGGACGCTTAGGGCTCCTTGCCTTCCTCAGGACTAGCCTCCCTTCAACAGCACGCCCACCTTGAGGCTCTGGGAATGCAGCCTAAGCAGCCTCCCTGGAGGGGGTCTACTTGTCCCCAGCAGGGGGTGGAGTTGAGGGCGCCTTGAAAGAAGCCTCCAGCTAATACTTTTTATTACAAGCGTTAATCCTGCAAAGCCGACTGGAAATAATGTTTATCTTTTTGCAGTTTAATTTCCCAGACCCTAAGCCTCGGATCAGTGAGGGCTACCTGAGGGTCTCCTGGGAGGGGAAGGATGGGAGCAGCTGTTGCCCAGAGGAAGGGAGGGAGAAGAGCATCAAATGAGGAGGGTGGATCCCAAGGAGAAACCTGGGGTCTATACAGATGTCGGATTCTGTGTGACCCTGAGCCAGTCCCCTGCCCTTCCATTTGGCCTACTCGCTCGTCTGAGGTAAACATTTGTGTTTTTATAATTTATAATCTCTAAAGCCCTTTGAAAAGAGCCCAGGTGGCACAGTGCTTAAGTGCTCGGCTGCTAAATGAAAGGTCAGTGTGGTTCAGAACCCACCAGCCTCTCTGTGGGACATGAGAATCGCAGCAGTCAGTTTCTGTAAAGATTACAGCCTTGGGAACCCTCTGTCCCATTGGTCATTGTGAGTTGTGAATCATAGTGGACTCCATGCAATGTTTTTTTTTTTTTTTTTTAAAGCCCCTTCGGACTTATACTTCTATGGAAAAGAAGATGGGGTGGGGCTGCGCTGTGTACATGGCCTACTACCTCTGTTCCCTTCAATTTTCCCACCCCCCACCATCCCCTCCTTCTGTCCTCCCCTCCTCTTTCCCCACCTAGGCCTCCAAGGGTCTTAAAATTTCCTTCTGCCTCACACTTCAGTGAGCAACCATAAGGTCTGGTGGGGCAGAAGCCCAGTAAAGGAAATATAGCGCCCCCCAAATTCAGCCCTTAGGCACACATGCCAGGTGTCCTCTGTCAGCTCCAGGAGCTCCCTTCTAGGGCACTTCTCTGTTCACCTCCCTCCTTCCCAAATGGCTGACAGCTAAAAGCCCAGCCACTAGGCCCAGGACACTAATTTAGGCAGCCCCAACCAGCCAGCACTGCTTGTTGTTGTTGTTATGTGCCCTAGAGTCGGACTCAACTCGTAGCTACCCCTCCTTGGGTTTCTGAGGCAGTATCACTACGGAAGTAGATTGCCCAACCTTCCTTCGGAGGAGTGGCCAGCGCTGCTTGGACATCTGTAACTCAGAGCCAGCAGGATCATCCCCCTTCCCTCCTGCTGTTGTTACAAAATCCCTTCCGGACCTTGGTTAGCCTGTACCGGAAGTTTTCGAAGACACTTGATTAAACACCAAGAATATCGAGTCCAGTCTGGCCTCATCCTGACTCAGAAAGCTCCTGGGCTGGCTTGGTAATTGCTCCTGATATGACGGGCACTGTGGCCCCAGTAGCCAGCCAAGAGTTGTTCAAAATGATCTTCTTTATCCTCCCTCCCCCAAGAAATTTACAACTCAAGTACAAACCCCCGAAACAATGCAGCTTCCAGGCAAATATCCTGCTATCTCTCCCAACCTCCATCCTCCCAGCTGTCATTCCCAACTCCTCCTCATGCACGAACCAGCGGACTATCAGCCTGACCAGACTTGTTGGTTGGACGATTTGGGGCAGCTAAACTGCAGCGCTATTTTGCAATTAAAAGTGACTGTGGTCTGCAGCCCTCCCAGTCTTTTCCCCAGAACCCACCTTGACCTTTTCCAAACACCCCTGGCACAGATAGGCCACACAGCGCGAGTTCTGTTCCATTAATTTTAAGGACACAAAGAAGTGGGGAAAAAAAATGCACCTGGTCCTGGGGCGGGGGGCCAGGTCAGTCACAAGCTGTGAAGTTAGGGGGTGTGGGGGTGTGAGGGCGCTGGGCTCAGTGAGCCAGAGAGGGAGCGGGGCTTCAGACCCGGATTCAAGAGGAGGGAGGGAGACTTGGAATGATCCGAGCTCGGGGCAGGCTCTCCCCACTTGGCCTTCCCCAAATTGCCCTGCCACCTCCATCCAAAAAGGTGCACACAAACTCCCTGTCCCCCGCGTGCAAGGACGGCTACTAGAAGAGTTTGGGAGTGTCTGTGTCTCTCTGAGGCGAAGTGAGAGTCCTGGTCCTTGGAGAGGTCTCGTAGTTTTTTAGCGTGGAGATGAGTTCAAGAAGCTGCGCTCATTTCCAAGAGTCCTCCGCAAGTCGCGGCCATTGCGCTAACCTGCTGAGAGAGGAAAGGTTGATTAAAATCCGAAGGCCACTTTGGGCAGATTCTTAAGAAATCAGTGACCAGTCGGGTCTCTTCCAAAGTGAAACGAAAGTTTAGAGGCAATTTCCTTACCAGAAGGAACATTTGGATGCCTTTATGTGTAAATTCAACAAAACAGTGTAAACCGATTTTCTCAATTGGCAGTTAATCCTGAGAGAAATTACTACAAAGAGCAGAATCTGACCTTAACTGCTCCAGCCGCCTGAAGTTTGGGGAGTGGGCTTCTGGGTGTGTGTGTGTGTGTGTGACATTCCTTTTCACCAGGATCTCAGCTGAATGAAAAAGCCTGCTAGGGGCTGGGGACACCGATTGACAGTCACCCCAGCTTGGAAGTGAGCCCTTGGGGGTAAGCGCTCTTGGTGACCACCTCTGAGCTTCCAAGTGTGTTGGATGCAGGGATGTGTCTCTACTCACTAGGGGTTTTAGTGGGCCACTGAGAGGGCTGGAAAGTAGACTTCAACCCCACATACGTGTCTGGCTCTCCTGCTCAGACCTCTCAGGAAGCCCTGGTGCCTGCCTCACCCTAACCAACTCTTGGGACAAGCCTGGCTCCTCAGCCCAGCTGGCCCGACCCGGGCATCAAGAGGGGGAGGGTGGTGCTTTCCTGGTGCATTTGCCAGAATACTGGACTGCTAGTCAGGAGACTGCTCACCAGAAGGCTGGCGATTCAAACCCACCAGCCACTCCTCGGAAGGAAGGTTGGGCAATCCAACTTCCGTAGTGATACTGTCTCAGAAACCCAAGGAGGGGTCGCTATGAGTTGGGGCCTACTCGACGGCAAACAACAACAACAACAACAAGTCCGGAGGCCTAGATGTCTATCTTTTCAATGATATTTATTCTAAGTGATCCTAGGTAAATTACTCTCTCCCTCCGAACTTATAATTTTTCAGCTTTTAAATGAGAGGGCACTGGAACTTGGATCTCTAAGACTGCTTTTCAAGGAGTGCTAAGGAACAATCTCCTGCCAGAAAAGGGGCCACAGCTCTGAACTTTCCTCCCAAAGAGGCAGACAGGCAGGGCAGGACAACTGGCAGGACAGGGAGGTGGGCTGTGCCTTTTGGACAGCAAGGTGCAGAGCCCACTACCTTCTGCTCCGGCCGGGTAATGGCACTGCATCGCAGGTTCCCTCTGCTGCGGGCAGGACGCACAGTTTAGCGCCAGCTCCTGCAGGGCCAACGTAGGGTTTCCAAATGCTTTGGCTATGCGGGAAGACTCGTTGCACGCAGAGTCTCTGGGGACCAGCGGTCGCCCTCCTGAGCCTGAAGGCTGTCCGGGAAGCAAGTGACACTCGGGACTTCGTGGCCTGGGCCGGGTTGGGAGTACACCTTCGACGGCGCTGGCCGCCGCAGTGTGCGCCAGAGACCAGATGCGCGGTTTTCCGCTGCAGGCGTAGTGCATGGTCAGCGTGGGGTCCTCAGGCTCTGCCCGGAGGAAGTCAGCCTCGCCCTGCCCGGGGGGCTCACTGAAGGAGAAGCAGGGAGCCGCCAGACCGCACTCCCTGCGCTCGAGCTGGCGCTCTCGAGCTGCAGCACAGGGCGCGGGCAGCGACTGCGCGCCCTTAGGGAACTCGGCCAGCCTGTTGGCAGCTGTGGTCACTGCCTCCTCTTCTTCAGCCTCTTCCTCTTCCTCCTCCAGGTCTTCCAGATCACTCAGCCGGAGTCCCCGGGCCTCTCTGTTAGCAGTAACATCTGCAGGAAACCAAGAAAAGAGTGAGAAAAGCCCCAGGCCCCAAGGGAAATCCTCCGGGAGTGCCCTCCCGGAGAAGCTTTTAGCAAGAGGCGCCCTGAGCTCAGGGCATTCTGGGGGTAATTCACCAGGCCTGCCAGACACCCCTTACATTTGCTCCAGGGGAAAGAATTCCTGCTCCTAGCCTTGTCCCCACCCTCGCAGACTCTTCTCAGGTGCAGCTCCAGACGCCAGCTCCAACTAGGAATCTCAGCTGTCAAAAAAGAGGGTGGGGTTGGGCGGGGGACTGGTTTTTACCTAGCTATAGCGCCTTCGGGTGCCTGGTGTTATATTATCTTTTGTTGTTGTTGTTATGTGCCCTCAAGTCGGACCTGACTCATAGTGACCCCTCCTTGGGTTTCCTAGGCGATATCACTACAGAAGTAGATTGCCCAACCTTCCTTCTGAGGACTGCCTGGTGGGTTTGAACCCCCAGCTTTCTGGTTAGCAGCCAAGTGCCTTAGGCAGAGCACTGACCATGTGCCTGATGTCATTTAGGCACTTAGGTATTAGATACTTAGAAAATGCAATATTTGGTGTAGCTGACATTCTAGAAGGGGTAGGAAGACTTTGCATCTGCTAACTTTCTCATAGTGATAGTATGACAAAAGAACAAAAGATGCTGCTGTGATGGAGAGTAACTGGGAAACCACCTTGGCTTGGGTGGCCAGGGAAGGCCTTTCACAAGTGACACACTGAAGTTGAGAGGAAGCCAGTTCTGTTGGGGATTCCAGGCAGAGGGTAACAAACAGGCAATTCATAGCGACCCCCTTTGGGTTTCTGAGGTGGTAAATCTTTCCAGAAGTAGATTACCCAGTCTGCCTGCTGCTGAGTGGCTGGTGGGTCTGAACCGTCAACCTTCTGGTTAGCAGTCAAATGCCTTAGGCACTGCACCACCAGAGCTCCCTGAGGCAGGTAGGGGATGCAAATACTAGGGTAAGCAAAAACAATGACAACAAACAAAATCAAAACCACTGCTACTGAGTCATTCCGACTCACAGCCTCATATTTACCCTGAAGGGCAAATTAGAATCGCCTTATAGAGTTTCCAAGGCTGTAAATCTTTTCAGAAGCTGACTGCCACATCGTTCTCCCCAGAGAAGCTGGTAGGTTCCAACCTCCAAACCTTTTGTTTCGCATTCCAATGCTTTACCCACTGTGCCACGGGGCTCCTCAAGGGGGCGCGCTCCAGAAAAGCTACCCCAGAGGGCAACTGGGCTGCAAAAGGCAAATCAAACCGCTTGCTGGCTCCTAGAACACATAGGGTGGAATAGGTGACACCTTCAGTACCTTTGGTGTCTCCGTTTAGGCTGCCCAGTGGTTCCTCCGCTCCGCCCTCCACCTTCCTCTCCTCTCCGCCTTTGTTCTTGGGAGCCCACGTCATCTTGTTCTCCTTCTTGAGGCGCCGGCGCGCGTTGGCGAACCAGGTGGACACCTGGGTGAGGGTCATCTTGGTGATGATGGCCAGCATGATCTTCTCGCCCTTGGTGGGGTAGGGGTTCTTGCGGTGCTCGTTCAGCCAGGCCTTGAGCGTGCTTGTGGTTTCCCGGGTGGCGTTCTTCCGGCGCCCGGCGCCGCTCAACTCCACGGAGCCATAACTGAGGGGAGAAGCCAGCTCACAGTTCTGGGGCTGGGAACCTGAGGCTGCAGGCAGGGGACAGTATATGGCCTGGAAGTGTGGTCCCTTTGCCTCCACCCCAGTGTTCCGCCAGGATCCGCCCCACCTTGGCAGGCGAGAAGGAGGTCCTTGTGGTGCCTGCCTCTAACGCACCCCACACCTTACCGGTCATATTGATACTGCCCCAGGGTGGACTCGTAAGGGTAGTAGGCTCCTGATTGTGCCAGACCGGATGTAAAGCTCCCCACCGCCTCTTTAAATTCATACTGTGGGTTCTGGTGGGGGAGAAAAAGAGAATTTAAGATTACCATGGGGGAGGAGGGGGGCAGGGCCGCTGTTAGGGTGTGGACCCAGGGTCAAGCGTGGTTTAAATCCCAGTACCACCATTCACATTTGGTTGTGTGACCTTAGGCACAGTAGTTTAACTACTCATTGCTTCAGTTTCCCCTTGGTAAAATGAGGATAACAACAATACCTATATGTTGTCGAAAAGGACCTCTGGTGGTGCAGCGGTTAAAGCACTCAGCTGCTAACCAAAAGGTAGGCCCGCTCTGCAGAGAAAGATGTAGCAGTCTGCTTCCAAAAAGATTTACAGTCTTGAAAACCCTATGGGCAGTTCCACTCTGTCCTATAGGGCAGTGGGTTTGTTTTTTTGTCTGATTTATATGTTGTTGAAGAACACCACTGGCACAGGCTTAGCAGATTCTCCGGTGAGGAATAAACAACAGTCAAATATTAGCTGCACCAGCAGGGCTCCTATTCCTTTTTCCACTTGTGTCCTCATTTTGCCCTCTCTCTCCCATTCTCCCCTTCCAGAGCTATTCCCTGACCCTTTGTGTCTCTGTAACATTGGGTAAAGAATTTGAACTCCTCTGTACGTACCTCAATTTCCTCATCTGTAAACTGGGAATAATGACACCTGCCTTGCCCTCCTCACAGAGTTAATAGAAATACGTTTTCTAAACAGCGTGATGTCTTGCATACTGTAAAGTGCTATAGAGTCCTCATCTCCCTTAGAAACAATCTCAACCATTTCCTTTTTTTCAGAGTTATGTGTCCCCTCTAGATTTCCCCTGACGTGTCACTGGATTTCACCTGCCGCTGCCGATCACGCCCCCAGGCTCCGCGGGCTCTGGCGCGCAGACCCAGGCCCCACTCTGCATACTCACCAGCGCCCCGTACAGCGCCGACGGCTCGGGGCCGTAGGGCAGATAGCCAGGGTAGCTCTGCGCGGCTGCAGCGGCTGCGTAGGGGGCTCCGTAGATGCTCAAGGCCGCGCCCAGCTCCTGCCTAGCGCTGCCCAGCAGTCTACTGTTGTAGGATGCGCAGCAGAGAGCAGCAGCCGGGGTGGAGCCTGAAGCCACATCCGGAACCGAGCGCGGGGCCGACTCGCAGCAAGTGGCGCTGGGACTGGCAGACACCAGAAACTAGGGAGCGAGAGAGGGGGTACCCGAGGTCAGAGGCCCGCGCCTCCGGCTGTCAAAAGTCAACAGAGAAGATGCAACTGCTGGATCGCTCCTTCCTTCAACATTAACTAAATGCCACCCTGTACGAGCATTCGGCTAGGTGCTGGGGAGGGAATTGTTCAGAGGCAGTTTATCCAAACTGCCCTTATAGGCGTGCCTAAGCGGTTACTAAGAGTCCAGAGTTCCAGGGCGGATGTTCGGAAACCCGGATTAATTATGCCAAACCCCATAATTTCTCCCACCCCAGGATTCTACAAGGGCAGCGCTAGAAGATGGCCCAAGAGATCATCATCACGCTCCCACTCCCGCTCCCGTTTTTCAGATCGCAGACCAGAGAGTGTACGACACTTGTCCAACATCTCGCAGCAGGTCAGAGGTCAAGTTGGGACTGGATCCCATGAAAATATACCCCCATTCTGGAGAGAGACTGGAGAACAGTGGCGGATGTTCCCGGAATTTTCCCAGGAAACCTGTGTCACTGCACAACACCCACCCTGCTTTGGAAAATCGAAGCAACCAAAGGCAGAGCCCTTGGACTGGGCGCGGTAGGGGGAGGAGCAGGGCAGAGGCCACCAAACGAATAAGGAAAAAAAAAAGAGGTGGCTGGCTCTCTGGAGGGAAGTTTTCTTTGGACTCTTCTGGACGAGGAAGGGGCCTGATGGGAGATCACTAAGATTCTACCCACCTCCCTAGCGCGGGGGCAATTGTGCCCACGTTTGGGTCACAGCACGGTTTTCCAGCAGGCACTCCGGGAGCAGAACGTTCTAAGCAAGGGCTTGGGGATGTCAGAAGGGGCAGTGGTCCCTGCTCTGTCTGGGTGCTCCGCAGACACGTGTGAGAGGAGGGCGCTTCGGGACTGGCGCGAGCACTAGGCAACCCTTCACCCAGTCTAACTCCATCCCCCATGGAGGCGCCTCTTACCTGGGAAGCGCCGCTGTATGGGTGTCCAAAATGTGGGAAGGACATTGTGGCGGTCCCTGGCCCGCCTCACTCTTCCCTTCGGAGTTCCCGCCTTACTCCCGCTGCTCGGCACTCCCAGCTGTGTACACCCCGGGTTCCTTACACTGCCGCCGGTGCCCAGCTCCAGATCTTCCGCCCACTAGGCGCGGCTGGAGGCAGAGCCGCGCGCAGCCAGGCTGCGGAGCCCTGCGCTCCGGAAGGCGCCCCTCCGGCCCGCGGGGTCCGGAAGACAGAGGGGCCCATGGATGGGCAGGGGAAGGAAGATGGTGAGGGTTCCCAAAGGCGCGCGGTGGCGAGGCGAGCAGTGGAGCGGCGCGGGGCTGTGAGCCTCCCGAGGTGTCCCAGTCCAAAGTGGCTTGAGGCTCAATGTGACGTCACGGTAATCCCAGGCAGCCAGGCGGGAGCCTGGGCCCCGAGGCCCCAGGGCCCCGGGCGACCAAGCGTGCCAAGCGCAGCCAGTCCTCGCGAGCGCGCACTCTCACCTATACTCACACTTGTTCTGGGAGGTTTGGAAGTTGTGCAGCTAGTGAGGTACGTCAAAAACCCTGACCCTCTGTGCTCGGCATGTATCCTACCTCGTTTCGCCTCAAGCACACGCGTGCGCGCACACACTTACAATCTCTCCAAATTACCCGGGAGAAGTAGGAGGAACGCCTCCCTCTGCGCGGCGCAGGCCTTGGGCGCAGTGCGCTCACCTCCTCCCCTGCGGCCCTGAGGAGGAGAGAGGCAACCAGGTCGGCAATGGAGGAGAGAAGAATACAAAAGAAGAGACAGGGAAAAAAAGAAGAGAAAAGTGGGGGAGAAAGGCAAGAGGGAGAAGGAGGAGGGGGGAAGAGAGAGATGTGGAGTCGAAGTATACAGAGGCGCGCGGGGGAGGGAGGGCTGAAGTGGGCGAAGGCTGGGCGGGGGCTGAACATTGGCGGGTGGAGGAGAGCCGAGGCTGGGGGAGAAGACTCCAGCCCAGGTCCCCCGCCCCTGCGCTGCAGAAAGTTTGTTGGAGCCACAAACCCGGCGCTCTTTGGGGCAGTGCTGGGCAGCGTCCGTGGCCTCCACTGGCACAGTCGTCTTTGTCCTCCGGGATTTGGCTCTTCTCTTCAGCCTCGCAGAACTCAGTCTAGATACGGTTCTCCAAGCCCCAGCCTTTGCCTGGCCTTGAGCCTGGGACTTCTCTGCAGTC
The DNA here is from genome assembly GCF_000298275.1 of Orycteropus afer afer. Taxonomy (NCBI): domain Eukaryota; kingdom Metazoa; phylum Chordata; class Mammalia; order Tubulidentata; family Orycteropodidae; genus Orycteropus; species Orycteropus afer. The sequence continues at coordinate 17,009,949 of NW_006921596.1, read as the reverse complement.
GCTTGGCCCTCGAATGGGCCAAAAAGCGCTCCTCGAAGTTCAAGTCTCCTCTGACATGTCTTGGAAATGCGCCAAGTCTGACCCCTGGCATCTGCAGGCCGCGGACTGAGACCTCTGAGCATCTCCCCGAAAGCTAGGTTTCCTCCCTCACGCACGCAGCCCGCTATGTCTGCGAGGAGCTGGGAAGACGGAAGAAGGAGCCTGGGCGGGCTGCAGACGCTGCGGTCCGCTAGGGGTGGCGCTGGCGAGCCGCGATGGAGCGCGCCGAGAGGGCTGCTGTTCCCTGCGCTCGGGCCGGATGCGTGGCTGGGCCCAGCGCTCTGACACCAAACCTCCCTAACCAGATCCCAGGGATCCTCAAGGGGGCACTGATGGCGGGGGTGGGGGAGGACTTGTTGGTGCCGGGGAGGGAACTGTGCCCTCTAGGCCTGGACCCCGGGACAGGCGGACGCCCCCTTCGGAGCATTGCTGACTCTGCACGCCCTAAGGAGAAGCCTCCAGGCTTGGAGCAGTCCTTCTCAGGGCTTCCAACCTGGGACGTTTTAGGGACGCAAAAGGGCCGGCCAGTCTGGCAGAAGTGCTGCGGACATCCAAGTTGAACCCAGACTTTCTCAGAGATCACTCAGGCGGGTCACCGCGCTTTAGGGTTTACAAAACGGTACCCAGGCCCTCACTGCAGGGTCTCAGAGTCATGGGGGCTGGTTCAAGGGCCCAGTTATACTTTCTAGTTGAAACGCAAAACTTGTGGCCCAGATGGTAGGGAAAAAAAAAAAAAAAAACAACCCGGAGCCCTGTCCTGGTTCTCCCTAGACCA
>NW_006921596.1:16985443-17009035 GCF_000298275.1 Orycteropus afer afer | reverse complement strand
ACTTTCTAGTTGAAACAAACAAACAAACAAACAGATGGTAGAAAAAAAAAAAAAAAAAAAAAACCCGGAGCCCTGTCCTGGTTCTCCCTAGACCAGGAGGAAGGCCAGATACCTGGGCAAGCTCTGGGGCCCTGGCCTGGGAATCCCTCACCAGGGATGGATTCCACCATAAGCAAGGTGAGTGCGAGCTTACTTGTGCTTACTCACTAATCTGTAATTAAGTAAGCACAAGTAAACCTGTGCTTACTTTGCTTACTGGGTAATCCATCCCTGTCAGGGATTGTAAATTTGAAGAGAGGCTTTGATTCTGTAGGAACATGTTGTGGTGTTGGGAGAGAGACAGATGCCAGCCAGACCTAGAAACAGAACCTCTGATGTAGAGAAAAACTGAACTTATTCACTGCAGATTACTAAGGAAGCACAAGGAAGTCTGTGCTTACCTTGCTTATTGGGTAATCCAAAGTGCACTCATCTGGGGTTTGCTTTGGACACCTTGCAGAGGGTAAAGGTGGGCCAGAAAGCCTGTCACCTCTTCAGAGAGACCTCTCTGGCTACTTCCTCTTCTTTTTTTTTTCTGCAGAATGTTCTAGGAGCTTAAAGAAAATGCAGACCACAGCCTCTGCAGCCTAAGAGACTATTGACTCGTGCACTCGCTCCATTCTAACGGCTGACAAATGCACCAAGGTTTCCCGGCTGCTCTGCTGCTGCTGCTGAGTGCCCTTCCCTTGGAGAGAGCTTGCGTTCAACCCGGGAAACTCCTCCTTAGAAAAAGAATTATCGGCATCTCCAGACTGACTTAGTGATAAAAATTCACTGCAATACAGAGATCCCTTGATTTTTCAAAATGCACTTTAAGGTCATCCACACATTTGCAGCTTGGATAACTCTAAGGTTTTTTTTTTTTAAGTAAGAATTGGAGAGTATTCATTAAATGACTCCCTTGGGGAAGATTACTGCTAATTAATTAATTGCAAACATTTCCAGAGGGAAGGTATGTCAATTGTAAAGTAATAAAATTAGATAGTCGAAATACTTACTCAGCAACTTTGATTGCCCATTCGTTCCTAAGCAGAATTTTTTTTTTTTTTTAATGACAGAAAAATGGGGATGGGGGTGGGGAGAAAGCATTAGCTCTGTCCCTTGGTGATCCGGTTGCAAAGGAGAAACTACCATACAGGATTTATTGATTTTAGGCTGATTTATAAGACTCTGCGGTATCCATGTTGTGTGCAGGGCTTGCAGGCCTGGCTCTTGCCTTTACTCTCCAGGATTAGAGCAACAAGACCTTTAAAAAGAGAAAGAAGAGAATAAAAAGAACAGCTGTGAAGTAATTTGGGAGGCAGGACTATGAAGAGATCCCAGAAAAAGAAAACAAAAGAGCATGTTTTATGTTGAAGACACTTGTGTTTTTCTATTGTCTTCAAAGTTGCTTTATGGTTTTGGTGGCTTCTATCAGAATGTCTTCCAGGGAGGAAGGCCTGCCTCTTCTCTTCCTGAGTTTCCAAGCTTGGGAGACCTTGAAGGAACATTTCCTTCCCAGGGAGAGCCTAACGCCACAGTCAGCCTGCCCTGTGCTACTGACATTTGATTGCTACCCGCCTAAGTCCCTAAAAATGGTTATTATGAGAGGTGCCTGCTCATCCTGCTATTTCAGGATCCTCAAAACAAAGCCAACAGGTTCAAACAATATCAGCGTCGGTCTGGCAGAAACCTCAGGTGAAAAGAAGTCTGTTTCCTGGAAAGTGTGACTCAGAGAAGCTCTAGTGGGATCCGCCATCCTATTCCTGACTCTTCACGGACACGCACTTCAACCACCCAGAGCTCTGTGCTTCTCCGGCAGCTCATCATCGCTTTGTTCAGTGCTGATCAATTTCTTCACAAAACATGCTCACATGTATGTGTCTACACATAGAATTTTATTGCAGCAAGTAAACAGACCTATGAAATGCAGACACTCCCAGTTATATTTAAAAAAGACCATCCACGTAAAATGTTTTCAACAACTGGTACAGACTCTTCTGCTGTACTGTACAATATGCCCTAGTGGTTTCCTTAGCATTAAAACAAATGAAACAAAGTAAACAGTCAAATGCCCATTTGGAGGTAGCAAGAGAACTAATGCATATTGTTCATTTGAAGTTGGTGTTCCTTTGCTCTGAATGGCAGAAGGTCCTGAGCAGGCAGAATAAGGAATTCCGAATGCATGCATGTACTCCTCTCCCCCAATAAAAGGGAAAACAATCATACTACATTATTTTGTGTAAAAAAAATATCTACCATTTCCTAATTATAAAGGCAGTAGATTTTACAGGGAGAAATAGAACAACCCAGAAATACTACAAGTCGACTTTAAATGCCTGAAATCACAGATAGACTCTGTTATTGTGGGAATACTTAGTTGAAAAGTGCTAAATTATATATATATTTTTTAGTGTAAGTTTTTCAGTGACTGTTTTTGAACCGAGAAGAATGAAATTTCCTCAAATCTATGCATGAATGAACAAGTGCATCTGGACAGATGCATCCATAATTTATACTGATCAGTCACCGCAGGTCTCACGGAGGAAAGCCGAAATGAACACTAATTGTTTTGACGGAAGGCGTGTGCATGGCATCTGATTGTGGAGTGCAGTGAGCCCCTGCCTTGCAGGAATACATATTATCAACAGCAACTCTGGCTTCAGGAGAGGAAAATAAAAAAGGCAATAATTCCCAGATGAGAGTGTTGATGTCGCTTGTCAGGAAGGTGGCGAATAGGAAGACAGCATTAACTTCTTCAGGATCAAGGAAGAAATGAGACTGAGTGCAGAGATCGAGGTTTCTCCGCGTTATACCCGAGTTTAGAGTTAAAAATGCTAGCTTGGTAATGGTCATTATGTGCCTTTGCATTCGTACAGTGCTTGGCAGCTTTCCTAAACGCCTTGTCTTTATCTGTCTGAGGCTTGTGACCAAGATCTAGAGGTTTGGAAAGGTAGGGAGCATGCTCAAGGTCACAGAGCCAAGTAGACAACGGAGGAGGGATCAGAATTTGGACCAGCTGACTTTGGGTCTTTCCACAAGACTCTATTTCAAATGCAGATAAAGCCAGGCACAGTCAGGAGATGTTGCTCTAACGGACTGCAAATTCACACTCGTGCTCTGGAATTCAGCAGAGACAGTATCTAAAAGGAGGCTGCTACCTGCACCTAAGTTCAGGTTCTTTAGGCCAACCTATATTATGAAAGAGTTTATGCAATAATTTGGGAGTCTTAGAAATTGGGTGTGGACCATTGATTACAAGGGCAGAAAAATAAAAGTGAAAAATAAAGCAGACCCAGTGGTGACTGGTAAGTATAAAAACAAAATAAAACAAACAACAATAACCACAACCTCTTAAAAATCCAGCCAAGACCATGTCTATGCAGGTCATGGTTTAAAAAATGTATGAAAATCAGTTATTGACTATTTCCAGGAAGAGAGATTCTTTTGTTATCGTCTTTGTTTTTCTATCAGTAGGTTGAGGGAGTTAAAGTTTTACTTTATTTTTTTCACTTTCAAAGCAGTTTTTAGGTTCTTGATTCTTGTTATCTTGTGGATGGTGACATTTTTTTTTTCTAATAGTAGCTCAAGGCATCTGGTGTCTTTTCAAAGAAGTAAAATTTAAAATAAACAAAGATAGATACGGGTTTGGAAACAAGCGAATGGTCTTTGAAGCCAAAGTTTTAGGGAAAGAAGCACGTGTAAGAAATAAGGGCCTTCCAGGGCACCACGTTAGGACACATTGGGATGATGCCATGTCCTTTGTCCCCTCCGGGCCAGGGCCTACGAGCACAATTAGGGAACAGACATGGGTCTAGACAGCAGAAAAGTAATAACGGTGGTGCTGGCTCTGACTACAGAAGAGACTGTGTATTTTGCATACAGCTTTCTCACTGCAGCTTTGCTAACAACAAGCAGCGTATAAGGACACTATTTTATCTTTCTTTCCCTGAAGGATTTCACTGTCACGGACTTTAAGGCTTCAATTAAAATGTGAGCAGCTTCCAGCCCCATCATTTTCACCTTATTAATGATATTTCCCCAGTCTTCTCTTTCGCTGAGGTTTCTCCTGCTTTCTAAGCTGAACATTGGAACTAGCCAGGAGCCTTCTTTTTGGGCCACCTGGGACCCACTACTCTAGGGAGCCTGGGACCATTTATGATATCACGTGCTGGCCATGGTAATTTATGACAGATCTTCCCAAATCAATAAAAAATATTGGAAGTATATAATTTTTAAAGAAAAAAAAAAAAAGAAAGAAACGCACGAGACGTGCCCATTAAGGGCAGAGCTGTTCTAATACCCGCATGTCTGCTTGGGTCTGCAATTAAAAACATTCAGATAATAAATCTCCTTGCAGTCTCTTTTAATGCTTTTAACTTTCCTGAAGGTTCAAATTGGTATCCCAAAAATGTGCTAGGACTTTCACAAGGTATTTTATAGACTCATAAATAAATATGGTAATTAATCTATGCTATATTTCTTTCATATTTGATGACAATTTATTATGGCATTCACCCATTCGGTGCACAAAAACTCTAATGCACTTAAAATCGGATTTCAAACCAAACATTTTATGGGAAAATATAGTATTGATCATCCATTTAAAGATACCATGAAGATGATTCATAACCTGCTGTAAAAAAGATCTCATGAGGGTCTTACAAATGAGTGGGGCGGTGGAGCAGTCTATTCATAAAACCAGAGCCATTGGATCTGTTCCTCTTGTTTTCTTCATCTATCTTTGAGTTTTCCACCACTGATTTGAGTTTTCCACCACTGATTACTTTTGCATGTTGCTGGTTTGTAAGAAAAATCCCCTTCCATGACATTTTTCATAGTGACAGAGGTTGAGGACTTTCGCAGTGAGTATTTTCTGTTGCAATTTTCTGGTGAAATTCTGTCTGCAGAAAAAGTTTCAGGGCAAGAGAAGAGGCTTCTGTTTCTTTTGGGTCAAATCGATTGTGCGACCCCCATTATACTTGTTTGTTATGGCTCGATTGTGGCAATTCTCAGCCATGCTGTTGACAGTCTTGATGGCCCGTGGGTCCAGGGTACTGTGAATGCCTGGATACCGTTTGTGCCTGCAGGTGTGAGGTACTGATGAGGGTGCATGAGAATCCAAGGGTGCTGGCCTTGCTCTTGCAGGCTGTCTGGAAAGAACGACACATGGCACGCATTCATTCAACAGGCGTTTCTTGAGTGGCTCCTAAGTGGATTCAGCAATAGAATTCTCACCTTCCATGTGGAAGACCTGTGTTTGATTCCTGGCCAATGCATCCCCTTGAGCAGCCACCACCTGCCCATCAGTGGAGGACTGCATGGTGCTGTGGTGCCAAACAGGTTTCAGTGGGACTTCCAGACTGAGACAGACTAGGAAGAAAGGTCTGGTGATCTACTTCTGAAAACCAGCCAATGAAAACTCTTCGGCTCACAATGGTGCAGTCCGCAGCTGATCATGGAAATGGCCCAGGCCAGGCAGCGTTTCAGTCCGTTGTGCATGGGATCACCACGAGGCGAGGCACGCTATGGGGGCTAACAAGAACAACAAAAGCTAAATGCTAGGCATGGTTCTAGGAGGCTAGCCTTCTGTAGTGAACCCAAACAGGCTCCTGCCCTCCTGCAGGTGATCTTCTAATGAACTGAATATTTATTCGTAATAATACTGGAATCACTTATCTAGCACCATATTAATTCAGGAAAACCAAAACCGGAAAAAAACTAAAACCAAACACTGCCATCGAGTGGATTCTGACTCATAGTGACCCCCTTTCGGTTTCCAAGGTGGTAAATCTTTATGGAAGTAGATTGCCTAGTCTTCCTTCCATGGAGTGGCTGGTGGGTTTGAACTGCCAGCCTTCTGGTTAGCAGTCAAATGCCTTAGGCACTACACCACCCGAGCTCATTTAATTCAGGAAAGAGGCCTGATAAATGTTCACATAATTCTAGGTATGAAGGGAAGCATGTTCTCTGCTATTAGTCATTCATTCCTTTTCCACCCATTTATTGAACACTCGTTGTTAAAGTTAAAGGTTGAGGATTTAGTGGTGAAGAAGACAATGAAAACCTGTGACATTTACAGTTTAGCTATAATATCTACCTGGAAAGGAGGTATTATTTGTTTTATTTTACAAAAATTGCAGCCTATTAGAGCTTAACCTGCCCTGGATCATAAAGCAATGAAAATCCAAGGTTTGACCTCGATCTGCTGGTTTAAAGGTTTTGGGAAACCCATTTTCAGATTAAATCCTTAACTGACAGTATGATGCAGTTTCAAGAAATAATCTTCTATATACGTAGCTGATCTGAGTTGTCCTGTTCCTGTCCTGTCCTTATATAGCCTGTGAATGGCTGCTTCCATGGGGTTCCTGGGTGGTGCAAACAGTTAAACACTCAGCTACTAACAAAACAGTAGGGGGTTCAGTCCACCCTTAAGTACCTCACAAGAAAGCCCTGGCAATCTTCTTCCAAAAAAAATCTGCCATTGCAAACCCTGTGGAGCATAGTTCCACTCTGACACACAGAAGGTTGCATGAGTTGAAATCGACCCAACAGTAGCTGTGTTAATCTGGATCACTTTTATGTCCATACAATACCAAATGACTGTATAGAAAATAAAATAAACTTGGGCAGCCACATAGATTTCTTGTCACCAGAACCTTTGGATGGTCAACTGATGTTTTCACGCTTACCCTAAACTTGATGACTCATGGCATAGATAATATCTAAGTGATTATGAAAACACATCTCTTGTCAATATTGGTTGATGGGGTGGGGGAGGGAATATGGCCAGATTGGAATTTCAGGGCATCAATAACTCATTGCTTATAAAATCTACTGTATTCCCAAGATACTATAATTGGCGTCTATTCACCTGGAGCAACAAAAGAAGGAGACCCAGGAATCAGAGGAGGAAATGGGCTGCAAGCCGAGTTGCCTTCATGAACTGTTACCTCTCTTGCCACGAGACCAGGAGAAATGGATGGTGCTGGAAAAGAACTCAAATTCTTGTTGGAAATCAGACCTACTGGATACATTGAGACTGGAGGAACCCCCAAAGCCATTGCCTAGAGACAACTTCTAAGCCTTGAACTGTAATTATCCCATGAAGTCATCTTTCAACTAGAGAGAATTGAGCTCATTTAATTAAGAGTGTTCACCTTGAGCATTGCACTCTTTTAAAAAATTATTTATATGAGATTAAATGGACAATGAAACCAAACACCAAATTCATTGCTATGGCATCCATTCCAACTCACAGTAATCCTACAGGACAGAATAGAACTGCTCCCCACACAGGGTTGCCAAGGCTGTAATCTTTACTGGAGCCAACTGCCACATCTTTCTCCTGTGGAGTGGCTGGTGGATTCAAACCACCTACCTTCTAGTTAGCAGCCAAGTGCTTATCCAGTGTGCCATTTGGTTTCCTTAAATGGACAACAGTAAATCTGAAACACAGACAAGAGCTTTGAAGGGTGGAACGTCTAAGCTAAGGATATTGAAATGATACGGGCAGAGATAGGGAGAAGTGTGACACAATGCCAACTATGTAACCATTGTCAATAAACTGAATAGGTAAAAATTGTTGAATGGGTGTATGTTTTGTTGTACATATTTTCACCAGTTCTCCCCCCACCCCCCAGACACACAAGAAACAAAATCCACTGCCCATATTACTTTCAGAGCTTAAGAAAAGCCTCACTTCAGAGTTTTGTACAAGCTTGGGGGTAGTCCGGCAGCAATTCCAGGCTCTGGGATGGTGTCTTGTTGCTCTTATTCATGGCACGGTGCTGTTTGGCTTTGTGATTGGATTTCCTCTGGGATTTTGAAAGTCACACATGTGTCTGCTTTCTGCTTGTTCAGATTTGCTCCACCATGAACCAGAGAGTCTGCAGTGTACACAGTAACCACACGGGAACAGTGCAAAGTGTGTAGCGTCAACTGTTGTTGCTAGTTGCCATGGAGTCAATTCTGACTCCCGGCGACCCCATGTGTGCAGAGTAGAACTGCTCCACAGGTTTTCAGGGCTGTGGCTTTCAGAAGCAGATTGCCAGGCCTGTCTTCCAAGGTACCTCTGAGTGGGTTCGAACCACCAACCTTCTGGCTAATAGTTGAGCACGTATCCATTTGTGCCACCCAGGATGCCATGAAGCATCTAAACAACAGTATAATTAATGCACCAACAGCAACTTGTAGGTCTCCTCACCTGCATTTCTGAACCCCTCTGCCCTCCAGCTGCATCTTGCCAAAGCTGTGCCCAGGTTTGCATCAGGCCCGTGCAGCTCTGCGTCTGCAAGATGGAGGCACTGGGCATAGAGTCTGTCTCTTGGCCAGGAGCAAATGGACTGGACAGAGACAGTATGAAATACATGAGTGGGATTAGACTGTCTGTGGAGGCCGGAGGACATAAACCATTTCCTGTGTCACTCTCAGGCTCGAGGGCAGGGGTAGAGCAGAGGGGAAACCTGCAACTATAATTATGAAATATAAATTTATACACATATAAAGGGAAGCCTGAAAGTGGCTATGAACCACTAAAACTCCCCTTTACATTATAAACACCACAGGGATATGGAAAAGCAATGTGGGGATTAAGGGCATCTTTTTGCTTGGGGACTAATTTATTACTGTAGATTATGCAGTTAACAGAGAAAGGGAAAATTGATACTTAGTTGTTTCTCTGTAAAAGTGAAATGTGGGTAATGGGAGGGCCTTGCCCCAGCTGTAAACACGTGATGGTGGCGAATAAGGCAGTTGAGGGCCGAAGGGAGCAAAACGGCGAAGGAGATCGGATGCTGGAATGTAGTGCCCAGTTGGCACGGCTAGGCTGGGAGGCTTTGGACAAGCCTCTTCCTCCCTGGAGGTCTCCTTTTACTCATCTGCAAAATGGAAAGGGTGAGATCCATGATCCACACAGGCCCCTGGGGCTTACATTCTTGTGGGAGTCAAATCATGCTTCCTTTCCCAGGGCTCAGAAACACTTGTGCTACCTTGAATTGTGGACTCTCTGAAAAGTGCTCTTTACCAAGGATGGTGTGTCAGAATCTCCTGAGAGGCTTTAAAAATCATAGATGTCAGCCTCGTCTTCTGAGATTCTGAGCAAGCCTGCACTAGGGCCCCGGCAACTGTATTTAAGAAAGAGAGAAAAAAACGTGAATATGCCGGTGATAAAAAGCCAAACTACCCATGGAAGGTATGGTTGGTTGACTTCACAGATACCCATGCCACGCTCCTTCCATGTTAAGCACGCCCATATCAAGTCTACGGTGGCCACTTGGGGTCATGGCCACCTGCTCCTGAGTCTCTAACATCCTTTGCTGGGGGCAACGGAGACCTACCATGTGATTCACTAAGACAGAGGACAGCTGCTTGGGGGGTTCTGGTAAAGCTTTTGTTTTCATGATAAAAACAAAAAGGATAGAGGCCACAGTAGCACCCCCTCTTTTTTTTTTTTTTCTTTTGTGTATGGGGGTTGTATACATATAGACTCTTGTATTGAAAACAAAAGATACAGGTTTGAATGCATAATAAGGTTATGAAGGAGGAGGATTTCTTCACCCATACGGAGGTGTAGCTAGGGCTTGGCAGGTACGGCACACGCCCTGGGTGCCGCTTGAAGGGGGCGCGGGTGAGCCGTTTCTACTGGCCATCGCAGTTTCCATCGGCGGCTGTGAGAGGTCATTCAGCAATTTGAAACCAATTGCTCTAGGTGCTCCTTTCCTTAGATAGCCTCTGCCTGGGCATATTCTCCAGCTAGCAAAGGGGAAAATATCTGTGGTACAGGGGATTTGCTTGGGTTTGTTTTTTGTTTCTAAACCTTGGGTTTGGGACCTTCCTGGCATGTGTAGCCAAGAGAGGACAAAGGTCTACAAGGGAAATATAAGCTCTGGAGGCAGAGAGCTGCCTCTTACACAGCCGGGTTCTTTGGAAGGTCTGGCCCTTTGAGCACCGGATTGCTCTATCCTGCCCGTTGTCCAGTGGTCCCCCAGAGCTCTCTGCTCTCCTTCTCCAGGGAAAAGCTTCCTATTTTCCCCTTTCCTTTGCCCCTTTGCTGAGTTTTAAACATGGACATGATGGCTGAAGCTGCAGCACTCATTCATTTATTTGTTCAACACTGTTTATTGAGCACTCGCTCTATGCTGGTCCAGGTGCAAGGATCCAGCACTGAACAAAACAAAGCCCTGTCCTCGGAGAGCTGACATTCCAGAGCAGGAAGCAGACAATCAACAGGTAAATGGATGCAATATATAATACATTAGATAGAAACAAACGTTATAGGAAAAGTAAAGCGAGGAAGACAGTAACAAAAAAAAAAAAAGTAAAGCAAGTTACTCCAAGGGTAAACCCAAGATAATTGCGCAGAAGTAGCCCTGATATCCAGCAGGATATCTATGGACAATAGCACTGATAGCAAGTAGTTCGAAATTGATAAATGATTTCTCACAGCTGGTGATGGAAACTATGATGGCAATAGAAACTGTCCACTGGTGCCCACTTCAAGTGGTGCCCAGAGCATGTGCCATACCCGGCATACCTTTCATATGGCTCTACTGACACCAGGGAGCCATTAGATCACTAGTCCTGGACTTCAAGTTATGGAAGACATATATGGGCAGTCCCCGGCTTATGAATGGGATCTGTTCCTAAGTGTGTCTTTAAGTTGAATTGGTAGGTAAGTCGGAATAGGTGCATATGGCTGTACTTTATTTAGGTCAAGAAGGAGCTCTGGTGGGGCAGTGCCTAATGCATTTGACTACTAACCAGAAGGTTGGCTGTTCGAACCCACCAGCCACTCTTTGGAAGGAAGATGGCAAAATCTACATCTGTAACAATTTACCACCTTAGAAATCCAGTGGGGGTTACTATGAGTCAGAATTGACTCGATAGGAATGGGTTTTCAGGTCAAGAAAAGCTCAAAGCCTTTCTAATGATTTAAAAGCAAGTGAAGGTGATTGTGATGAAGAATTTTTTGCAAGTAGGGGTAGGTTTGAAGGCACTCTGTTGTGCTATGGTTAAAACATTGGGCTGCTAACCAAAAGTTCAGCAGTTTGAACCCACCAGCCATTCCTCGGAAGAAAGAAAGATGAAGCAGTCTGCTTCTGTAAAGATTTACAGCCTTGGAAACCCCATGGGTCAGTTCTATTCTGTTCTATAGGGCCACTATGAGTTGAAATTGAAGGATTGGTCATGGATTTGGTTTAGGGGTTGGGTCAGTTGTTTCAAAAGAGAGGGCAAATTTACGTAACACCAGAGGGCAAGTCTGTAAGTCGGTTGTTTGTAACCTGGAGACTGCCTGTAAACAGGTTTGTTTGTCTCTGTTAATTGGGTTTTCTATTACAGCCGAATGCGTTCCTGAAACAGTGGAGTGGGGTACAAAGAGACAAATTCGTCATCTGATTATTTTGTCCCTGCTCCTCTGAGGCATGGATTCAGAACAGTTTTTTGGCTGTCTTCCCAAAGTTTTCTATGTTGATACAAGCCATATTAATATGATCCATACATACAAGATTGCTCTGTCTCTCTGTGAATACACACTAACACAGAGTACAGTGATTGAGGACCTGAATACAGGTAGCTGAGATGGTGGCTCTAACACTTACTGGCTATGTTATTTTAAAGAAGTGCTTAACCTTTGCTTCCAATTTTCTCATCAATAAAATGGGAGAATAAACCCACCAAGTAGGTTTCTTCTGATGCCTCAGTAAACTACTGTGTAAAGCATCCTCCCAGATACACTGTAGGCACTCAGAACTGTTCATTATTTATACGTATACAATGGTGTCATTCTACTGCCTTTCCTGTTTGCTTAATAATCTACTTGCACAGTGTACCATATCCAGTAGGCACCTAGATCTTCCTCTTTTTGACCCCTGTATGGTACACCTCAGGAGCTCTGGTAGCGTAGTGCCTAAGGCACTTGACTGCTCACCAGAAGGCTGGCGGTTCAAACCCACCAGCCACTCCTCGGAAGGAAGGTTGGGCAATCCTACTTCCGTAGTGATACTGCCTCGGAAACCCAAGGAGGGGTCGCTATGAGTCGGGGCCTACTCGACGGCAAACAACAACAACAACAACAACAACATGGTACTCCTCACTATGGAGGAGATCAGTCTTAGTAGTATTTTCTCTTAATACCCGTAAGAGTCCCTGGATAGTCCAAAGGGTTATGTGCTCAACAACCAACCAAAAGTATGTCATTTTGAACCCACTCAGAGGGGCCTCGAAAGAAATGCCTAGATATTGACTGCTGAAAAATCATTGAAAACGCTATGGAGAGATGTTCTACTCTGCAACACATGGTATCACCAACACATGGTGTCACCAACACATGGAGTCACCATGAGTCAGAATCAAGTTGGCATCAATGGTTTTTTGGATTTAATGTTTGTAGGTCATTTTGATGAGTGCTCTCAATGGAGGACCAGGGTCTAAAGATTTGTGCCTACACGGACCTGGTCAACAGCAAGAACAAGAATCTACTGCGATTAGTTGTCTTCTCTTCTTTGTTACCCTTCACTTGATGCCTCTCCCTGTCTCTCCTCTTCCACCCCACCTTATGCACTTCCCCTTTCAGTAATGTGCAGGGCCAAGCATGCTCACAGGGCAGCATTTATGATACACTCTCCTTCGACATTCAAAAAGAGTCTTTGAAGATTTTTCATCCATGAGACTGCATGTCCTGTTTCAGGATGAACTGAAAGAAAGAGAGAAAGAGAGAGGGAGGGAGGGAGGAGGAAGGAAGGGAGGGAGATAGATACCTACATATATACACACACACACATATATATATACATGTGTGTGTATGTCTATGTGTGTGTTCCACACACACATAGATAAGGTCCTCAATGAGAGGGATTGACACAGTGGCTGCAACGATGGGCTTAGGTATAGCAAGGATTATGAGGACCGAGCAGTGTTTCATTCCGTTGTACACAGGGTTGCTATGAGTTGGAGCCGACTTGACAGCACCTAACAACAACAACAACAACATCTATCTATCTGCCCGTCTATGTATCTATGTATTATTTATCTATCTATGTATGGAGAGAGAGAAAAGAAGAAAGAAAAAGAAAAGGAAAGAAAACATAAAGAAGTCCTCTTTGCACAGGAGCACATAATAGCTAATTTGATGGCATTAATCCTAGAAAGAAAGAGGTAATTTAAGTAACAATTAGTTCAATGGGGGACATGGACATCAAATAAATCAGATAATAACAACACAACACATTAAGTGTAATGAGGAAGAATAAGCATATAGGGCAATGGGAGTAGCTGCTCTTAGTTAATTGTGGCTTAGGGATGTGTGCGAAGCCTCAAGAAATAATCTGGCTTCTGACAGACAAGTTGGATTTTTAACTGGAGAAGGTGGAGAAAGACATTCCAGGTAGAGGGAGTAGCATGTGCAAAGTCATTGAGCTAGATATTTGGAGATATTGAGGGTAGGGCCCATGGGAAGGGATGAATGGGAGGGGATCACAGAAGGTGGTCTGTGAAGGGTGTTGAGTGCCACTGAGTAGCTCAGGGTACTAGCAGGGTGTCAAACACAACAATGCTGGTAAGATGCAGCATCTTCTGGAACTCTAACCCTGAGCTTCTTCTCTGCCCCATTCAGCTGTACCCCTCTGTGGGGCTCAAGAACAAAGTCAGTGATGCTGCTGAGGTTTTGGGAGGGATACAGAAAAGCAAGTCACGGGCCATGAGGAGGCTGAAGATACTATGTCTCTGTCTTGAGGGTGGGCAAAGATTCTTTTGGCTGCACAAACAGAGGGAATCTGGCTCATACAAGTGAAATGAAAGGCTATATTGTAAGGACAGAAGAATAAAAGATCAGGTGAGACATCCCACCATGGGAATCCAGATCCAGAAATCTCAGCAAGAAGCTTCGGACCTGTACATCGATGTTCATTGTAGGACATTTCACCACAGTCAAACGTAGAAGCAAACAACCCAAGTTTCCATCAATAGATGAATGCATGAACAAAATGTGGTATGTCCACACAGTGGAATACTATGAAGCTTTAAGGAGAAATGAAGTCTGATGAATGCCACAAAATGGATAAACCCTGTAAGCATTGTTGTTTTGTTATGTGCTGTCGAGTTGGACCCGACTCAAGCGACCCCTCCTCGGGTTTCCGAGGCAGTATCACTACAGAAGTAGATTGCCCAACCTTCCTTCTGAGGAGTGGCTGGAGGGTTTGAACCACCAGACTTCTGATTAGCAGTCAAGTGCCTTAGGCACTATGCTACCAGAGCTCTTCTGTAAGCATAATGCTGAGGGAAATAAGTCAGTCACTAAAGGACTAATACTGTATGATCTCACTTATATAAAATAAACAAAGATTATGATTATCAGAGATGGGAGGAAGAGGGAAAGGAGGAACTTGTGTTTGGTGGACTTTGAGATTATGTTAATAGAGGTAGAATATTTTGGAAAAGGATAGTGATAATAGTGGCACAACATAAAAATGTAATTCATATCATTGAATTGTCAATGTGGAAGTCATTGTGTTGGGTGATGTTTAGGTGCGTATATTTTCACTATGATTTTTTTTTTTTTTTTAAAGTAGGTAAAGCACACACACAGGCTTAGGGATTTTTCTCTCTGGGGGGATACCAGTAAGAAGATGTGGCCACTACTGTATATTCCTTTTTACAAGTGTCATATTCCTGAGAGAACACTGGTTGATCCAGTCTCTTTATATCGGTGGCCACAAGATGGTGGAAAGGATGGGCCCAACTTGGGTACTAGGGGTCGGGGGCACCTGTTTTGAGCCAAGCAGCCTCCTCAATCCAAAATGGTGGATCATGTTTATTTGAAGAGCTCTGGTGGTGTAGTGCCTAAGGCATTTGACTGCTAACCAGAAGGTTGACAGTTCAAACCCACCAGCCACTCCTCAGAAGGAAGATTGGGCAATCTATTTCCATAGTGATATCACCTCAGAAACCCAAGAAGGGATTGCTGTGAGCAGCCTCCTCAATCCAAAATGGTGGATCATGTTTATTCATCTTCAGAAATGGGAAGTATGGGCAATGCCTAGCAATGAGGCAAAGCTGTTCTCCACTCAATCTGTGGAACAGGGCAGTAAGAGCTACCCTTGCTGAATCCAGGCCATAAGAAATTTGGACTTCATAATTTACGAAGGCAACAGGGAGCCAACAAATCCATTCAGCACACATGAAATATTTCAAGTGAGGCACAAGGGAACCGGAGCAGGTCTTAGAGAAGATGGATTTACATCTGGCAATAAAATCCCAACTCCAGTAACCTTTGCACTTAGGTCTGGATTTTGTCTGGATCTTAAAGCTTTTATAAGTGTTTAAGAGCATGAACTCTGTAAGGGTTGGAATTTCTCTTGCTCTCACCCCCCAGGGATTGGGCTGCCAGGACAAGGTTGGGGGCCCAACTGCCTTCCAGTCTCCTGGCGCTGGCACTCTTTGCCTTGAGCATGTTTCATCTCTGCCCGTAGCTGGACTTGGCTCCACAGGCTCCGGGATGATGCATTTAACCTCGTCAAGCTCCAGTGTCCTCACCTGTGAAATGGGGGTGTTCCGATCAACCTGACAGGGTTGTCATGAACACTAAATCCAGCAACATATTTGAAAGCATTTTGTAAAATAACAAATGAGCAAATGCAATTATTTGGGGATCTTGCTGGGATTTAGCTTTGGAGGCAGAAAATCCTCACTTTGGGTCACTGCCCTTACTTAGGGAAGCCACCTCACTTCTGAGCCTCATTTTCTCCTCTATAAAATGGGAATAATAGTGTTGTATCTTGTACTGTTATGTTGTTGTTGTTGTTATATGCCGTTGAGTTGGTCCGACTCATAGCAACCCCTCCTTGGGTTTCTGAGGGGGTATCACTACAGAAGTAGATTGCCCAACCTTCCTTCCAAGGAGTGGCTGGCTATAGTGAGGGTTAAATGATACTACGTGGCAGTGATTTTGTAGGTTTGAGCAGTGGATCAACGCCCAGCATATGATAATTTTCCCCTCCCCACTTGGACTTGTTCAAGGAGCCAAACATCAAATTTATGGTGGATACAGGTTTCTCCAGCAACTAAGAAACTGTCAGAGTCCTTATCTAAAGGATATATTTCTAGTGATCAGCTATATACACTTTTCCTTTCCTTCCTGGCCATACCGGAGACAACGTTTCTAAGCCTTCTTGCAGTTAGGGAGCGCCTGTGGTGATATTGCCTCAGAAACCCAAGGAGGGGTCGCTATGAGTCGGGTCCGACTCGACGGCACATAACAACAACAATGGTATAGTTCTGGCCCCAGAAATATGAACAATGTGAGTCACTTGCAGGCTTAGGCAGTGAGAAGTCTGTGTGAGATGCCCATCACTCATTTCCCTCCTCTGCAAATGTGCAGGCTGACATTATAGAGTTTCTGGATCTGTAAGTCACTGCACAGAGAACAGCTTCCCTTGAGATGCCCAGACCTGTTGCAAACTTTGCATCAATTAAATCATTGAGATCTGGGGATGTTTGCTACTGCAGCATATCCTAGCCCGTTCTGACCAATACACTATTCTATTGCTTACTACCTATGTGATCTTGGGCAAATAACTTCTCTGAGCCTTACCTTGCTTATCTGTAAAATGGGATGAATAATACCATATGAGTATTACCTCATAAGGTTGTTCAATGAGATTATGCATACCAAATACTTAACATGAGGTTTGGCACGTAAAATATACTTGATGTCCAGTGGTCGAGGTGACAGTAATGATGGCAGTGGTGGGATGGTGATGATGATGATGATGATGATGATGTCGATTATGATAAAGATTCAGAGACTGGGCATGCTCACTAGATTCAAGCCCTTCCATTTAAGTAGGAGAACCCAGCAGGCTTTAGCTCTGGGCCGTGGGTAATAACCTTCTTTGGGACATGTTGGTACATGGTTTACTATATGATGTTGTACAAACTAAGTGCTAATATCTGTTGTCTGTGCAACTTCTTAGTTTATAAATAAAAGGATGATAAAATCTGCTTTATTTGAAAAGCTACCAACCATAGAAAGTCCAGCTGGCAATCTACCTTGAATACTTCATGCTATTACAGGTAGTTCCTGACTTAATGATGTATTTAAGTTATGATGGACAGCATTTATGACTCTCTCTCTCTCTCTTTTTGTGCATTTATCACTCATTAGTAAATGTTGGAGCATGTAATTTGTAGATGTCATCATATCTGTAAGTTTATACATAATGTTTCCAACCCCCAAAGACAAATAAAGATTGGATTTATAAAGATATTTATAATAAAAGGCAATAATAATAAAACCTAAAAAAATAAGAAAGTTTTTGACTTATGTCAGAAATGACTTATGACAGAGTTGTTGGTATGGAACTCCATCCTAAGTCAGGGGCTGCCTGTAATTACTATTTTTAGTTAATAAGAATGTGAAATCACGCATTGAGCTGGGGACTGCCATTTTATGGATGAATGAAAAGCAGCTTGTACCCTCGAGGGGTACATCATCCATGCAGTGTGTATAATAATGATCTTGAGATACTGTAAGACAGAAATATATAGTTTATACTTCTATTCCCTTACCCCAACCAGAGGAGCTCTGGTGGATTGATTAGTGGTTAAAGCACTTGGCTGCTGACCAAAAGGTCAGCAGTTTGAACCCACCAGCCACTCTGTGTGAGAAAAATGAGGCAGTCTGCTTCCATAAAGATTTGCAGTTTTGGGAACCCCATGGGGCAGTTCTACTCTGTCCTAACAGATCATTGTGAGTTAGAATTGACTCGATGGCAGCAGGTTGGTTGCTTGGTTGACCCAACTACCAGAATGTACGCAGTGTGGTTCACGGAAAGAACTTAGGTTTTGTGGGCAGAGGGAAATGAGTCTGAATTGTACGTCTGCCACCTACTAGCTGTGTGTCTTTGGGTAAAATGCTTGACCTTTGTTGGCTGTAAGTTTCTTATCTTTTAAAAGGGGATGATAATTGCTATCACGTTATGAGGATTAATGACAACATGTGTAACCTGGCTTGGGAAAAGATTAGCATTCCATGGTGCTTAATAAATACCCGCAGTGCTTCAATTCCTGGAGGACAGAGATTGCATTACTCTGTACTCCCAGCCCCTGGACCTAGAACATGCTTCATGTATATTACACAATGGCAGGCAGAGAAAATTATTTTCCACAGTGTTTCTACAGAAAGTATTTTTATGAGATTTGAGGTTTTTGTCTATTTTTAATCTACTGTTCCTTTGTGCAGAAACTTGCATTTAATTAATGAATTAATTGTTTCCTTAAAAAATGTTGGACCTCTGACAGAATTGTGACATTTTCAATTCTTTGAGTGAAGTCCTTTTTGTTAACTTCATTTCCTCCTTGAAAACATGATTCCATCCCCACACCCCTCTTTGTGATAAGGATAAGGCTGATTTCTGTAAACTAGGTAGTGTTGTTTCTTAATGTGTTTTATGTGCTTTGAAGTTATGTGATTTGGATTTACTGAAAATTTTGCTGTTTACTACTTTTCTCATGAAACATCACCTTTTTTGTGATCTGTCCACATTGTTACATATACATCTATATCCACCAATTCCAAGCTTCTCAGAAGTGGTACACAGTCACTGCTGTATACTATTCCACATAGTCATGTTTAATTAACCAGAAAACTGGATTAACTGCAACACCTCTATTCCCCCAGCTGAGGCTACCAGACTAGAAATGCTGTCTTTATTTTTTACGAGTAAATCAGTCATTAAACTATGACCTGAGGATGCTGTTATAACAATAATCATGGCTTATTAGTAACCATGGCTTAGGCCTACTTGTTCACATCAAGAATTATAATAGGAAAGAAATTGAAGCCAGTTCTTTGATTTTATGTCTCTCTATGTCTATGTCTGCACATGTGCTTTTGGCTATATTGTACTTTCCTGTGTTTTAAATAAATATTCTAATTTACATAATTGGAGCAAATTTCCATGGTGCATGAAAATACAAACTCAGGGCTATTACGTCAATTAGGACAATCCATACCCCACAGCAGCAAGTACAGCCTTGAGTGTCGAGGCAGGCGATCCACATTCAAGTTTGAGTTCTGCCTCTTGGGCACTGAGTGATTTTAGTCAAACCATTTAACCTCATCTATAAACTGGAGAAAAATAAGTGTAGGAATATCATGAGAATAAGATGCAATAACAATTACACATGCTAGAGAATGTAGCAAGGTATCATATTTTTTGTCTTAAATATGGAATTTTAAAAGTGAACAGAATTAGCTAATGCTTGAGTGCCTGCTCTGATGGTATTTCTCCCATTTTGTGCCCATGAAAGCCATTGCTAATTGAGTGGGACCAGCTTCATGAACCTTTTCTACTTGGCACTCCAGGAAGTCACTGTGAACTGATTCGAGTTGGCTCACACCCAAAATAAGGTCCTTGGGTGGTGCAAACGGATTGCGTGCGACTACAACCCAAAGATTGGTGATTCAAATTCACCCAACGGTACCATGGAAGGAAAGACCTGGTGATCTGCTTCCATTAAGATTATAGCCAAGAAAATTCTATGGAGCAGTTCTATTGTGTAACACATGGGACTGCCACGAGCCAGAACTGACTTGATGACAACAGGTTTGTTTGTTTCTTGCAGCTAAAAATTCACATTTGCCATTCCCGCCTTAGGCCCTGTGCCGGTCCACTGGGGATTAGCAGAGATGCATGTCTCCCCAGGTCTGCCCTCAGAAAGTCTAAAGTCAGGCAAGGGAGACAGACACAATTCTGAAACCAGGCAGAGTGTCATCTTGGGGTAAATCACCAGAGTGCTATGAAAACACGGAGGAAGGGAGATGGATGCCATTAATGGGTATCATGAAACGCTTAGAGCTGCCTGCATTTCAGCTAAACCTTCAAAGTCAGAAAGGATTTAGAAGATGCATATACAGGAGCAACCGTTCTAGGAGGAGGAACAGTGTCAGGGAAAGTATGTGTGGAGATTAGCTCAGTCTGGTTTAAATCCAAGTGATGTACAGTAAGATAAAGAAGATACACTAAACATCATGAGAGTTTTCTTCTTGTTTGGCTACTATTATTATAAGTACTGTTACTACCATTAACTGATATTTATCGAACACTTATGTTGTTTAAGCACTTTAGATACATGGTGTCACTGGATAATCATAGAAGCCTATGACATAGTATATCAGTTTGCTATCACTGTGTAACAAATGACTCTAAAACTTTGTAGCTTAAAATAAACCCACTGCTGTAGTCTAGTCGGGTCTGACTCATAGCAACCCCCCATGAGTTTCTGAGGAAATATCACTACGGAAGTAGATCGCCCAACCTTTCTTCTGGGAAATGGCTGGTGGGTTTGAACTACCAGCCTTCTGGTTAGCAGTTAGATGCCTTAAAATAGCAACTGTTTGTTACTAATCATGAGTCTAAAGAGGTTCTGCTGACCTGAGCCAAGTTTGGCAGATCTCAGTGGGCTCACCTGTCTGGGTTCAGTGGATGGGCAAGCTTGGGCCTGGCTGGTCTAAATGGCCGTAGCTGGAAACCTCTGTTGACTGTTGTTAGCACCCCTTCAGCAGTCTAGCTTGGGCTTATTCACATGCTGGTGGCAGTGTGCTAGGTTAGAGAGCGGAAACATGCCAGAGCCTCTTGGAATTGACACACAATCACTTCCATCACATTCTGTTTGCTTCCCATGGCCAGTCCAGATTAAAGAGACAGGGACATTGACGCTACCTCTTGATGGAAGGTGCTACTACATCTCATTGTAATCAAGCTCCCACAAGTAGTGGCTCCCACAAACAGCTACTATTACTGTCTCCAGATTATGGATGAAAGGAGCCCTTATGGCCCTAATGACCAGGTGCTCAGCTACTAAGTGAAAGACTGGCACTTTGAACCCACTCAGCAGCTCCATAGGAGAAAGACCTGGAGATCTGCTCCCATAAAAATGACAGCCAAGAAAACCTTATGGGGCAGTTCTATGCTGTCATATGGGATTGATATGAATTAGAATAAATTCAATGGCACCCGACCACCACAACAACGTTATAGATGAGGAAAATATGATTGGAAGAGGTTGTGTTTCTTACCCAAGTTCATGTTCTTACCCAAGTAGTTGTTATGTGCCCTCGAGTCAGACCTGACTCATAATGACTCCTCCTTGGGTTTCCGAGGCGGTATCACTTTGGAAGTAGATTGCCCAACCTTCCTTCTGAGGAGTGGCTGGTGGGTTTGAACCTCCAGCCTTCTAGTAAGCAGTCAAGTGCTTTAGGCACTACGCTACCAGAGCTTCTGGCCAAGTTCATATAGCTGATAGTAAAGAACCAGGACTTGCACCTGGCTTAGTAAGCAGTGCTTACTGAAGATCCTAGTGATTATAGTGTTGGCTTTTAAAAGACACCCTAACTGGGGCTTCCTTTGCTCTAGTCTCTTAATTATCTTTGCCTTTCAGGAAAGCAGGCACCATCCTTTTCTAAGGCACCTTTCCTAGCATAGACAGGAAATGTACAGATAGATTATGGATGAAAGGAGCCCTTTTGGCCCTAATGACCAGGTGCAATGTACAGACATCTCCAAGTTGAAGGAATGTGTCATTCCAAGGACACACGTCACTTCAGTATCCTGCATGGCAGCTGCCAATGGCTGAATGCTCTGGAGACTTCAGAGAGTTAGCATGGACCTAGCTTCCCCAGACACCTCTCCTGCCATCACCAGGGGGTCTGGGCATGAGGACCCTTCCTGAAGCCAGAAGCAAACCTGAAGTCCAGCCTAAAATGACTTGGGCTACAGAACTGGACAGCCTCTGGCTCTGGTGTTAGGAGATAAAAAGACAACACAAAGGATTGCTTTGCTCCTATGTCAAGGGCAAGAGACCTTTTGTAAGTTGAGTTGAATTTAAATTCAGAGCCACAATTACCATTATTATTCACTGAAAGTAGCCAATTGCCTAGAACAGTCTATGGCTTAGAGAGAGACTAGGAGCACATGTTTTGAAGAAAGCCAAATTTAGAGTTAAATCCTACACCCCATTGTCTCTCAATGTGGTGCCTTAGGTAAGGGACTTAACCTCTTTGGGCCTCAGTTACCTCTTCAAAACTGAAGACATCTGCTTTCAGGACTGTTCATAGTATAGTGCCTAAGGCACTTGATTGATAACCAGAAGGCTGGCGGTTCAAACCCACTGGCCACTCCTCGGAAGGAAGGTTGGGCAATCCTACTTCCGTAGTGATACTGCCTCGGAAACCCAAGGAGGGGTCGCTATGAGTCGGGGCCGACTCGATGACAAATAACAACAACAACAGCAAGTCACTCCATGGGAGCAGGAAGTGGCAGTCTGCTTCTGTAAAGAAGACAGCCTTGGAAACACTATTGGATGATTCTACTCTGTCCTATAGGGTCACTATAATCGACTCGATGACAATGTTTTTAGTTTCAGTGTTTGGAAGTCCTCCCAATGGCCATTTTGATCATTGGAGGGGGCAGTCTAAAGTCTCACAAAGGTGGCCAGGAAAGAGCCAAGTATGTGCAAAGTGTCTGACCGTTGTGGCTCTAAGCCTTATTATCTGATAGTTAACAGCTCTGCCCACTGCTGCTGTGTCCTGCTTGGAAAGACCCATTGTATCAGTGGTTCTCAGCTGTCTGTATTAGAACCACTTGGGAAGCTTAAAAAACAAAAACAAACAAACAAACAAAAACCCAATGCCCAAGTCCATCCACAGATTGCTTAACTCAAAAGCTTAGTATCATCCAGGAATCAGGTTTTTTTTTTAACGATTTATTTTATTTTTGTTGTTGAAAATACACACAGTGGAACATATACCAATTCAATGTGTACAATTCAGTGACATTGGCTACATTCTTCAGGTTGTGCAACACTTCACACCCTCCTTTTCCAAATTGTTTCTCCCCCATTAACATTAACTCACTGCCCCATAAGCTAGTATCTAAATTTCCAGTTGCTGTTGTCAATTTAAAATTATATAGATGCTATTGGAAGACCACAATGCTCGAGGCAGTCTTTATTAATTAAGCTGAACTGTTATTTGGTTTAAAGCAGTCTTCTGGGGATATTTTGGTTTGAGATTTAAAGATTACCTCAGGGTAACCGTTTTAGAGGTTCATCTAGCTTCTATGGCTCCAGAAAGTCTAGATTCCATGAGCACTTAAAATTTTGCTCTGCATTTTTTCCTCTTTTGATCAGGATTCTTCTATAGAATCTTTGGTCAAAACGTTTAGTAATTGTAGCCAGGTATTGTCCAGTGCTTCTGGTCTCATGGCAAAGGAGACAGCTGTCTATGCTGGTAATTAACCACGTAAGGACTCAGTATTGCTTCCAGTTCCCAGCAGCGTTGGGACTAGAGTAAGGTGTCGAGATGGAAGGAGGCACACATTCTCTTGTGCTGAACCTGCACTGGCATGACCTAGAGTGGATGTCTCGTCTCCTTGCATTTTGCACCTTAGGCCTCTCACCCTAGTCCTGGCTCTGCTGGTTCCAATGATCAACCAAAGTTTTAGTAATGGTTAAAATGATGAATCTGTGTATGTGTTTGTGGGACACAAAAGGGGTCTGGTCCCAGCCTCCCTCTGG
>NW_006921596.1:16983600-16984598 GCF_000298275.1 Orycteropus afer afer | reverse complement strand
TTGAGTCGGACCTGACTCATAGCGACCCCTCCTTGGGTTTCTGAGGTAGGATCACTATGGGAGTAGATTGTCCAACCTTCCTTATTAGGCACTTTAAAAATGGAGTGAATGAAAAGGCGATGGGAGCATTTGGAAATGGATAGTGGTGATGATTGTAGAGCATGATAAATGGAGTTCATTTCATGGGATTGTACATGTAAAAGCTTAAAAAGGCAAATATTTTGCTATATACATATACATACATATACACATATACATATACATATACATATAGAAACCCATTGCCATTGAGTTGATTCTGACTCCCAGCGACCCCCATTGGGTTTCCAAGGTGGTGAATCTTTACAGAAGTAGATTGCCCATCTTCCTTCTGTGGAGCAGCTGGTGGATATGAACTGCCAACCTTCTGGTTAGCAGTCAAATGCCTTAGACACTGAATTATCAGAGCTCTTTACACATGCATATACACACATATACATATGTGTATTTTTCTGGTTGCTGCTAGCTGCTGACTCTTGGCAGCCCCATGTATATGGAGTAGAATGGCTCCACAGGGTTTCACAGCTACGACCTTTCAGAAGCAGTCCTCCAGGACTGTCTTCTGAGGCCCCTCTGAGTGGATTAAACAGTCAGCCTTTTGGCTGGTAGTTGAGCACTTAACTACTCACATCACTTTGACACACACATTCACTCTCACACATACACATGTATATACTTACCACAATTAGAAAGAGAGAGAGAGAGAGAGAAGAATCCCAGTGAATACGAGTGGAGGAGTCATTGAATGAATGAATGGTGATATTTTAGACTCTGATTTTTCTTCTCCCTTTAGACCTAGTGGTTCAATTTCACCATTATCCTCTCTTGCGGCTGCTTGAGGGCAGAGGGTGACTGTCAAAACTGTACCTTGCACACAGTGTTGTTGTTGTTGTTATGTGCTGTTGAGTTGGACCCGATTCACAGCGACCCCTTCTTAGGTTTCCCAGGCAGTATCACTA
>NW_006921596.1:16959914-16982500 GCF_000298275.1 Orycteropus afer afer | reverse complement strand
CCATCACGTTCCTGTTGATCAGCTCGCCTTTCGCGCGGTGCTCAAGCCCATTAGTATTTGAAAGATAAAACATGTACATTTGACGATCCCTTGGCATTTCACGATTTCAAAAGGAAGAAAAGGGAGGGGGGAAAAATCCCACCAACAGCAAGTCCTTAAAAGTAATTGCTGTTTATAGGCTCTGTGCGCAGAGTTTTGTGTTTCTCTGAGCGTGTAAAAACAGCTTGTAACACCTATTTCCGCGGTACCCTGGGCAGGCTTTGCCCATAAATAACAGCCCCTTAAGTGGTGCAATATGTATTATTTTTCTCCTGTGAACTTGGGGCCTCACACATACGCTCCTCCAGTGATTGCAAATAGTAAAATGTGGGCAAGATCAGTATTTCTCGTTGGAGACTAAACTCGAAGAAATGGCGTGTTTAAAACTGCATGAATGCTGGGACTCGGCAATTCACCAGTGAGCCGCCAGCGACTTTGCTTTCTGCCCAAATTTGAAGAACTCCCAAAGCCCTGCACTCCCCCATTTAAATATCTCTTGCTTGGGTTGCCACAAAGAGCCTTTGTACATTATTCTGAAAAGCCGTAGGCATAGGATTATGTGTTCTTACACGTCTTATTTTAGGCATCAGCAGCAAAGTCTACCAAAGGCAAATTTATGTTTAGAGCTATCAATAAAACATAACCAAGAGTCTGCTAAATTAGTAATCAGGAAAAACCTACCCAGTTTTCTCCCTCTCAGTCTCTCGCTCTTTTTTTAATATTACAAAGTAACTCTTAAAGTATTTGCCTTTGGTGCGAGGGTGGTCTCCTAAGACAACGTAGACTTAAATTTCTCAGAGGTACCTCAAGGCCTTATTTTTGGATTGAAGTATCAAGGGAGAACTCAACTAAAACCTAATAATGGTTTTAAGTTAAATGCCTTCAAGTACTGCCGAGGGGGTCGACAATCAGGTGTCCATCATGAGAGGCATAATTGATCAGTGAGATGGAGAAGATAGTGTTTGTCAGCAGTTGTTATTAACTCAAATGAATAGACTGATTTGCTGGGCCTCCTAAAAGCTCTATTTCAATCTCACGGACATTAAGAAACTACACATGAAACCATTCAGCCACGAGGGAAAATTACTCCCCATCTTACAGCAACAATGCTGGATTTTCTGAAGGGAGCAAAAACAATAAAATGGAGAGGAAGCTCTTGTCACAGGGCAGCTGTCAGGGCTAGGCACCCCCAGCCCCCACAAGCTGAGGAAGCTCTTTCGGTATGATGGTTTCCACACTTGGAGGAAGAACTCTTCTTCCTGGTGTTTCAGAGCCTTCCTGGTTCCTTCAGAAGGAGCATTCAGGCAGGCATCTGGGTGAGGTTTCTCTTTGGTGCCCAAATCTTTGGCCAGGGGCTGAGAGACTGTAAAGCATAGACAATGGATCTCCCTAGACAGCAAGCACTCAAGGGCTGGAAGGCCCCAACATCACTCAGCAGGGTGGTTCTCATTTTCTTGTTAGCCTCAGAGCTCTGTCTTCCTGTAAACTATTATGCAGAACTCTGATGGTAGAGGGATAAAACACAGCTCTGATGAAGGTGGGGAAGGGGGCTCAGAATCCCACCCACTGAGTCCCTGATCCTCTTCCTACAACAAATGGTTTCTGTGGCATGCTAAAGGGCTTTGTGGAATATAATTTTAAAGCCACTGTTTACTAGCTTTAAGACTCAGAGAGGGGAAGTGACTTGTCCAAAGTCACACAGCTAGATAAGGGCAGAGAGGGATAGTTCTGGCGGTCAATGCTTTGCATGCTACAGTCATTCAGATTCAAGAGCTGGTAACCGGCTTCCATGGCCACAGCCTGCCTGCAACGAGCTTGCCCTTATTGTCAGTTACAGTCAAATAGGCCCCCAACTCATGGAGACCGCATGTGTGTCAGAGTTGAGTTGTGCTGTGTTGGGTTTTCATTGGCTGGTTTTCAGACATAGATCAATAGGCCCTTCTCAGAAGGTGCTCCTGGGTGGACTCAAACCCCTAGCCTTTCAGTTAGCAGCTGTTTGCACAGCCAAGGACTGTAGCCTGCTTGGCCAGCCTCAGAAGCTGAGTATGTCTGTGATGCCCTTCCCATCTCTTGTTTATTCTTACTAGCAGTGAACAAGAATGCTTACCATTACTCAGAGTCAGTGACAAATAATCCTGGTGACTATTTCCACTTCATCATCTTTTAAACATTGGATGCTTGCCATGTCTAGTTCATTCTCTCAATTACCATAATTCTATGTATATGTGGAATTCTGTATTCTGTAGGAAACTTGTAGCTACTGTTTGGTTGTCCGTGGTATTACAGGCCCAGCACCTCCCAACCTTCTTCTGTCTACTTCAGTCATATGGCTTCATCAGGAACTGTCCAGTTCTCCCTGAACCCCACTCCATTGGCCTCAGTTGATTAGCACTGGACACAGAATCAAAGCCAGAGTCCTTCCCTGGGATTTTTTTTTTTTCCTTTAATAAGGAAATAGGAAAGAGAGAAAGACAACCCCCTCAGATGGGGAGGTAGGATCTACAAGATACTAAATTATGAAATGCAGGAGCCGTAACACAGCCATGTTCCCACCATTGCAGAGAGACAATATGAAGGCATTTGACTGCTAACCAGAAGGCTGGCAGTTCAAACCCACCAGCCACTCCTCAGAAGGAAGGTAGGGCAATCTACTTCCATAGTGATACCGTCTCAGAAACCCAAGGGGGGTTGCTATGAGTCGGGTCTGACTCCATGGCAGTGTGTTGTGTTTGTTGCATCTGCCGAGGATGTACAGGGAAAAGGGAGTGAATTCCTGAGTACAGCTGTTCCCGGGGCTCACCTGCAGCCTGGTCCTGCAACGTGTTTGGGCTGCTTACTTTCCTTCAGTTGTGTGCAACAAATGGACACTGTGGCTTAGTTCAGGGTCTGGGGTCTGGTATCACACAAACGTGGCCACTAACTCTGTAACCTAGAACAAGTCGCCTAACTGCTCTTTGTGTCTCAGTTTCTTCATCTACAAAATGGGGATAATATCAGTACCTGGGTCATAGAGCTCCGTCAGTTTAGCTCTATGAGAACTCGGTTTCAGGAGAGGACCTCAGCAATGGCAGAAGCTTGACCCTCCTGGGACTCGGTTCTAGACAAATCAAACTTCGATTCACCCAGTCTCTCAATTCAGGGATGTGCTTGGACAAATGAGAAGGGAAGTGGTTACAGGCTGGAAAATAGTCAGGGAGGATGGATGTGAATTATCAACCACACCTCATTTCCCATGAAAATGGCAAATGGAACTTTTTATACCTGGTGAATTCTCCATGCAGTTGGCATCTCCCACAGCCAAGAAACCTTGGGACCCTGGGTAATTTTATCCACTAGTAAGAGCGTGCTGTGTTACGTTCTGCTTGGTGTAGCATCTATACATTTCTGACTGCTCTGATATTAAACCAATTGCCCTCAAGTCAGTTCTGACTCATGAGAACCTCATGTGTGTCAGAATAGAACTGTGTTCCAGAGGGTTTGCAGTTGCTGAGTTTTCAGAAGGAGATCACCAGGCCTTACTTCTGAGGTACCTCTGGATGGACTCTAACCTCCAACTTTTCATGGCAGCTTAGCACATTACCATTTGCATCACCCGGGCACTCCCTTGATATTACAGAAACTTAGTGTTCTCTGGGTCTGTGAGCATCCTTCCATCAAGAACATTATGAGAACCAGACTGTCTTTATTTTCTTTCTAACACACTCTGCTAACTAGTTGAGTTGGAGCTCTGGATCTTGCAATCAAGGGAGCCCTGCAAATCTAAACATATTTAGACACAGATCCCAACCCTGAAGACCGAGTTTCCTCCCTGTGGCCCAGTGTCTTCTCCAGAAATACCACAACTGGGCTAATCCATAGGTGGAATTGATGAATTGTCACAAACGTTTTCTGAGTGTCTCTGAAAGAGCTGAGAGATAAATGGCAATACAGTGTGACAAGGGTCCCAAAAAAAGGGAGAAAAGAGCTGTGGGATTATAGGTCAGAGGGATTATAGGTCAGATCTGGGGATGATGACAGCATTCATCGAGAAGGTGGCTTTTGCTCTAGGGTCTTGAGGAGGACAACATCGGTGACAGAAGGGTTGGTCAGGGCAGTGAAGGATGTGTTGGAGGCAGTGGCCTGGCCATGTGTGCCTCGGAAGGAAGGTCGGGCAATCTACTTCCATAGAGATACTGCCTCGGAAACCCAAGGAGGGGTCGTTATGAGTGGATCCGACTCGATGGCAGTGAGTTTGGGCTTTTTTTTGGGGGGGGTGTAGTGTAAACAGTTAAACACTTGAGTATTAACCAAAAGTTTAGCGGTTTGAACCCATCGAGAGGCACCTTTGAAGACAGGACTGGCAATGTGCTTCTGACAGTTCATAATCTTGGGAACCCTACGGAGTACTTCTACTTTGCACACACGGGCTCACCATGAGTCAGAATCAACTTGCTGGCAACTAACAACAACAATGACCACTACAACGACACATGTTTAATACGAAACAACTCTGCAGGCCTGGACTGGGATCAGGCAGTACCATCTGATATAATAATGGATAACATTTTTTGAGTACTTTCTGTTTGCCACAGCTCTATTATGTGCTTTACAAATATTTCTTCATTGGCTTCTCACTAAACCTGAATTATTCCCACCACGTAAGAGTTCACATGTATAAATGGTATGCCTGGGAGTCAGATTCCTACTCAGGCATTGCCACTCTTGACCGTTACTTAGTGGCCCAAATGGACTTTGTTATTCCCTAGGAGATGCTGGTAAATATGAGGAGTGTGGTAAATATGAGGACACTTCTTGGAATATGTTGATGAGTCTTTAAATATGTCGATGAGTCCAGATTTAGCTCTTTTAGCTTTTTTTCATGTTATTCGTTCTATGAAAGGAGCTCCGGTGGCATAGTGCCTAAGGCATTTGACTGCTAACCAGAAGGTTGGTGGTTCAAACCCACCAGTCACTCTTCAGAAGGAAGATTAGATAATCTACTTCTGTAGATATACTGCCTCAGAAACCCAAAGAGGAGTCACTATGAGTCAGATCTGACATGACGGCAGTGAATTTTGTTGTTGTTGTTGTTGTTCTATAAATACTGATAAGACATGGTAGAATCCTTACCCCTAGTGTTGTGTGGCTTTTAACCTTGTGTGAAGCTATGTGTGATTACATCTCCAGCATGCATTTTCCTGCCATCCTCCACCTTCCCAGCAGCCCCTGATATTTGTGATTTTGGGTAGGCTGATGACATAATGCCTAAGGCATTTGACTGCTAACCAGAAGCCTGGTGGTTCAAACCCACCAGCCACTCCTTAGAAGGAAGGTTGGGCAATCTACTTCCGTAGTCATATCGCTTCAGAAACCCAAGGAGGGGTCGCTATGAGTCGGATCTGACTCAATGGTAGTGAGTTTGAGACAGTACTCCTGGCCCAAAGTGGAACATGAATGAGAACCACTAAGCCAATCAACACATTCCACAGACCAGGCCCAGTTATTGGTTCAAGAGTAGGTGTGTGACCTAGTCTGCTCAAACTGGTTTTCAAGTCTTTGTCTGGAAATACTGAGACAAAGATTCTTTTTCTCCCCCTCCAACATATGAACAAAGAAACAAGAAACTCTCCAAGCTTTTGAAAGCTATCTTGGGACTGGGAAGGGAGAAACCTACTGAGTTTGGAGTCAATACCAAGCTAATAGAGTGGACAAATCAAAAGTGAGGAGCTGGATCCTGGTGAAATCATGCCTGACTTGAAGCCTCAGCAGAGCCATCTCTGAATTCTATAGTCACAGAAGCCAGTTTGAGTCAGGCACCCATTAAAATCGAAAGCTTCCAGCTTTTGGGAGACTGTGGTGGCCACTGTTGGTATGGAAATCTCTGTCTCCTAGTCTGCTACTCAGTCTTTGTGTCACGTAAGCAAGATTCAGTTCTCCAATCTCAGTTTCTTCATCTGTAAAGTGAGAGGGTTAGATTGAAATAGCAATAATGATGATGAGGGTGGTGATGATTACTTTTTATCAGGCCTTTCTGCTTATAGTTGCTGTTCTGAGGGTTTTTATAGGCAACTTCTCCTTCAGTCAATCCAACAGCATCAGGAAGTAGTAATATGAGGAAGCTGATGCCCAGAGACATTGAATGACTTGCTGAAGACCACACAACACAGTTAGTACATGGCAGAGCTGAGATTTGACTTAGACATCTAACATTATCACTTAAAAA
This sequence comes from Orycteropus afer afer, assembly GCF_000298275.1. Lineage (NCBI taxonomy): Eukaryota > Metazoa > Chordata > Mammalia > Tubulidentata > Orycteropodidae > Orycteropus > Orycteropus afer. The sequence goes on along the minus strand of NW_006921596.1, from coordinate 16,976,259 downwards.
AAGATAGAGAGGTCAGCTCCTTTACTAGAAAGTTCTGCTATACCTCTCATGACTCCTGAGTGCTGTAAGGCCTGGGACCACAGCTCTCTTGTATATACTTCAATCCCTAGCACCAAGCATAATACTTAGCAAAGAGTTGCTATTAGCTGCTGTCAAGTAGGTTCTGACTCATGGCTCATTTATGTCCAACAGAATGAAATGTTGCCTGGGCCTGTGCCATCTTCATAATCATAGTCATGTCTGAGTCCATTGTTTTGCCTATATTATCAGTCTACTCATGGAGGGTTTGGGCTGTTTTTTGCGATCCTCTGCTTTTCCAACCATGATGTCCTTTCCTAGGTCTTTCCTGATGATATGTCTAAAGCAAGTGAGCCAAAGTCTCACCATTCTGGAAATCCTGGTTGTAGTTCTTCTAAGAGTGATTTGTCCCTTTTTCTGGCAGCTCTCGGTGCACTCAGTATCCTTTGTGATATTCAATCACAGTTTGAATGCACCACTTCTACTACTTCTGTCTTCCTTTTACATTGTCCACATTTCACATGAGGCAATCACACAGTCGGCATCCAATAAATATTGGTTGAATGAGTGAATGAATGAGTAACTAGACGATTTCCAAGAGGCTGTCCAGCTGTAAAGGTCTCTGGAATCTACCTTACGCTCTTTGCCTAACAAGCGTTCCCAGAAGCACTTCTTGGGTGAAAGGCAAAGCCCTTTCTCCTCCTCTGACCTAGTGCTTATGCCACTGGCAGCCCCACGCTAATGAGGAGACACAGCCCAAGGGGACCGTGTCTCTAGGCTAATTATTTTTGGCTGCTCTGGCCACACAATGCAAGATATCCAGGCCATTGTTGATGTTTTACATCTTGCCACTGTTGCCCTTGTCAACTTCCAAGGGCAGGAAGCCACGGCCCAATGGGCTAGCCCTTTCAAGGTCAGCTTGATGGTAAACACAAACCTAATTGAGCTGGAATAATAATTTTTTCCCCCTTTCTTGATGTGCATGTGACAATACTTAAAATATCGACATGCCTTAATACTTTTAAATTCAGTTGTTTGCTGATCAGCAGCAGCTACTTAAATTGACCAATCTATCTTGCCCAGCTGGAGATCAAGGGATCAGTACTTAATTTCATTCTCTGAATAAAGAATTTTTTTTATATCCACATGGAAATATCAGAACATGAAAGGTTAAATCAATATGGAGTTTTACATTGCTTAAAGGGCATTTGCATCAAAGCAGCCCTGAATGCAATTCACTTGTTTAATGAATTTTTTATGCTTATTTAATGAATTTCACAAAGGTTTGGTGTTTTTCATAAAATGGATAAGGACTTCCAGTTTTATGAAATAATAAAAATGGAACTGAAGTTATGAAATGAGCAATCTCATTAGTTAGGCATGATATATTCATATGAAAATGTACATGTCTCTGTATTATTGCCTGGGCACCATTATGCGAACAGTGACTTGTTATAATAGCATGGCAAATATTCCTCTAGTTAAGATATCAAGAAGTGACAGAAGGAAATTGCATTTTCTCCCTATTTCTAATAATGACATAATTAATGCTCATTTAAAATAATTACCTGGGCATTGTTTCCCAAGAGTGCTAAGGCCTAACTCAATGGTAAATGCATCCTGAGACACTTTTGAACCTCCATCATTCAGATGACGTCCCCCTTGCTGTGTAATTCATTATTTGTTGAAGTAACAGTGATCCTCTGCCTTTCCATTTTAATGTCCTTGTATACAAGCAGAATGCACATGAGTAATTCTATAGAATTGTCCACATATAGAAGAAGTACCTGTGCCCTGATGGAGAGACAGAGAAAGACAGAGAGAGAGAGAGAGAGAAACACAAGTATGTGTGATGGTGGTATTGACTTCCCCTTCCTAGATTTTGTTGTTGGAGTGTACATTTCATTTCTTCAGATTTTCTGTTTCTTGTTGTGTGTCTAGAGTTTGGTGAACTGGTCAGATATTGTCTTATTAGCCCATCTTTGAGGTCCAGAGGTCAGAAAGTGTGTTGTTGCTAAGGGCCCATCCAGTCAGTTCCAACTCATGGACTAGTTAACAATTCTGGCTTTGAAAAACAGCTCTATGTCTTACAACTGTTCCACCTTGGGCCAATTACTTACTTACCCTCTCTGAACTTCAGCTATAAAATAAGGATCTTACTTGGAGTTCTTGCCTCCTAAGGCTGTGGGCAAGACTTTATGACCCATGCATGTAATATGCTTAGCACAGGGTCTGGCATCTGGTAGACACCCAGTAATGTCAGCTGCTGTCATATGTGATGCTGGTGAAAAGCTGTGCCTGGTGTTTGCCGGGTGCTCTGGCGTGGAGTGTGAGAACAGAAGTTGGTGAATCAGTGGTAGGCAGGGCCTCGCTGGGGAAACTTGAAACTGTTTCATCTCACTTCCTTCTCCTATTTAAGAGGACAGGCAGCTGGAATGCTCCTCTGGTATTCAATGCTCATATCAATCTCAGAGTCATTAATAATACAGTGAAACCGAATTAATTCTGCCTTCTCTGATTTCACAGAAGGGACAAATTCAAATGATCACTTTGATGAGTGTGTGTGGAGTACCTACTGGGTGCTGGGCTTCCGCAGATGGACCATAAGAAAATGAAGAAGTCAGAGCTCCCGGTTCTCAAGAAGTTTGTGATATTGGTAGGGTGACATGAAACAGCCAGGAGATGATTTTATTACCAATAAAATTCCTTATGTCTGTTACACTTTGTAGTTTTCAAAAAGCTTTCAAGAATCACATAAGTAGTCAGACCCACTGATCCCCAAGGACTCTTTTGAGAGTGGATTGAAATAATTTCATTGGATACAGAAAGATACTTAGCATTGTGGTTAGCAAATTGGTCCCTGGAGCTAGCATTGGGTACTAACTCTGCACAGTTCTAGCTGTGTGGCCTCTAGGAAGTCATTTAACCTTTCTGAGCCTCAATTTTCTCATCTTTCAAATGGAGACAATAAAAATCCAGTGCCTGTTGAATCAATTCCAACTCATGTGACCCCATGTGTATCAGACTGGAACTATGCGTTTCCAGTGGCTGATTGTTCCTTTCTTTTGAAGTGTCTCTGGGTAAACTTGGACCTCTAACCTTTTGTTGGGCAAGTGAAGCATTAACCATTCGCCCCATGCAGGGACCCACGAAATCAATTGGTATATAGGACACATCTTTCCATCCTTTTCCCAAACACCAAACATTATCAGTGGCTAACATGTCCGTAGGTCCTTGAATAGTGCAAATAGTTGCACTTACTATTAATTTAAGGCTGGAGGTTTGAACATACCCACTGTGGCTCAGAACAAAGGGCTGGCAATCTCCTTCCATTAAGATTTATTGTTGTTGTTGTTGTTAGGTGCTGTTGAGTTGGTTGTGACTCATCACAACCCTGTGTACAACAGAACAAAGCATTGCCCTGTCCTGCACCATCCTCACAATCATTGCTATGTTTGAGCCCATCCTTGCAGCTCCTGTGTCAATCCATCTTGTGGAAGGTCTTCCTGCCTTTCACTGACCCTCCACTATACCAAGATGATGTCTTTCCTGGTAACACGTCCAAAGTACATGAGAAAAAGTCTCGTCAACCTTACTTCTAAGAGGCATTCTGGCTGTACTTGTTTCAAGACAGATTTGCTCATTCTTCTGGCAGTCCATGATATATTCAATATTCTTTGCCAACACCATAATTCAGATGCATCAATTCTTCTGCTGTCTTCTTTATTCATTGTCCAGTTCTTACATGCATATGAGGCAATTGCAAATACCATGACTTGAGTCAGGCACATCTTAGTCCTGAAAGTAACATCTTAGCTTCTTAACTCTTTAAAGAGATCATTTGCAGCAGATTTACCCAAAGCAATATGTCGTTTGATTTCTTGACTGTTCCTTCCATGGATGTGGATCCAAGTAAAAAGAAATCTTTGACAATTCCAATCTTTTCTCTGTTTATCATGTTGCTTGTTGGTCCGGTTGTAAGGATTTTTGTTGTCTTTGCTGAGTTGTAATCTATACTGAAGATTACTGCCAAAACCCTATGGAGCAACTCTGTTTTGTAACTCATGAAGTTGCCATGAGTCAGAATAGACTTGACAACAATGAACTTGACATGTGCCCATATTCCGGGTGGAAAACGAAGTTTGAGAAAGTAATGGAAGATGCTACCCCCTAGTGCTAGAGGGAGGTAATTAAAACTTCACAGCAAAGATGCTTGTGTCATGGCCAGTTACAGTGATTGTGGCTTTTTAAATTTTGCTTAATTCTTTAAAATAAAAGTGAAAATAAGTTCATGTCACATGGGTGATTAGAATTTTGGTTGTGTCCTCTATTTTCCAGATTCATTGACATATACACACAGACATATGATTTTTTAAGCTATTATTTTGTACTCTTGGGTGAGTTGTCATATGCCTTCCAGTCAATTCTGACTCATGGTCATCCTATAAGACAAAGTGAACTGTCTCATGTGGTTTCCAAAGCTGTAATCTTTATGGAAGCAGACTGCCACATCTTTCTCTTATGGAGTGGCTAGTGGGTTGGAACTACTGATTTTTCAGTTAGCAGCTGAGTACTTAACCACTGTGCCACCAAGGCATTAGCAGACTATTACTAAATATCCAGAAATCACAATTTTCTACTTGGTTTCAATATTAAAAAGTACCCAAACTCACTGCCGTCGAGTCAGTTCCGACTCATAGCAACCCCTCCTTGGGTTTCCTAGGAGGTATCACTACGGAAGTAGATTGCCCAATCTTCCTTCCGAGGAGTGGCCTACTGCATTTACAATAATAAAACAATATGTTTTCCCATAAAAAGTCACTTTAGCATCATTTTTCATATATGAACAATGTAAAATATTCAAAATTTCTTCCTAATATTAAGATGAATCTTCTTATAATATATTATGTCAATAATAATAAACCTAATAAAATTTCCTTAGATTCAGGTCTCTTAAACTCCAAGGTCAGCAGTCTGTCTATGGTATGACATTATCTTTCAGATGCCCACATCTGAAAGAACGGATGGTTCTTGATTAGGGTGCGCACACACACACCTGGAGAACTTTGTAATGCACACGCGTCACAGCACTTGCCAGGGGACTCTCATTTGTAGGTGAGTGTTGGACCCCAGCATCTGTGCACTGAAAATACTCCCCTTGTTATTATTTGTAATCCCCTCTCCTAAAGAAAAGGAGCTCTGATGGCACAGTGGCTAAAGCATTAGGCTGTTGACCAAATGGTTGGCAGTTGGAGTCCACCAGCTGCTCTGCAGGAGAAAGATGAGTCAGTCTGCTTTTGTAAAGATTTACAGCCTTGGAATCCCTATGCGGGCAGTTCTGCTCTATCCTATAGGGTTGCTGTGAGTCAGAATTAACTTGATGGTGGTGGTTCTTTTTGTGTATTTGCCTACCCCAGAGAGACCATTGTTCTAAAACAATGGGAAGAAAGTTTGAAAGAAGGTAGGATGGATTCTAAACAAAATTGAGGGAGGAATGGAGATTAACCTTCACATAATGCTATTAGGTTGAAGATCTGCCTTCATGCATATATTTCTACTCATCACAACAGTCCCTTAAAGTAGATAATGTTTGTTAGTTGTGACCAAGTTGGCGCCAGCTCATGGTGACCTTGCCTGGTTCTGCACCATCCTCACAACTGTTGCTAAGCTGAAGCCCATTATGGTCACATGTTGTCAACGCATCTTCTGGAAGGTTTCCCTCTTTTCACTGACCCTCTACTTTATTGACCATGATGTCCTTTTGTAGCAATTGGTTTTTCCATCCTCACTTCTAAGGAGCATTTTGGCTATATTTCCTCCAAGATGTATTTACTCATTCTTCTGGCAGTTCATGGTACAGTCAATCTTCTTCCCCAAACAATTCAGATGCATCAATTCTCCTTAGATCTTCCTTTTTCATTGTCCATCTTTCACATGTATATGAGGGTAATTGAAAAGAGCATGGCAAGGTTGGTAATGTTGTGTGCTGTTGAGTCATTTCAGCTCATAGCGACCCTCTAGGACACCATAGAACTGCCCCATAGGGTTTCCCAGGCTGAAATCTTCACAGGAGCATATCACCAAGTCTTTTCTCCCGTGTAGCAGCTGATGAAATTGAACCAAAAACCTTTCGGTTAGCAGCCAAGCCCTTAACCATTGCACCACCAGAGTGGTTAACAGCCTCATTTATTTTACTTGATAAGACACTTAGATGCTCAGTTAACTCTCTCCTGTACTGCCCCATGCCCCACCTGCCACACTGGTTCTTCTGAATTCTCAGCAGATGGAAACTCCCATCCTCCAGTGGCCAGACAGCTGCTTTCAGGGTGTTAATTAGATCCTATTAAGCCTCTGCTCCAAGTCTGTCTCATCAGAGCAAACTCCTAAGTCCTGATAGAGGCCTCCCACCTCTTGGTCACTATTTGTTCCCACCCTCCTCTCTCACCCAGGTCCACAAGCACAGATCTCCTCGTTCTTCAAACTCCCAGGCACTCTCTTCCCTTGTTCTTGCCTTTCCCTTGTCATCCCCCACCCCAGCAGGCATCTGTGTGTTTCACCTCCTCACTCACGTTAGTGTTTAGCATGAGAGGCTTTTTTTAGGTCTTCCACTTCAACAGCACTAACTCCTTCCTAACCTACCCTGTTATCCGGCTTTTTCTTTCAGCATTGAGGACCACTTGACACAGCACATAGAGATGTTTCCTTGTTTACTGTATTCTCATTGCTTATGACAGTTCTTGGTTCAGAATGCTGTTGTTGTTAGCTGCCACTGAGTCTGCCCCCATGATTGGTTGCAGATTGGACTCATAGGGTTTTCATTGGCCAATTTTCAGAAGTAAATCACCAGGCCTTTCTTGCTACTCTGTCATAGTCTGGAAGCTTCACTGAAACCTGCTCAGCATCACAGCAATATGCAGGCCTCCACTGATAGACAGGTGGGAGCTACACGTGAGGTGCATTGGCCGGGAATAGAGCCTGAGTCTCCTACGTGGAAGGGAGGATTCTACCACTTGTGGTAGATAGACAATTATCGAATGAACGCATGAATGAATGTCTTGGCCCCACCTCTCTTCAGTGTCTGAAACTGTTTTCTTGTGTTCTCCCCTCATGGTCAGAGACAAAGAGGAATCCTTCCAATCTGGTCTCCTGACTACTCCAGGCCTGGCAGGAGAGGAGGTGATATAGAGATTAAGCTGAACATGTGCAGACTCTAGGCTAATCCTTAAAAATACTTTAAAGAAAAACAGCAAAATGGAACAAGAAACCACCTAATCCTTGAGTTTTTCCCTCCCATTCACCTCATTCTCTTCAAGTAGAGCATAATCTATAAAATTCAGTTCCATGATGTTCCCACTAATGGAGGGAGGTTTCCCTGAATCTCTTATTTGGTGTGTTGATTAAGCACTCCATGTGCCACCAGAAAGATGTTGACCTGTATTTTATTGACTATGCAAAGTGTTTGTCTCTGTGCATAATGGCAATTTATGGATAACATTGCAAAGAATGGGAATTCTGGAACACTTAATTGTTCTCATGAGGAACCTGTACATAGACCAAGAGGCAGTTGTTCAAACAGAATAAGGGGATACTGCATGGTTTAAAATCAGGGAAGGTGTGTGTCAAGGTTGTATCTTCACTGTACTTATTCAATCTGTATGCTGAACAAATAATCTGTGAAGCTAGACTATATGAAGAAGACACGGCATTAGGATTGGAGGAAGACCCATCAACAAACTGTGATATTCAGATGGCACAACCTTGCATGCTGAAAGTGAAGATGCCTTGAAATACTTATTGATGAAGATGAAAGACTACAGTTTTCAGTATGGATTACATCTCAGCATAAAGAAAACAAAAATCCTCACAACTGGACCAATAACAAATATCATGATAAATGGATTGAAGCTGTCATTTTACTTGGATCCACAATCAGTGCCCATGGAAGCAGCAGTCAAGAAATCAGACAATGTACTGCACTGGGCAAATCTGCTGCAAAAATCCTCTTTAAAGTGTTAAAGAGCAAAGATGTCACTTTAGAAACTAAGGTGCGCCTGACCCAAGCCACGGTATTTTCAATCCTCATATGCATATGAAAGCTGAATAAGGAAGACTGAAGGAAAATTGATGCATTTGAATTATGGTGTTGGCGAAGAATACTGAAAATACCGTGGACTACCAGAATAATGAACTAATACGTCTTGGAAGAAATACAGCTAGAATGCTCCTCAGAAGCCAGAATGGCCAGACTTCGTCTCATGTACTTTGATCATGTCTTAAAGTACCAGTCCCCAGAGAAAGATATCATGCTTGGTAAAGTAGAGTGTAAGCAAAAAAGGGGAAGACCCTTAATGAGATGGATTGTCACCGTGGCTGCAACTATGGGCTCAAGCATAGCAAGGATTGTGAAGATGGCTCAGGACTGGGCAGTGTTGCTCTGTTGTAGGGTTGCTATGAGTTGGAGCAGACATGGTGGCACCTAACAACAACAAGAAGTGCCATAAAGGTAAAGGGTCGACAAGATGTAGTCTGTGTCCCCCTCAATAAACCCAAACCCACTGCCAGAGTTGATTCCTACTTATAGTCGGAATCTATGTCCTATAACCACCATCTAGGCAACTCAAGGAGGGGTTGTTATGAGTCAGATCCAACTTGACAGCAGTGAGGTTGGTTTTATTTTGTTAGGAAAGATAGAACTGCTCCATGGGGTTTCCAAGGCTGTAAGTCTTTACAGAAGCTGCGTGTCTCATCTTTCTGCCACAGAGTAGTGTGGTAGTTTGTCAACTTGGCTGGGCCTGGTTGAGTGGCTGGGCAGCTGGCCGTAGTCTCATCCCCATGATGAGACTGGCAAAAAACTCCATGGTGGAATCTACCACAAGCAGCTGAGTAGCTGCCTTTGGGATGTGGTCTGCTTCCTGTATATAAGGAGAAGGCTTGGGAATGGTCTCTAGCTTATGGCACCTTGAACCCTGCATGTAGCCTTGTCGTTGTTCAGCAGCCTGCCATGCTCTGCCAACCTGGGGAGTTACAATGAACTTGAATTAATGGCCTGCTGTGTGGTTTGGTAACATCGGGACTGTGCCTTTGTACTTGTCAACCTTGGGCTTGGCAGCCTCAGCAGCCAGCAGCTGTCTAGCTTCAGTGGGCCAGGAGCTGGAGGTAGAGCTGAAGCCCAAGGCTGAGGGGCTTTCACCCAGCCCCTAGAGCTTGGCACTTTGAACTTGGACTTAAAGCCTCCAAACCGTAAGATAATATACTATTTGTTAAGGCCATCCCATTTGTGATATATTCTTGTCAGAGCGGTATTAGGTAACCAGAACAAGTAGCTAGTGGGTTTGAACTGCTGACCTTCTGATAGCAGTTCAATGCTTTAACCACAGCAGCACCAGAGCTCAGCCTTCTAGGTGCTGAGAAATTCATCTGGGAGAGAAACAGACACACAGGCACTGAGAACCCAGAGCAGAAAGAGGAGCCAGTCAAGTGGAGCCGACAGCCCTAGGCTTGGGGAAAGGAGCAGAGCCTCCACCACATTAGCTCTCATCCAGTCCAATTTATCCCAACCACTATTACTAATCTAATAATAATAATAATTTCTAGTAAGTCTGCCTTTTTTGGTATCAAAGGGTTATTTTTCTACTGCCAAAATTAATGATCAAAGAAAACAACTCATTGGGATTAAAAGCAGTTGTGTTTGCTGACAGTTGAGAGGGGTATGCGCTCTTCTTGGGAGGGTAGGGAGCTTGTGAGTATCTCTTTAAGGACTCCGTCCCCCCAGGACCTCCTCCGGCATAGGACTGTGCCACATGCAAACATCAAAGTATTACTGAGCCTGGCTCTATCAGCTCTGCCATTTAATGTTTAACATCTGTGAGGGAAAATGTCCTGAAGCTTTTCAAAATGAATGGAGACATGCATTCCAGGTTTGTGGTGAGAATCACAGACAGGCTGGTATCTTACATGTTACAGAGGCCACACTGGCCAAGAGGCACAGGGGTAGCAAGGAACCCCCACACCACCCACAGAAGACTGGGGATTTCTCGTGAGCTGGTTCACCTCATTGTGGTTCCTAGACTTCAAAGGCTGCTGGAAACGATGGTTGGCCAGCCTGGTCCAACCCATTTTCTGTCGTCTTCCATTAGTGCTGGATCCAGATCATCAACTGTGTCAAATCCATCCCAGATCATTTGGCATAATGGATCCACCATTAGACTATGGGGCGAATATTGACAATAACTATGTGTTATGAATTGAATTGTGGTCCCAAAAAAGATATGTTGAAGTCTTAACTCATGTGCCTGTGTATGTGACTTTGTTAGGAGGTAGCGTTTTTCTTGGGTTATTTGAGTGCCATTGATTTTTACTCATAATGATCCCCCAGGACAGAGTAGAATTGTCTCTTGGGGTTTTCTAGGCTGTAATCTTCATGGAAGCAGATCGCCACATCTCTTCTCCCATAGCATGGCACACCAACCTTTTGGTTAGCAGCTGAGGGCTTAACCATTGTACTACTAGGGCCACTTCCTTTTCTTATTAAAAAAAAAAAAAAAAACTTACTTCCATGGAGTTGATTCCAACTCATAGTGATCCCCATTGCATTTCCAAAGCTGTAAATCTTTATGGAAGTAGATCACCCCATCTTCCTTCTGCAGAGCAGCCAGTGGGTTTGAACAGCTGACCTTCTGGTTAGCAGGCAAATGCCTTATGCACTACGCTGCCAGATTAGTTAAATTATATGAAGTCATACCGGTCCCAATCTTACTCTCTTCTAAGTGATGTCTTATTAGAAGGGCGTCACACAGAGGGGGAAGATGATGCGATGTGACAACAGAGGCAGATGTTTCTATAAAGCAGCAAAGGAAAGCCAGAGATTGCCAGTAGTCATCAGAAACTAGGAGAAAGTCCACAGAAAGAATCAGTCTGGCCAAGAACCTGATATGGACTTTTAGCCTCCAGAATTGTGACGATGTTTTTGTTGTTAGGTGCCCTCAATTGGTTTGGAGTTACAGTGACCTCATGCATAACTGAATGAAACACTACCATCCTCACAATTGTTGCTATACTTGAGCCCATCGTTGCAGCCACTGTGTCAATCCATCTCTTTGAGGGTCTTCCCCTTTTTCACTGACCCTCTACTTTACTAAGTATGATGTCCTCCTCCAAGGACTGTTCCCTCTTGATAACATGTCCAAAATACAAGAGGTGAAGTCTTGCCATCCTTGCTTCTAAGAAGCATTCCAGCTGTACTTCCTCCGAGAGAGTTTTAGTTCCTTTGCTAGCAGTGTGTGGTTTATTCAATATTCTTCACCAACACCACAATTCAAATGCATCAATTCTTCTGCTGTCTTCTTTATTCATTGTCCATGCTTTCACATGTGAGAATATTAGTTTCTATTCTTTGGTAGTGTAGTGCCTAAGGCACTTGACTGCTAACCAGAAGACTGGTGGTTCAAACCCACCAGCCACTCCTTGGAAGGAAGATGGGGCAATCTACTTCCGTAGCGATACTGCCTCAGAAACCCAAGGAGGGGTCGTTATGAGTTGGGTCTGACTTGATGGCACATAACAACAACAACAACAACATTCTTTAAAGCCACCCACTTTGTGACATTTTATTATGGCAACCCCAGGAAACTAAGACACTATGGATATAGTAGCAAGGAGGCTTTTGTCCTTCATTGTGACTCATTAATGATGATGACATGTTACATTGCAAGTGTGACAAATGGAAATGTCCACAAAGTGGGCAAGTACTGTGAGTGGGTAAAGTGGGCCAGGTCTTAGCATGCACTTGAATTTTGTGAGTGGTGATGCCTCAGACAAGCAGGAGGTCCTGTCTCCATCTCAGAGAGTGACTGTTCCTCCACTCCAGGCAGCTGAACTGCTGTCAGGTGGGAATGCACCAGGCCCAGGCAGGCATCATGATTTGCAAGTCATGCAATGACTGCATAAAGCATGTCTGAGGACCACAAGGGCTGTTGTACATCTATAAAAGTGATTTCTAACAAGACTGATTAATGAATGCTTGATGATTGTACTCAGCTCCTAGAAACATTTACACACAAGAACATTCTGTTTTGCTATGCTACATGCTGGCCTTTGTAACATGATTTTTTTTTTACAGTTGTGTAGTATTAGACAATGTACAGAGGACTTTTATAAAGATTACAGTCTCCATTTTACAGATGAGGACAAGTTTATTTATAGAGTTTGGTTAGATAGCCCTGCCTAGCAATAGTACTTCATTCAGACATGGGCTATGTTTGTAAGAATTGCAGTTTGGGTTATCTGCAAGACACAATTCCCAGTAATTTAAAGTCTTCAGACAATAAACAACTTTTTTTTTTAATCTTATGATTTTTTTGTCAGAGCTCAGCTGGGAAACTTTTGTGTTCTATGTGGCATTGACTGTGATCCCTCAGTGGTATTTAGCTGGCAGCTGGGTGACCTAGAGGAGCCAAGATGGTTCACTAACATGTCTAGGAAAGAGATGAGACAATTCATAATACCCAGCCTTATGTTTTTTCTCCACATATATTGCCCATTGGTTTTGTCTCTACTGCTTAAATGTATAATTGTGATGAATTAAAAATGGCTGTATGTTCTTTGGCCCTTCTCCCATCAGAGGTTGTTCTATTTGCTCTTCCCTTGCATCTGGGCTGGCCTGGAACTGATTTGACCAATAGAATACAGTGGAAATGACATTATGCCAGTTCTGGGTCTAACCTTTAAGAGGACAGGCAATCTCTGCTTCTTTCCTTTTGGAGCCTTGAGCTACAAGAAATTTGAATACCTGGCTGGAGAGACCCAATGGAAAGCTCTTGAGACTACATGGAGAAGGGGAGGGGCTGAAGAACTAGTCATCCAACTGCCCACCATGACACCAGATATATGAGTGAACCATCTTGGACCTTATAGGTTACCCAGCTGCCAGAAGCTAAATACCACCAAGGAATCTTAGCCAATGCTCTGTGGAACAGAAGAGCTTCCCAGCTGAACTCTGCCAAAATTCCTGACACATAAAATCATAAGGTTAAAGAATATAACATTCTAGGATAGTATCAAGGAGCTCTGGTAGCATAGTGCCTAAGGGACTTGACTGCTAACCAGAAGCCTGTCGGTTCAAGGCTACCAGCCACTACTTGGAAGGAAGGTTGGGTGATCTACTTCCATGGTGATACTGCCAGAGACACATAAGACCTAAACAAAGAAAGCTATAAAACACTACTATAGGAGACAACAAAGGATCTACATAAATGGAAGAACCTGCTTTGCTCATGGATATGTAGACTAAATATTGTGAAGATGTCAATACTACCTAAAGCAATCTACACATTTAATGCAATCCCAATCTAGATACCAACATTTTTTAAGGATATGGAAAAACCGATTACTAACTTCATATGGAAAGGAAAGAGACCTTGGATAAGCAGACCACTACTGAAGAAGAAGAACAAAGTGGGAGGTCTCACCCTCCTGAATCTTAAAACCTATTATACAGCCAAAGTAATCAAAACAGTGTGGCATTGGTACAATGATAGACCAATGGAACAGAATCAAAAGCCCAGGAATAGACCCATCTATTCCTTTGACAAAGGTCTTCTTGTTGTTGTTGTTATGTGCCGTCGAGTCAAACCCAACTCATAGCGACCCCTCCTTGGGTTTCCGGGGCAGTATCATTGCGGAAGTAGGGAAGAGATAGCCTGGTGCTGGCAAAACTGGATATCCACTTGCAGAAAAATGAAACAAGACCCATACCTCACCCCATACACAAAAACAAACTCAAGTTGGATCAAAGACTTAAATGTAAAATGCAAAACTATAAAATTCATCAAAGATAAAACAGAGGCAACTCTAGGAGCCCTAATTTATGGCATAAATAGGCTATGAAACATAAGCTAGAATGCACAGGAGGTTGAAGAGAAGCTAGATGACTGGGACCTTTTAAAAATTAAATTCTTATGTGCTTCAAATGACTTCATCAAAAGGGTAAAAAGAGAACCTACAGATTGGGAGAAAATATTTGCTTATGACATACCTGACAAAGTTATCTCCAAAATCTATAGAAAGCTTCAACACCTCAACACCAAAGAGACAAACAATACAATTCAAAAATGGGCAAGAGACTTGAACAGACACTTCACTAAAGATGATATGCTGGTGGTCAACAAACACATGAGGAATTGCTCATGATCTTTAGTCATTAAAGAGATGCAAATCAAAACAATGATGTGATATTATCTCACCTCAGCAATAATAGCAAATTTCAACAGGACAGAAAATAACAAATGCTGGTGAGGTTGCAGAGAGATTGGAACACTTGTGCACTGCTGGTGGGATTGTAAAATGGTACAACCATTGTGGGAAACAGTATGCCATTTCCTTAAAAAACTGAAAATAGAAATACCATTTGACCCAGCAGTTCCATTACTAGGAATATATCCTAAAGAGGTGAGAAGCAGGGCACAAACAGACACATGCACACCTATGTTCATCGCAGCACAACTCTCTATAGCAAAGAGATGGAAACAACCTAAATGGCCATCAATGGATAAGTGGATAACCAAGTTACGGTACATTCATGCAATGGAATACTGTGCTGCATTAGAGAATAATGGATACATGAATCATCTCACAATGTGGATAAGCCTGGAGGACATTATACTGAGTGAAATAAGTCAATTTACAGAAGGACAAATATTGTACGAGCCTGTTACTGTAAAAGGACAAAGAAGGGTTTGCTTAAGGAAGGGAACACTTTGTAGGTTACTGGGGTGGCGAAGGAGAGGGAGGGAATAATTTTGGGCTAGTTGGGGGCCACACACTGAGGTGGGTAAGGGGAGGGATGGTATGGAAAGAGTCTGTGACCACCATGATAACATTAGGGACAGGGAGGACACTGAATTGTGCACATAATATATAAACGACAGAGGCTAATACCCGTAGATCCACAATACCACATTACCATTAACACCAAACACCAGGCTACAGATAAACACATAAACATCTGAGAAGATCAGATGGGGGTCCGTGAACGGGATTATACTCTAGACCAAGGATAGATTCAGCTGAGGCTAATCCTGCACAGATACCAATGATAAAAAATAACCACAATCCTTACAGAAACAACAGAAGACAGACATAGAGCAATCCCTCACAGAGAGCCAGACACCATGGGAGAGAGGTCCAATGGATCTATTGACTCAGGACCATAGTATTGGGGGACACCAGACTCAGTTGGCACAATAAAATACGTAAAAATCTTGTTCTACAACCTGCTTTGGTGAGTAGCGACTGGGGTCTTAAAAGCTTTCAAGTGGCCATCTAAGATGCAGCTAATGTTCTCCTATTGTTGGAAGCAAAGAAGAGTGTAAAAAACAAACAAAGAAACAAAAACCAAGGGCATTTGAAAGCAATCAGCCCTAGGACTAGATGGTGCCCAGCTACCAATGCCAAACACTCAGGAAAGGATCAAAACTGGAGATCCTGGATAGAGTGGGAGGAAAAATGTGGAACAAAATCCAAAAAGAAAATAAGGACCAGAATTACTGGTCGGAGAGACTCTAGTGGGACCCCCAATACTATGGCCCTGGGATACACTTTGGGCCTGGAATAAAACTCACTCTCAGGGGCTGGTTCTTAGACGAATAGCAAATAAGACATACACATAGACCACTCAACCCAGGGTGACACACCCCTATACTCTGTGGACATGCATTCCTTGGAGCAATTGACCACAGGGCACCAGAGGGGCAACATTCACATAACTATAAGGGGCATGGGGGTGGGGTTACTGGGCAGGGAGGGGAGGAGAGTGGGTTAGGGTTGGGAATGGTAATTGGGGAGTGAAACCAAATGTATGTGAAATGCTGAATGTAAAACAAACCTTGCTCTGTAAACTTGCACCTAAAGCACAATAAAAAAAGGGGGGGGGACATGAAGGACAAAACGTTTAGGATGATCAAGTATGAATACTTTATTATTAGTCCTTATAAGACACTTGAATGCTAACCAGTGGGCTGGTGGTTCAAACCCACCAGCCACTCCTTGGAAGGAAGATGGGGCAATCTACTTCTGTAGTGATACTGTCTTGGAAACCCAAGGAAGGGTTGTTATGAGTCAGGGCCAACTCGATGGCAAATAACAACAAACAACAGTAATACTTGTCCATGCATTTCCCTTTATTAGGGAATTTTCTTTTCATGTATAGCTTTGAATTACTTCTAGTATTTTTTTTCCTTCCATCTATAGAACTCTTGTTAGTATTTTTTGTAGGGCCGGTCTGGTGGATATGAACTCTCTCATCTGCTGTTTGTCTGGGAATGTTTTTTTT
>NW_006921596.1:16947932-16958829 GCF_000298275.1 Orycteropus afer afer | reverse complement strand
ATATGTTTGTTGGCCGCTTGAATATCCTCCTTGGTGAAGTGTCTATTCATGTCTTCTGCCCATTTTTTAATTGGATTGTTTGTCTTTTTGTTATTGAGTCTGGGAATGTTTTAATTTCACCCTCATTCTTGAAGTATAGCTTCACTGGGTATAGTTTATTGATTGACAGTATTTTTCTTACCGCACTTTGAATATATCATTCCATTGCCTTCTGGCCTTTAATATTTCTGAGGAAAAATTGGCATTTCATCTTAGGGGATCCTCTGTATAAGACTGTTTGCTTCTCTCTCATTGCTTTTAGTATTATTTCTTTGTATTTAATTTTTGAGAGCTTAACTATGGTATGTCTTGGTGTAGATCTCTTTGGGTTTATTGTGACTGAGGTTCTTTGTGCTTCGTGGATTTGTAGATTCATGTCCTTCATTAGATTTTCTGTCATTATTCCTTCAAATATTGTTTCTGTCTCTCATCTCCTTCTGGACTTTTCATGATGCATATATTAGCTTTTCTGTTATTACTCCATAATTCCATTTAACTGTCTTCAGCCTTCTTGAGCGTCTGTTCTTGTGCTCTCCAGCATTTGTACTTTTAACTATCTTATCTTCTAATTCACCAATTTTTTCTTTTGCTTCACTAAATCTGTTGGTAAGTCCTTCTACTATTTTCTCATTTCAGTTATTGTCCCCTTCAGTTGCAATATGTCTTTTTCAAGATACTCATTTTGTCCTTGCTTTGTTTTCCTTGTTTCTTTTAGTTCTTTTTCTGTGTTTTCCCTTGGTTCTTTAATTATGTTTAATGTTGTTGTATTACATTCCATTTTGTTCTTCATCATTTGGCCATCCCTAGACACACTTTCAAGGAACACTCCTCTTGTCATGTTCACTTGGATGGGCCATTGTTTCCCTGTTCTTCCTATGCATTATTATTTTTTGTTGGGGCATTGGCATTTTTGAGGGTATTAAATTTCTCAACTTTCCCCAGTATTTGGTGTTTGTGCCCACACTACTTTTTGTAAGAAACTCTTATTTGGGTAGAGACTTCAGCCTTTGTTTACCATTTCCTCCCCCATCGGTGTTAGCTCCTTTTCTCTATCTGGTTTAAATGGGATTGGAAAGTTCCAGATCTTGTTTTTCAATTTTCAATCTTTCCCAGGCTCACCAGAGAACATGCTGTGATCTATCTGTCCACTAGCTGGCACTGCCACTCAGGTGAGATATTATGTACTAATCAATCTGTCCACCAGGGGGCACAGTCTCTTCTCTCTGGTTATTACTCCCTTTCTATGTTTCTGTATCAATGTTTTTAGTTATAAAACCCATACCTAAACGGCCCACTTTGTGGCTGGGTGTTGCCCTCTGGTTTTCCCTGTTTCCTTACCTGCTCTGTGGGGGCTGCTTATATCTGCGCTGTCATTTAGGGGCAGCACAGGCAGATTTTCCTCTGTTTCAGGAGAAAGTGGGAGTGGATCTCCCCAGAAGGACCTTTAGGAAATCTTTCTTGTTGGTTTCAGAACCCCAGAAGCCTGGTGCTGGTTAGGGAAGAAGTCTCCACTTTGATTACCCAACCTTCTGACTCCACTACATTATGAGCCCAGTAGCTGCCAATTACCTATTGGGGGAAGGGAGTCACAATCTGAATGGAGCCCCCAAAAGTCTGTCTTGTTGCAATCAGAGCCCATCACATAGTATGCTGGATGTAGATGTAGCCCTCCGTTCAAGATTCCTGCTTCCTAGCACACAACAGCCTCAGTCAGCAGCCTGCAACAATGACCATAAGGGGGGGTGGACAGACCCAAACTGATCCACAGGGAGATCTGTCCCATTGGTTTCAGAGGCCTGGCGTATGGAGTGAACAGGGAGATGGGTACAGTACTGACTATGCAGATTCCACTGTGGGGTTTTCTGTAGAAGTTTGCAACAGCGTGGCAACCAACAATTACCAGGTGGAGGAGGGGGTGTCATGCTCTGGTCAGATCCCCACGGAGGTCTGTCTTGTTATCAGATTCTCCCCACCCATGGTAGATTGTTGGCTGTGAGTGCAGCCTCCACTCAAGACTTCTGCTTCAGAACACACGGTAGCCTCAGTAAACAGTCCTCAGCACCAACTGCAAGTGGAGGAAGACTAACCCTAACTCATCTTCAGTTAGGTTTGTCTTGTTGGTTTCAGAGGCCAGAGTTATAGGGTGTGCAGGGAGGCAGGTAGAGTGCTGACTGTGGGAGTGGACTCCACTGCAGGGTCCTTCTGCAGCAATCCACAGAAGGCTTGCAAGTGATAGTGTCTGGTTAAGAGAGAGGCTATCATGCTTTAAGTGGACATCCAGGGAGGTCTACCCTGTTGCTATCAGAGTCTATCTTGTAATATGTTGGCTGTGGTAGCAGTCTCCACTACTAGCACACAACAGCCTCAGTCAGCAGTCCTCAGCACCAACTCAAAAGGGAAGCAGACAGACCTGAACTGACTCTCTGGAATGTCTGTCCTGTTGGTTTTATAGGCCTGAGCTATGGGGTGCACAAAGGGGCTGTAGTAGAATGTTTACTATGGAAGCAGACTCCCCTGCATGGGCCTTCTGTAGCAACTCACAGTAGGCTTGCGGCTGACAGTGTCTGGGTGAAGGAGCTGCTAGCACACTTCAAATGGACCCCCGGGGAGGTCTGCATTGTTGATTTTAGGACAGAAGGTTGGGACGCTGTCTCTTTGTACAGGTAGGGGCTGTGATGGTTAGGGAGCCACTACCACAGTTCACTGCAGCCAGCTGCTCACATGGTTGGGGAAGGGGCAGGGATGGGAAGAGAGGTGATTTTCCTATCATATGCGACTTGTAGTTGATTTCTTGATTCTTGCCTGTCAGCAGTTCACTAGTGCTTTCCTCTGCTCCCCAATTCAGAGTCCCTCAAAGCTGAGCATCATTTCCTTGTTGTGTTTCTAGTTGTATTTGTGGTGGAGGGTAGGAATGATGGTTTACACCACCATCTTCCCAGAATTCTCCTTCAATGACCTCACATAAATTTGTATACATGTGGTAATTTTCTCCTTAAATGTTTGAAAAAAATTGTCATTGAAGCCATTTGGGGTTGGGATTTCTTTGTGATAAGGTTTAAAATTCAAATTCAAATTCAAATTTTAATAGATATAGGTCTTTTCGGATATTCTTTTTCATATTGTGTCAGTTTATTATAATTTTCACAGAATTTGTCCATTTTGTCTAAATTGTCAACTGTGTTAATATAAGATTACTAAAAATATTTCATTATCATCCTCCTAACGTCTTTCAGAACTTAGGGATGTGCCCTCTTTCATTCCCAATATTAGTAATTCGTAGTCTCTCACTTTTTTCTCTTTATATCTATCTTAACTGTCTCTGTTTCTTTTCCTGTTTCTCCTCCCCCATTGTTTTGGAACAGTCCCACTCGCTATTTATCACTTTTACTGATTTTTTTATGGACTAGTTTTTGGTTTTATTAATTTTCTTTTTTTGTTTGTATGTTTTCTATTTCACCAATGTTCACTCATCTTTATTTCCTTCCTTTTATTAAATTTTGGTTTAAACTTGAGTCTCTACAGTCTTTGGTCTCTGTGTACTCACATAATATTGAAAAAGACAGAAGTTTCACCAGCCGTACTCAGGTTTTACAAAAATGTAACTTTTTTGTATATTTTCTATCTAGACTTAATTTAATTTGTCACTTGAGTCCCCTTCCACTTAAAATTTTCTTTTTCCACAGAAGATTTTTCACTGATTTTTTAAATATATTGACTAGGTGATACATTAATAAAATACACAATTTTTTAAAAAATGTATTAGTTTTTCTCTCACCTTGTCCTCCATCTGCCCAATTTTCATCATCCTTCCAAGTATTCCTTTTATTTGTTTCTTATGTGCCCCCAAAATGTCCTTTCTTCTTCTATTTTTATTGTGATGTGGGTTAAAGTTTACATTCCCAACTGGTTTTCCATCCAACACTTCATACCATTTTGATTCGTGACATTGATTACAGTCCCCACAATGTGCCAGCACTCTTCTCACTTCCTGCCTGTGTTTACCATTTCCCCTTATCCTTCTTTCCTATCCCTTCCTGCCTTCTGAGCCTCATCTCTCAGCAAATGTTGCCCTTTGTTCTCACGTGGTTGGTTGTTCTAAAGAGTGTGTACCTCCCTGGTGTGATTGTTCACCGTATAGGCCTGTTTATTGTTGGAATGAATGTTGTACCACAGGTTTCAGGCCTGAAAGATGTCTAAAGACCATAGTCTTTGGGGTTCCGTCAGTCTCTATCAGACCAGTAAGCCTGGTCTTGTTTTGTTTTGACTTTTGTTCCACATTTCCCCCCTACTCTATCTGGGACATTCTATTGTGATACCTTTCAGAGCACTTAGCAGGGGGAGCTGAGCACTATCTAGTTCTTTTGGTCTCAGGGTCATGGAAGCTGAGAATCATGCACTGCCTTAGTCCTTTGGACTAATTGTTTCAGTATGTCTTTGATTTTCTTCACTCTTCTTCGCTCTGGATGGGGAGAGACCAATAGTTTCCCCTTAGATGGCCTCTCACAAACTTTTAAGATCCCAGTGGCTACTCACCAAAGTAGGATGAAGAACATTGCTTTGCGGACTATGTCATACCAATTGACCTTGATATCCCCTGAGTCTATGGTCTTGAGCCCCCAGGTGTAACAACTCCTCAAGGTGTTTGATTATGGCTAAGAAGTTTTCATAACTTCACCCCTGTATGTTCTATTATAGTCATGGATATATTTGCAGCACATACAAATGCATATGTAAAAATATCCTTTGTGAAAACTACATATATTTGTGAATACAGACCTGCTCACCTTCCCACTCCTGTTCAGCTTGCATGTTTATTGATGCAGCCACTCATAGATTATTGTTAGGGTTATTGCAGGGTTTTGTATATAATAGTATTTATTTTTGTTGCTCCTCCGAGTATCTTCTTCTGCTTTGATCATTTTGTACTGACCTCCTCCTTATTGTGTATTGCCTTTCCCTTCACCTAAGTTAATAGGTGCCTACCCTCTAGTTAGGACTTTCCCCCCTCCAGCCACTGGTAGTTTTCAAAGGTAACCTTCACTGTTTCTTTCTGTGAGTAAATCTTTTCTTGACTTTTTTATAGTATTGGGCTCACATAGTATTTGTCCTCTTGGGATTGACTAATTTTACTCAGCATAATGTCCTTCAGGTTCATCATGTTATGAGGTGTTTCACAGATTCGTCGTTATTCTTTAATCTTGTCTAGTATTCCATTATGTATATGTACCATAGTTTGTCTATCCATTCATCTGTTGATGGGCATATTGGTTATTTCCATCTTTTTGCTATTGTGGATAATGCTTTGATAAACATGGGTGTCCAAAATGTCTTTTTGCACACTCAAATAAGTGAGAATTTATTTTCTAATCTCCCTAGACTTTTTAGATCATTGGCCAACTATAATACATATTCTGCATCTTGATAATTAAAAAAAATTATATATTTTTCTGTATCAATATATAGGACATTTTCTCTCTTTCTCTTTTTCACATCTGCTTAGTGTTTCTTTGTGTCATGAGCATTTGGACTGTTTTCAGTGACTTGCTGCTATGAATGGTTCTGCTATTGATGACCTAGTGTCCATCTCATTCTCTCTGTCTGCATCTGTAATGATAAATATTTCCAATCCCCCCCCCCATAAGGCTTGTACAATTTATTTCCATGCCAATAATTGTTAAGGCATGCCTATTACTCAGCTCCCTGATCAACACAGTGGATTGTAAAACTTTTGGACTTTTGCCAATCTGATAGCTGAAAAACAGGAGTTCAGTGCACTTTGAATGAAAGTCTTTTATTTCCCCCACATCTATTTTCCTATTTGGATGGCTGATCTTTTTCTTATCTATTCTTACGTACTCTGCAAAAAATTATTTGTCTTTTGCCATTTACTATGATTATTTTTGACCTTGCAGAGATTTTTTATGTTTATATGATAAAATTTATCAATATTTTATTTTATGGCATCTTGATTTTAAGTCCTAATTAGAAAGATTTGGACTATTCCATGGTGATATAGGGACATTCCAATGTTTTCTTCTAAACCTTTTATGGTTTCATTAAAATAAAAATTAAGTATTTGAAGAGTTTTCCAAGTGTGAGGTATGGGCTAACTTAATTTTTTTTTTTTTCCCAATTGGCTGTGCAGTTGTTTCAGCTTCACATTTTGAATAGTCCATTGTTTCACTTTGATTCAAGATGTGGTAGCAGGATTTAGTCAATTCAAGGTAAAGTCAGTCAAATCATATTTCTTCAAGAAATAATGCAAGACTTGTTAACTCAGGAACAGAGCCACAAGGATTCTCCTTGGGGTTCCTACCTCTTTCTAGGGAGTCTATTATCACCCCTACCACCTCCCCAAAATCTTAACTCGTATTGAGCTGGAGATAAAAGATCTTGCTTTCTCTAAAACCCTATTGTTCATGAGATTTAGGAATGTACCTTTTAACATTCAAACCTCCAAACCTCATGTTATAGAGACCTTAGAAATGCTTTATGCCTTGAGTTTCCAAAGTCTATTTTGAAACTCAAAAGCTTAGAATGCTTTTTCTCTTTTCCTTCTACATCCTGAGGGCAGCCACCTCGAATGCTGATAACTCCAGGGGTGGCAGGAATTGCTGAGCATGGAGGTCTCGGGTCTATATTTCAAAGTAGTTCATCATGCCACCATGTCCATTAACATGGTACTTGGCTATTGCTAGCTGGGAGCTAGAGATATTTTCGTCCTTTGAAGAATATTGAGTGGCTCACTGAGGGCCTCTCTCTGGTCCTGGTTCTACCAGGTCGCCTTCAGGAGGGTGTGTGAGTTCAGCTCTTTTCACCTCCGTTTCCTCATCTGTCTTGCCTTTCTTTCAGGCTCCCTGTGAGAAACCAACTCCTGTAAGCACCATACACATGTATGGCATTACTGTTATCTTCATTCTCCTTGAAAAACATTATTGAGGGCCCCCTACATTCAAAGCACCATCCAGCGCATCTGTTCTAACATATAACAAGTACCTCTTTGAGATATTTTTAATTGCGCGTTCACTTCCTTTCAGACCTGATTCGTTTCTGATCTGAGCAGAAACAAAGGCGCTTTTATTGCTGAGATTCATTCCTGGAAATTAAATTTCCATTTTCAACACTAATGCTACTGTAATTCGCAGTGGTTTCTGTCTTTTTTTATTGTGTCTGACAGCGACCAGCCTATCAGCGTAAGTGGCTGAATACGAGTATGTAAATGTACAACATAAAAAGACATTTTTGAAAAGCGGGGAAAGAAAAACATTTAAAGTAGGAAATTAGAGCAGTTATTGGATCCCACACCATGGTTAATGAGTGCGCAGAAAGCAAACAGTTTCTGGCCCTGGGACCTCAAGCGTTACAGCTAGGGCAACACTTCGTCTGTTTTTGGAAGGAAATCAGTAATAGCCTCCACACATGGGAAGCCTTCAGTTTGCATTTTTTAATGCCTCCAGGGAGGACAGGGTTTCTGGTTTCAAATCTGTTAAATTTTTCTTTAAAAGACGGGTTTTGTTCAGAAACCAAAACAAAAATTAGCATATTAAGAATATATGCAGGTCACGCATTGGCCCTGGTGCTCGAAGATTTCATTGAGCGTGGCTTGCAAAATATCAGTGGGTTCTCAAGAAGCGGGGTGGGACTCGATCACTTAATTATGTCAAATCTCTTAAAAGCCTCACATGCCGTTTTTATTAAGTATTATGTGTATAAAATCTGGCCAAATGCCCATCAACACGTTCAAAGTGGCCATCCCTGGATGGTGAGGCTATGAGAGATTTTCATTTTCTTCTCCTTATTTCAATCTACGTTCTTGACATTTTCTCCAACAGAAGAATATAGCTTTAGAAATAAGAAATCTAGGAGGTACTTAAAGCAAAACAGAAACTCACAAAATATTTTACTTCCTTATTTTGCTCTTGTTATACATGTCTTATACAGATGCAACCTTCATTCAATTCAAATTTATATGTATATATACATATATATGTGTATATGTGTGTATTTATTTGTTTTTATTTTGCTTTAGGTAAAACTTCACAGAGGAAATTAATTTCCACTTTGATAATTTGTACATTACAAGCTTCATGAAGATGGTTGCACTCCCCACAATGTATCAGCACTCTCCCCATTTCTGCCCTGTGTTTCCCCTTTCTTTCATTCAAATTTTCCACCCCTTCCTGCCTCCTCATCTCTGCTTTTGGACAAATGTTGTCCTTTTGATCTTTTACAATTGATAATTGTAAAGAACATGTTATTTTTTGGTGTTATTGCTTATCATATAAACTAAAAACGAAACTCACTGCCATTGAGTTGATTCAACTCATAGCGACCTCTCCTAGGGCTTCCAAGGTGGTATCTCTACGGAAGTAGATTGCCCAATCTTCCTTCCAAAGAGTGGCTGGTGGGCAATGTTTGGCTGAAAGGTGGTCTTCAGGAATGGCTTAAGTTCCGGGTCAGAAGGGTGTCTTAGTGCCATGTCTTGGGGGTTCCTCCATTCTCTGTCAGACCAGTTAATCTGGTCTTTTTTGTGAATTTGATTTTTTCTACATTTTCTTCTTGTGCTGTCACCCATTGTGGTGATTGCAGTTACACCGGTCAGTAGTGGTAGATGGGCACCATCTAGTTCTTCTGCTTTGGGGTCATGTATACTGTGGTTCATGTGGTCTATTAGTCCTGTAGACTAATTACTTCCTTAAGTCTTTGATTTACTTAGTTTTCCTTTACTCTAGATGGGAAAAGTCAAGCTTTTAAGACCCCAGATGCTACTTACTGATGTAGGATGCAGAACGTTGTCTTTACAAACTGTACTGTGCCGATTGATGTAGATGTCTCCCAAGTCTATGGTCCTTGTCCTTCAAGCCTAGGAACTTCATCCACAAGGTGTTTATTTATGTCTAAAAAGTTTTCATGACTGTGTCCCTTCTGTGCTCTATTGTCTTTGTCTATATCAATATACATGCATCACCTACAATTATATATGTAAAAATATCCACAACCAAAGCTATATCTGCAAGAGGGTGCGTTTGCTCAAGCCCTCCCCTACCTTTTTAACATACCTATCTACTTATGTATCCATTTGTAAATTATTGTTTGTTAGTGCTTGTAAAAATTGTGTCAGGTGGCATCTGACCTCTTGTAACTTCTAAAGGGAAAGGGGATCAACATCAACAGCCCAAGTCTGATTCCTATGAGGTGGAGGTCAGTCCTACCACCACCCTCCAAAATTTTTACCAGTTCTGACATAAACCATCTCTGCCACAGCACTCTCCATTTATCTTCTGGGCTTGATAATTTATTGCAATGGCCCCCCAGAGCTAACTCACAGACAATACTCATGATTATGGGGTTTATTAGAGAAGTAACAGGTTATCATTTGGGATCAGAAATGAGTCAGCGTTCAGTTCTTTCATCAGGGCAGCCTCTTCTCAGAGGCTGAAACAGGCAGGCCTCTTTCTGGCTTTGGCATCTCGGCCTGTGGCCCCTTGGCCTCTATCCAGCTGGGGCAAGTATGACAAAGCTATCTTAGCTCTGCAAATAGATGCCCAGTGAGGCTTCCTACTCTGCAGCAAGCCTCCTAGCTGAAGACACTCAGCTTTCCTGATACTTGGGTTGGAAAGTCCACTGCTCATGTTGGTCTTGGTTCTGCTGCCTCTGCTGCCATTTTATGCCACTGCTTCTGCTGCTTCTCACCATCTGTCACCATCTCTGGTGTCACAGATCTCTGTCTCCTGGATTGAGGAGATTCGGTGCAGGGATCTTGGGATTCACTCCACTCCTGCATCTTCTATCTTGATGGTATTGAGATGGCCCCTTTCCGCCTGTGGGATGGCTCATTTTAAGCATAGAGAGATGGCAAAACTGACCAGTCCTCACATTAAGGTTCCATACAACTTATTTGCATGGTTCCAGCCCCACAAGGATGCCAGGCACCTTATTTACATTAATAACAAGCTATTCAATCCCCTTGGTGGGCCACAGTGCCTCTCATTTGCAGAGTTCCACCCAGTCATCTGGTGGGAGTCACAAAGGCAATGGCTAGAAGGACTATACCAAGCAATTCACTGCACTGCAGTACTATTGCTGCAGGCTTCTCTATGTTGCTGTAATTACAGTAGTTACTCCTCATTCCTTTGTGCCTCTCGGTGTCTTCCTTTGCCTTGGTTATGTTTTGCTGACGTCCTCCATATTGTGTATTGCCTCTTCTTTCACCATTATTCGTACCTGTCTTCTATTGAGTTAGTAGTTTTCCCTTCTTCTCCTCCCATCCCTGGTAACCATTAAAGAATATGTGTTTTCTACCTGTGTGTAAACCTTTTCTTGTTTTTCATTTTGTTTTGTTTTGATTTATAATAGTGTCTCATACAATATTTGTCCTTTTGTGATTGCCTTATTTTACTCAACATAATGGCCTCCAAATTTACCCATATTGTGAAGTATTTCACAGATTCACCATTATTCTTTATCACTGCATAGTATTCTATTCTGTGTATATACCACAGTTTGTGTGTCCATTCATCCACTGATGGAACCTTAAGTTGTTTCTATCTTTCTGCTATTGTGAATAATGCTCCAATGAACATTAGTGTGCTTATGTCTATTTGTGTCATGGCTTTTATTTCTTTAGGTAGGAGTGGGGTTGTTGGATCACATGATATTTCTATTTCTACGTTTTAAGGAAGTGCCATGCCATTTTCCATAGTAGTTGTACTGTTTTACATTCTCACTAGCAGTGTATAAGAGTTCCAATCTCCCTACAAGCTTACCAATATTTTCTGTTTTTTGATTAGTGCCTTTATTGTTGAGGTGAGATGTTATATCATTATAGTTTTTATTTATATTTCTCTAATGGCTAGTG
>NW_006921596.1:16944440-16946086 GCF_000298275.1 Orycteropus afer afer | reverse complement strand
CCTTATTGCTCTAGCTAGAACTCCCATTACAACATTGAATAACAGTGGTGATAAAGGAAATCCATGTCTTGGTTTGTGTTCTTGAGGGGAATGCTTTCAGTCTCTTTCTGCTGAGAATAATGTTGGCTATTAGTTTTGCATAAATGCCCTTATTACATTGAGGAATTCCATTCTATTTCTGTTTCGTTGAGGGTTTTTTTTTTTTTAAATCAAGGATGAGTACCGGACTTTATCAAATGCCTTTTCTGCATTGACTGACATGAGTGTGTGATTCTTTTCTTTTGTTTTATTTATGTGGTGGATCACATTGACTAATTTTCTAATGTTGAACCATCCTTGCATACATGGTATGAATCCCAATTGGTCTCGATGTATTATTTTTTTGTGATATTCTTTTGAATTCTATTGGCTAATTTTTTTATGTCTATATTCATGAGGGATATTGATTTGTAATTTTTTTTTTTTTTTTTTTTTTGTGGTGTCTTTGCCTAGTTTTGGTCTCAGGGTTATATTCACTTCATACAATGAGTTCAGGAGTATTCCTTCCTTTTTTACACTCTGAAATAGTTTGAGTAGTATTAGTGGGAGCTCTTCTCTGAATGTGTGGTAGAATTCTCCAGTGAAGTTGTCTGAGCCAGGGCTTTTTTTGTTGGGACATTTATTTATTTATTTATTATCACTTCTTCAATCTCTTCTTTTCTTATGGGTCTGTTCAGTGTTTCTACCTCAGTTTGTGTTAGTTTAAGTAGTGTGTTTCTAGAAATTTTTCAATTTCTTCTATGTTTTCAAATTTGTTGCAGTACAATTTTTCACAGTATTCTATTATGACCTTTTTATTTCAGTTGGTTCTATTGTAATGTCATCCATCTATTTCTTATTAGGGTCATTTGCTTCTTCTGCTTTTCTTTTGTCAGTTTGGCCAATGGATGGTCAATTTTTTTATCCTTTCAAAGAACCAACTTCAGGTCTTGTTGATTCTACTGTTTTTCTGTTCTCTGTTTCAATGATTTCTGTTCTAATCTTTTTTATTTCCTTTCTTCTGGTGACTGTGAGCTTCTTTTGCTGCTGATATTTTATCTGCTTGAGTTGTTGGGTTAAAGTTTTGATTTTGGTCCTTTCTTTTGTTGGTGTGTGCATATTACTATAAATTGACCTCTGAGCAATTCTTTTGCTATGCCCCAAAAGTTTTTGTATGTTGTGTTTTCATTCCCATTTGATTCTAGGGATTTTTAAGTTCCATCACTGATTTCTTCAATTACTTAGTGGTTTTTAAGCAAAGTATTATTCAATTTCCCTGTGT
Source organism: Orycteropus afer afer (assembly GCF_000298275.1). Classification (NCBI taxonomy): domain Eukaryota; kingdom Metazoa; phylum Chordata; class Mammalia; order Tubulidentata; family Orycteropodidae; genus Orycteropus; species Orycteropus afer. The sequence continues at coordinate 16,944,786 of NW_006921596.1, read as the reverse complement.
TTTATTTTTTCTCTTGCTTTTCCTGTTACTGATTTCTACTTTTATAGCATTGTGACCAAGGAAAATGCTTCATATTATTTTGATGTTTTGGATTTTCTTGAGGTGTGTTTTGTGGCTTAACATGTGGTCTATTCTGGAGAATAATACATGTGCTTTGGAAAATAATGTATACTTTGCTGCTGTTTAGTGTAATGTTCTGTAAATGTCTATGAGCTTGAGTTGGTTGATTGTGGCAATAAGATCTTCTGTCTCTTTGTTGAGTTTCTTTCTAGTTGTGATGTCCTTCACCAAATGTGGTGTGTTGTGGAAGTGTCTTTTTCTCTTTTCAATGTTATTAGAGGTTGTA
>NW_006921596.1:16941765-16943590 GCF_000298275.1 Orycteropus afer afer | reverse complement strand
TCTTTTGAATTCCTTATCTAGTAATTCCATTACCATTTCTTCCTCCAGAAACTTTTCTTGTTCTTTATTTTGGTGACTTGCTGAGTTGTCTTGTCCTGTTTCTTTATGTGATTTGATATTGTCTATTGTCTCTGAGGCACTAAGGTATTATTACATTTATTTATTTATTTTATGTTTGTTCATTTGCTGAGTCCTGATTTTTTGTTTCTTTTATTTTCTTTCTCTCTCTCTCTCTTTTTATGTATCTGAGTATGCAGGGCATGTGTGCTACTCTGATAACTAGTCTGGTTGCATTGGAGTTCTCACCACTTATCTTTGAGAGGGTGGAGCAGTGGCTGGGTGTGAGTGTGGGTCTCTGTTCATTGGTTGTGCTGGGTGGCTGAGGATACAGCTGGTGTTGCCGGTGAAGTGATGTGTCTATCTGGCTGGTCACCTGTGCATGGGTATGTTTTTACTGGTCACTGTGCTGGGCATTATGTGTGCCCAGTGGCAGTGCTGGGTGGCTAGGTGAGGGTGCCTGAGTCAATGGTCACTGGGTGGGTGGTACAGAAACTCTCACCAATAGTCCTGGGTGAGCAGGGCTGTGCAGAGGTGGTTGGAGTGGGCACAAGTCTCTCACTGCAGAGGGGGTGGTGAAGGAAGCAAGTCAGGGGTGATGCTGCCAGTGCTTAGATGCCTACTATGAGGGTGTGCTCCTCTCTGCTAGAGCACAATGTGAGAAAGGGTGTACCACTGGTTCTTGGGCCATGGTGCAGGTCGCTGGCAGAAATAGGAGACATCACTGGTCAGTGAGTTCCTGGCATGTGTGATGGGGGGTAGTGGTTTGTAAGCACTGGGTGCCAGTGGTTGGGTGGAGTAGTGTGTGCTGCTGGTCTGTGAGCCCCCAATGCAGGCAGCTGGGGTGTAGTAGTTCCTGGTGCAAGTGGCTGAGCAATGGGGTGGGCACCACTGGTCCCCGGGCCTCTGACACAGGGGCCAGGGTGGTTGTGGGAGCCATCAGACTGTGATCATGTAGGGGGAATATATAAGGGGTATGGGGTCTCTGGACTCTGGCATGGGGGACTGCAGGGGGTGTGGTGGGTGAGGTGAGTGCACTTATCTTTTATGAGGTGCACTCCTGCCTTACTTTGGACGTGGGAGCAGAGTCATTCTTGCTTGGCTGCACTAGGGGTTTTCAGCTGGGAATGCTGCTTGCTTTGTCTCTATATAGCCCCACTGTGCAGGCTCGGGTGACAGGGTGCTGGCAATGCATAATTCTCCATGACTGCTATTTCTGTAGGAGCTCTGGTGGTATAGTGCCTAAGGCATTTGACTGCTAACCAGAAGGCTGGTGGTTCAAACCCACCAGTGACTCCTCAGAAGGAAGATTGGGCAATCTACCTCTATAGTGATACTGCCTCAGAAACCCAAGGAGAGGTGGCTATGAGTTGGATCCAATTTGACAACACTAGTCCAGTCCAGCAGCTATTTCTGTACACTCTCCCCTTCCACTTGGAACTTGTTCCAATTCTTTAGCCTTGCCTTTAATGCTCAGGGTTCCAAAATTGTCATCTATATCCAGTTCATTTGTTTTCTTAGGTTTTGGTTGTAAGAGTGATGTTATGAGGTGTCTGACTGTGCAGCCTCTTAGATAGCCTCCTTATAAATATATTTTTGCTAAGGACCTAATAAATGTCAGCACTGTGATTTCTCTCTGTTTGCAGTATTCATTTGTGTTTTTCCCTTTACAAGTAAGTCTTTCTGAGTGGCCTCTCAGGCCATGCAAGGACCGAATTGCCATGTGCAACTGGTTTGAAGAGAAAAGCCAAAAAAAAAAAAAAAAAAA
>NW_006921596.1:16921303-16940695 GCF_000298275.1 Orycteropus afer afer | reverse complement strand
CCAGGAATAAGTAAGATGAGGACAAGATCATAAGGACTCCATATCTGGCCTTTATTAATCTGTGGGTATTTTAAGAAACAGTGATTCCTTGGTCTAGCTAGCTTCTCTGGGCTCCATTTCCTTGTCCATAAAATGGGTGTGTTGGACAAGATCAGGAAGAGCAGATGAGTTTCATCTTCAGAGCCAACATGAATAGACTGGGCCAGGCTGCTTACAGCACTGTGTTGAGAAAGATTGTGAAGCAGCATCATGGGTGTGTAAGAAGGAGTGCCATAGTCAATTAATGGTGTCTTTATAGCACAGGAAGGGAGAGTAGGGCTCTGCACACCTACAGCTGCCACAGCAGAGCAGATGTACTTTGACATCTACAGATCTTCTCATAGGTAGATCATTATAGGGCTGGAGTAGCAAATGATCCTGCTGAGGGTAATCTCAGATACTGGTCAGCTGGGGGTCAATCCATCTCCAGTGGGACCCTGTGTTGAGCAGTTTTAACTTGAAAGATATCAAACTGCCTGCCTTATGAATGCTGGAAACTCAATTCAGGTTTTTGTTTCCTTTTTTTGTTCTAACTTATTCTAAAAGAGTTTGATGAGAAAGAAACACCAGTGAATTTGACACTGGGGAAGGGTTCCAATGAAGTTCTAACCGAGTCAGACTGATGTCATCAAAGATGTGGTGATGGGGTCAGACGATGTGGTCAGAAGCCCTGGAGTGAGTAAATAATTGTAACAGAACTTGGAGAGATAACCCAGTCCACCAAGGTGTCTGAGAGGAGGGAAACTGAGGCACTTTTCTAAAACCATGGAGAATTGCATCGTGCAATATGGTTGGTCATCAGACAGCCAAGGAGGCAGAAATCCAGTTCCAACCTTGTTACCAATTTGCTCTGTGATCTTAGACAAATGATGAGCCCTCTCTGATCATCAGTTTCCTTATCTATAAAAATAAGGGCTTTGGATGAGATAAGTAGTCTTTTAGCTATGTTCCTTGGATCCCAGAGGTTCAGAGATGTTGCCTGGTGGGAGGGTGGGACACAGAGAGGAAGGTGCAGCTGGATATGTGAGTCACCAGTGTGACCTCCCTTGTGTCTGTTTCATGCATGGGCCAAAGTGGAACACAATAGTGATTCCTTCTCTAGCCCCCAGAAGGGTGACACCTCTTGTTGAAGGGTTGATCTACCTGGTGGCAGCACACCTGGGGAGGCAGGCAGAGGAGGAATGAGTTGGGACCAGATCCAGTGGCCAAAGCGATCTGACTGCCATGCAGCTGCCTAAATATTTTCCCTCTAGATTCCTCCCTCCAGCTACCCAAGATCTGCTTCATCTTAATTAAAAGAGCTCCTTTCTTTTGCCTCTGGCTTTTTGTGGGTTCACCCTTCCCTGACTTGATACTCAATCCCCAAGTTTGGCTGTGGCTCCTCTCTGGTTTTATTTGGACTTGTTTTTATTAGTATGATAGCAATGATAGTATTGATCCATTAATCACAATAATGAATGGAGCCCTGATGCTTATGAAACACTCACTTCCCATTTCAAAAGTACTTTCATCTACATTAACCCATGTAAAGAAAGCCAATCCCCATCCTAATCTTTTTTGTTAGCTTTCTTTAATTGCAACTGTGACACACAGTTGTATTTCATTAAGAATATCAACTGCAGAGCCAGAATGTCATGGTTTGAATCTTGGCTCTGTCACTTACTTGCCCATTTGATCTTGGACAAGTTACCCTCTCTGAACCTTAGTTCCTCAAGTAGAAAATGAGGATAATACAGCACCTACTTCACAGGCTGCTGTGAGGATTATATGATTTAAAATGTATAAAGTGCTTGGCATAGGGCCTGGCCTATGTGCTACATAAGAAGTTAACAATTTTTTTTTTTTTTTTTTTTTTTTAAATAAGAACTCAAAACAATAGGGATGCAAATAATGGCATAAGGAGACCCACCTGACAGCTCGGCCCCTGAAAAGTGACCCCTCTCACTCCAATCCATGCATTCCTAATGGAAGTGAACACTGGTTTGGGGCTGGGGCAAAAAATCTTACTCTTCTTATATCTAAAGCACAGATATGCATACATTAACAGATACACAGTGTATCTGGTTTTAAAATTTACAGGTGGGGCTATTAGGAAAAATTTGTCTGGAAAGAATCCTGGGATCCTGGGGTGGGAAAGAGGGGGAAAATAATTAAGAAACACTGGCCTAATCTCACTCCCAAGGGTGACTTGGCTGTGTGTGTGTGTCCTTGCAAATAACTTCTTACTGCTTTATTTCGCAACAGAGATGTTCCTGTGCTCTGCAACTGTTTGTTCCTTCCTACTTTATTCTGGCTTGATCGTTGTTGGCTGCTGTCAAGGCCCTTTGAACTCACAGAGACCTCAAGTGACAGAGCAGAACTGCCCCCTAGGGTTTTCTGGGCTGTAATCTTAATTGGAGCAGATTGCCTGGGCTCTCTCCCATGGAGTGTCTGGGTGGGTTCGAAAAGCCAAACTTTTGGTTAGCAGCTGAGCACTTAATCTTTGTGCCACCAGGCTAGCCTAAAATCAAGATACTGATTCCCCTGTTTATGGGCTTTTAGGTGGACTCCAATGAATGTGTGACTTTGAGTCAGATGCCTAAAAGTGGCTGGGCTTTTAACATTTTCATACCATTGCTGTTGAATTGATTCCAACTTACAACCACCTGTTGTTTGTCAGAGTAAAATTATGATCCATAGGGTTTTCAATGGTGCCAGGCCTTTGTTCAGAAACACTGGGTGGACTTGAATCTCCAGCCCTTTGTTTAGCAGTTGAGTATATTAACTGCTTGTACCACCCAGGGACACGTTTTCCTAGCTCCCACCAAGCTACTCATCTGATCTTCACAAGATCTCTGAATGTGGAAACCAGCTCAGAGAAAGCAGCCCAGCCAGGTTAGGGCAGCACTTCTCCCAGGTTTCAGGGCAGGCAAATTTCCCCTGGAGGGTCCTCCTCTTTGGGGCTTCACCTGTGAGCTGAGTGCTCCCTTGTTTGCCCTCGCTTACCTCTCTGAGGATCTTCACTGTGTAGCCTGCCCACCCTTGTTGCTTGAGGAAGACATTCTGTGCTCAGTGAAGTTTGAAAGAAATCACAAGAGGGTGGTGACCCTGTTTAGGCAGTAGAGGCTGCTGGGCTGCAGAGAATTCCACCCCAAGGGAGCATCACAGCCTCCTGACCCCTCAAGTCCACCCATCACTTTCACTTCATTCCAAAAATGGGCCTTCCAGACCTCCTGAGGTTCTTGGTTTTCTTCCATTGATTTGTTATAATGCTATGTCTTCCCTTGTACATTGCAGGAGAGTGAATTATTAGCCCCAGTTCTTCACTCCTTCCTGTATCTACACCCTTGATTTGGGCTTTCGTCACGTGACTTGCTTTGGCCGGTGGGATGAGGGCTAGTGAGCCAGTTTAAGTCTAGGCATTGTGCCTGCGTTTTCCCCTCTTGCCCTTTGCCATCATCATGACAAGAGCTTCTCCCGGGAGGTGCTTCCCCTTTGTCCTGAGCCCCAGAATGAATACACGAGGAGCGGATCAGAGGCTGACCTGCGGCTTGAAGCAGGGATGCCCAGCTGAGCCCAGCTAGATCAGCCAGTCCCCAGCCACAGGGGCAATTTTTATGGCGGTGTACTTCTGACAACTTGGGGTCACCCCACATGACTGTGGTAAGAACTTGACTGAAAGGCAAACCTATGTCTTTCTTCATCCTATTTAGTGGTGCCTGGGCTCTGGTAGCATAGTGCCTAAGACATTTGACTGCTAATCAGAAGGCTGGTGGTTCAAACCCACCAGCCACTCCTCAGAAGGAAGGTTGGGCAATCTACTTCCATAGTAATACTGCCTCAGAAACCCAAAGAGGGGTTGCTATGAGTCAGATCTGACTCAGCAGTGAGTTTGGTTTTTGGTTTTGGGGCTCTGTAGGGCCTTTGGGAATCGTGGGGATCTCTTGGATGAAATGAGGCAGCAAATTTTGCTCTAGCATCTCAGCCCTGAGGGTCTCCATGGAACTCACATCAGTAATGAGTCTGCGTGACCTTGGACAAGTCCTTGTCTTTTCTAGGCCTCAGTCTCCCCACATGTCAAGTGAGGGGTGCAAGCAGGTCTCTTCCAGCCCAAACATGTGTGTGATTCCAGGTGACTGCAGATTAGAAAGAGATGACGTCAAGCTTTCTGTTGAGAAAAGGATAACAAGTAGATATATGAGGCTTAAATCCCACGCAGAGAGAAAAACAAACAGAAACACCTGGAGAAAGACATTTTAAAATCAAAGGGTGAGGTCTTAGAAGACTATTAAGTTCCAGAACACAGCCATGTAGAAAATGTCAGAGGAGTCTAAGGCTGTGACATGCTAGCTCTGTCATTCCTTTCGATCTGGTGGACCGTGAGAAGCCCTCTGTATTTTTGAACCACAGAGCAGCAGCAGTTAGGAACTTGGCTGCTGGAATCAGAGAGATGGGATATTGAATCTTGACTCTTTCACTTCCTGTGTCACCTTGGGAAACTGACCTACCTGCCCTTTCTGACACTCTGCCATTTCTTTATGTATTAACTGGGGAGAAAAGGAGCTCAGATGTGTTGAGTTCTTACCATGGCCCAAGGCCATTAGAATGAAAATTCTAATCATTTTACTTCAGTTAGGTCCTCACAGTAACCCCATGGAGTTGTTTTTCTTGCGAATTGCCATGGAGTCATTTCTGACTCATGCGAACCCCGTATGTTACAGAATGGAACTTCTCCATAGGTTTTTTTTTTTTTTTTGCCGGCATCTTTATGGAAGGAGATTGTCAGGCCTTTTCTCCCGTGGAACTGCTGGGTGGGTTCAAAGCACACCCCTTTAGGTTAGCAGTCAAGTGCAAACCGTTACCATCCCCATTTTACAGGTGGAGCAACTGAGGTTTAGAGAACTACTTATCCAAGTTCTCACAAGTAACAAGCAGCAAGCAGTGGGATTTGAGCCTGGATAGTTTGGTGTGAGGGACTTCTAACCATTACCCCATATGGTCAGGGTCTGATGCCTCAGAGAGTGTTGTTGTTATGTGCCATCAAGTCATACCTGACTCATACCGACCCCTCCTTGGGTTTCTGAGGAGGTATCTCTACGGAAGTAGATTGCCCAACCTTCCTTCCGAGGAGTGGCTGGTGGGTTTGAACCACCAGCCTTCTGGTTAGCAGTCAAGTGCCTTAGGCACTATGCTACCAGAGCTCCTCCTCACAGAGTTGTTGTTGTTGTTGTTATTTGCCGTCGAGTTGGCCCCGACTCATAGTGACCCCTCCTTGGGTTTCCGAGGCAGTATCACTACAGAAGTAGGATTGCCCAACCTTCCTTCCGAGGAGTGGCTGGTGGGTTTGAACCACCAGCCTTCTGGTTAGCAGTCAAGTGCCTTAGCCACTATGCTACCAGAGCTCCCCCTCACAGAGTAGTTCAGGTTAAATGGCTACAATGCGTACAGCTTTCAGCAGAGCACCTGACTCACAAAAGCTTGAAACCACCTGGGAAAAGACTGACATAGCAAAAGTCAAAGTAACCAGGAAAATCCCATTCATTCCAACAGCCTTGGGGTATCCTCTACACCAGTCTGTCTGGGGGAATTTTTCCTCTTTCTGGGCTGATTCAAAAGGCAGAGATTTGGGCTGGTTTGGGCTCCAGATGTATATTTTTCCAACAGCTAGGACTAACTAAGTGACACACTACTTATCCAGTGAAGCTGTGGCAGAAATTCCACAGGTCGGTGGTTTTAAAGAACAGAAATTTGTTTTCTCACGATTCAGTAGGTTAGTGGTCAGAATGGAGGGGTGCCGGCTTCAGGGGAAGGCTCTCTCTCTCGGTGGGCTCTGGGGGACGACCCTTGTCTCAGCTTCTGTTAGGCTGATGTTCCTCGATTCCTCGGTGATCTCCACATGTGGTGGTTGTTAGGTGCTGTTGAGTTGGCTCCGACCCACAGTGACCCCACGTACAACAGAATGAAACACTGCCTGGGCCTGTGCCATCCACACAGTCTATGCTGTGCTTGAGCCCATCGTTACAGCCACGTGTGTCAGTCCATCTCGTTAAGGGGCTCCGCCTTCTTCTCTGACCCTGCACTTTATCAGCATGATGTCCTTCTCCAGGGAGTGGTCTCCACTTGGCATCTGTCTTTCCCTCATTTGTACTTGCTTGTCTCTGCTTCTTTTTATATCTCGAAATTCGAGGGTTAAGACACACCTGACATTGACATGGCCTCATTAACATAACAAAGAAAATCTTATTCACAAATGGGATTAATCCGTGGAGATAAGGGTTAGGATTCCAACACATATTTTGGGGGATACAAATCACTCCATAACAGTGATCCAGGGACTTCTGTCATCTACAATTATAAGTGCTCCCAAAGGGCAAGAATAAATGCAAATACCCAGATCAGTTAGGAGAGGTGGGTTGCATCTGGTGGGGAGGCATCTTGCTGAGGTGGCAGTAGGGACTTGGTGGGTTATGATATCTGGGTTTCCCTCTCTGGCTCCCCTGTGAGAGGGACAGATAACTTTCAAGAGAGTGGTTACTTTGTGGCTCTTTTAGAGAACAAAGGCCGAGCTTCAACAAGGAGATGACAAAGCCAGAGGCCTAAATGTGCCAGGGAAGAGGGATTCTCAGTAGTTCCAGAGTGTCTCATAAGAATACAGGGACACCCCAGTGCAATCCTCCTGTCTGGTGATGCTGCCCCTTGGGGAACTGCACCGAGCCTCAGAGATAGGTTCAACAGCCAGCTCAGGTTTCAGGGTCAGATGTCAATCCATCTCGAGCTGGGAAGGAGTCATATCCAGAAGCTAATTAGTTTAAACTGCTGTGTCACAGAAATTGAAGAGGGAGCTTCAAGTAACCAGTACCAATTCTCCTCCAAAGGAAAAGTCCCCAAAGGAGATAAGCTAATGCTGAAGTTGTTGTTATGTGCCGTCAAGTCAGACCTGACTCATAGCGACCGTTCCTTGGGTTTCCAAGGGGGTATCACTACGGAAGTAGATTGCCCCATCTTCCTTCCGAGGAGTGGCTGGGGGGTTTGAACCGCCAGCCTCTGGTTAGCAGTCAAGTGCCTTAGGCACTATGCTACATATGTATATATATATATATATATATATATATACTTTGTTTATTGTGGTTCACCACCCATCTGTCAGTTTGTCATGCTATGGAGGTTTGTGTGTTGCTCTGATGATGGGGAAGTTACGATACACTGACACATTGCAAATATCAGCAGAATCACCTGTGGTGGGTAGGTTTCAATGGGCCTTTCAGAGTAAAACAGACTAACAAGACAGGCCTGATGATTTACGTTCAAAAACTAGCCATTGAAAACTCTGGATCACAACAGATAGAGCACTATAGATCTGATACAGTGCTGAAGATGAGCTCCTCGGCTTGGAAGGCACTCAAAATACACAGGGACTGCAACAGTGGACTTGAGCACATCGCCCCTCAAGAAGGTGCAGAACCAGGCAACAATCTGTTGGATATGGGACTGTACATGGGGTCACGGTGAGTCACAGCCAACTGGATGGCAGCTATCAAAAACAACTGTTGTTATTTTGAATTACACAGAGAGAACTGGGGATTCCCTAACGTTTTCAAGGCTCCAGACCTCAAAGGCAACTAATCCTGGTCCTGCATTCAATGAGCATTATTGAGCGCTAAGTGCCAAGGACTGTGCTAGGCACTGAACTAGAGTTGGGAACACAGCAGTTTGGTTAATTATCTGCTGTGGATTTCTGAAAGAAAGGAAGTAGAGGGGAACAGGAAGGAGAAGACATCTGTGGAAACTAGTCAGGCAAGTGGGCCAGTCTTACCAAGTGATTGATGGAGGCAGTCAGAAAAGATGCAAAATTTTGAGCCTGAATTGTGGAGCCAGAGGGTAGTAGAAGTTTGTTCATTAACAAAATTATTTCAAACTGGTTTTCAAACCAGTTGCCATCGAGTTGACTTCAACTCAAGGCAACTCTGGGTGTGTCAAAGTAGAATTGTGCTCCGTAGGGTTTTCAATGACTGATTTTTTTTGGAAATAGGTCACCAGGCCTTTCTTTGGAGGCATCTTCTGAGGTTGCATTGCAACTTCCAACCTTTTAGTTTGCAGCCAAGCCATTGTACCATCCAGGGGCTCCAAATTGGTTTAGGGGCAGAAATAATGGGAAAGTTTTGTAGATTTCAACTCAAGTGCTCCTTCCTTGGGAAGGCTTCTTGACCCCCTGTCTCACCTTACCCTAGGGGTGTTGTTAGTCAGACTAGGCTAGGCTATGCTGTGGTAACAAAACAACTTCAAAATCCCAGTGGTTCCTCACAGCTAAAGTGTATCTCAGTCATGCTGAGTCCCCTGTAGATCATATAAATCTCCAGGGGCCTGCTCTCCCATGCAGTAACTCTAGGTTACTTCTAACTTGAGACTCCACCTTCTCAACACTTTTATCTTAAAGAGGAAGCAAGAAGCTGGAGAATCATGGAAGGATGTTTCAGTGTGTCACTTATGCTCACATTTCATTGGTCAGAACCAGTCACATGACCACACATAATTGCAAGAGCTGGGAAGTTCCTGACTGCCCAGACAGAAGAGAATTGGATATGGGGGAACACTAGTAATGTCTCCCATACTAGACAAGATCTCCTTCTTGTTCTCATATCACCATACACCTTATTTTTATATGCAAGTTTCTGCTTATCTATTTATGTGATTATATAATAGATATCCATGCTTCCCCATTCTCCCAAGTAGAATGTGGCTTTCATGAAGGGAGAGTCCATGTTACTATTGTTGAGTGAGTGGATGAATGAATGGATGAGTGGGTGGATGGATGAAAGGGTTTTGAGCCCTTTGTATAAAAGACAACCCATTCACAATTCAGCATTACTTAGACATGTCTGGTGTTTCATCCCAGTCTCAGAACTAGTATAATCCCAATAAGGGTTAATTAACATTTCCTAGGGGATTAGCATCTAAGACCATTCAGAGAATTAATTACCATTGGTTGTTAAGGATGCAGCTAAAATCCCCTGGAGAAGTTGTAATCTCTGAACTGGGGCCCTGCGTCTTCCCCCAGTCACAGCTGTGCTGACCTGGCAGCACTCTATGCCATAAAGGGTGAAGCTATTGCCGGGAACACCCCTTGCCCCTGCCATATTATTACTGTGGATTCCCTGGCTCATCATCTCTAAGCACAGACGGAATCAAAGGGACAAATGACACACTTGGGCAATAGCGGGAAATGTGCTCCCACCGAAACAGTGTGTAACACTGGAATATATCTGTCTTTTGGAGGATGGAGGAGGAGTCTGGGACCCACCCCAAGGCAGAGATGGCTTTGCCATATGTTGAAAGGCATCCTGCAGGAGGAAGAATGAGATGCCAAACCAGAAAACCAAACTCACTACCATTGAGTCAGTTCTGACTCATAGCGACCTCCTTGGGTGTCCAAGGCTGTAAATCTCTACAGAAGCAGATTGCCTCATCCTTCTTCCATCTAGCAGCTGGTGGGCTTAAACCACCAACCTTCTGGTTAGCAGCTGAGTGCCTTAACCATTATACCACCAGGGCTCCTGGAACAAGATGCCAGTTGTTGGCAATCTCTTTCCCTCTCAGGACCTCAGACTTCTCTTCAGTATCACCTGGAGATTCATTTAACTAATCTTCCTGCATGTGACACTGTGAGAAGTCACCATAGGGAAGGGTTTACAGTGAGTCATAATAGTTGGTGGCCTTGTGGCTTGGTTGAGCTATCAGGTACTTGAAAAGTTACATCAAGCCTCAACCCTTCCTCATAATTAAATATAACTTTTTTATGATAAATGAAGTTGTCACATGTGGCATTCATTAGAACTGTCACCAATATATTCAAGCTCTCCTATATCTGGACACATGGTGGAACTACATTTCCTCATTCCTAACTATGGCCATTGACTTGCTTTGGCCAATGAGTTTTAGCAGAAATGACATACTTCACTTTGGGGTAGGAATTTTAAAAGTCTAAGCACAATGCACCCCTTTCTCCTACTCCTGCCATGGTGGTTGGTGACAGTCCACATGCAGGAGGCCTCAGCAACCTGGGTCCCTGGTGAAGAGCTTGATGGACAGCAGCCCCCAGCTGACCTTTGATAGATACACAGTATCAGCAAAAAATATGCCTTTGTTGTATTAAGGCACCCAACAAGTTGACATTGAGTTGACTTCTGCTCATGGTGGCCTCATGCATAACAGAGTAGAACCGTGCTCCATAGGCCTTTCAATGGCTCATTTTTTCAAAGTAGGTCACCAGGCCTTTCTTCTGAGGTGTTTCTGGGTAGACTTGAACCTTTTGGTTGGCAGCCAAGTGTTTGCACCACCCAGGGCTTCCCTATCTAACCTCAGGGTGCAGTGAATATTCTCTGGCTCATCATATCTGTTCTAAGGAGACTTGGGGTCCTAGGCTCTCAGCACACAGAGACCTTTTTCTACTTTTGCTTTAACATCTCTTCCTTGAGGCAATGGATGCCATATGGTGGAGCTGCCTAGAAGCTAAAAAGGGGTCATGGGGTAACAGGAAATACCAGGGAAAAACAATAATTGGTAAGTATTTAAAAATATCACCCCACATCATTAGCTATTACTATAATTGTTATTACTATAATCACTATAGACATATTGAGTTATGGGTTCTTTTATTAATACATGAACTCCCTTCACCTTGTGCTCCCCCAATCCAAATAAGACTCACTTAATGAAGGCTCAGCTTTTGCCTTACTGCCTCAAAAAATGTGTGCTGACCTCCAGCCCACACATGTTTCTTCCTTCCTCTCAGCTTCTGTCCTGACTCTCTATGATACATATCAATATATATATTTTAAAGTTGACTTCAGATGCATATACCTTCTTTTGCTGTTTGTTCTAGGTATCTATTGCTGGACACAAATTACCCCCAAAATTAGTGACTTAAAGCAACTATTTAATCCTGCTTGTGGATTCTGTGGGTCAGGAATTAAGAATGTCTAGAGACCCTCCTGGGAAGACTCTGGAGTTGGGGGTGACTCGGTGGCTGGAGCAGGAATCGTCTGGAGATAGGTGTCTTTCTTCACATGTCTGGTATTTGGTGCTGACTGTTGGCTGGAACATCCACATGTGGCCTCTCCATGTGACTTGGGCTTCTTCCTATCATGGCAACTTCAGACTTCTTAAATGGCATCTCAAGGCTCCAACCACAAATGTCACCAGAGAACCAGGTGGAAACTTTGGATTTCACATATCACTGCTTCCACTTTAAGTCCCAAGTGTGCCCAGATTCAAGGGGAAGAAACATAGCCTTCACCTTCCAGTGAGAGAAGTGTTAAAGACACACTGAAGGAAGAGCATGTAGAATGGGGGATGTGGCCACCTTTGCAAAATATAATCTGCCATGGAAACCTAAACTGCAGAAACTTTCCTTCCAGGATCAGGACTATGACTTACTCCTCTTTGACTCTTTTCCAGACTCATCACACAATACTTGAAGATAATGCATGCTTAGCAATTTTTATTTGTTGAGGGACTCATTTAGCTATGTACATATTGTGTACACACCGATGGTTTCCCTCATCCTGGACGATTGTATTTGTTTTGTCTTTGTCCTGTCCAAGTCTTAATAAAAGTGTCTCTATTTAAAAAAAAAAAAAATTTTGTTGAATGATCTATGATGGAGACAGACTCACTATGATTATGGGTTAATGCAATTGGAGTTGAAGAGCATTTTATAATGGACAAATCGCACAGCTACACACATCATTAAACATTATTTAAATATCACAGTAACACTGCTAAGGAGGTGGTGGTAGCCCCATTCATGGATGAGTTCACTGAGACCTCAGAAAATTTAGACAACTTGTCTAATGTCAACACAGCTGGTAAAAGGCAGCGTTGAACCCAGGCTCTGCCTCTCAGTCCAGGGCTCTTCCCCACATGGAATGGCAAACGCCCAGTTGAAACGAAGGTGGAAAAAGACAGGTAAATATGACTCTCCAAATGTTTGTCTTGAAGGTTTTGCCAGTCCCTAATCCAACATCTGCAGGCTGATTCTACTTCCTGCTGTGCCCCTTTCCTGAAGGCTCCATCAGAAAAGAACTCCAAGTTTGGTGTTGAAAGCCAGGCTCCTGGTAACCAAAGATGGTTGGCAAATGGTCTTTGAAAAAACTTGTCTCATGAAATGCTGGGTCGGTTTCACAAGTACATAAAATAACAACAGAATCAAAGATATAAACAAGAACAAGCCTGTAATCGTCACAGAGTAGGGCAGGCGGGGGGGAAGGAAGGTGGTTACTGATGCCTTCGCCCTCCTGTTTTCTTTGCAGGCAATTCCAGTGCTCTGGCCATCTGTTTCTTGTTGTGGGTGGTTAAGTGAAATGGGCTGCCAATACAAATAGCCCCACTTGAGGTTTGTTTGCATAAATTGTTTTGAAAGCTTCATGACGAATTTTCAGGATTACTTGCAGTGGTAGGGACCTCGGCGGAGGCGGAAATATAAATTTAGGGATGCCAGTTGGAATCTATTAATTTGCTTGCAGCCTATCACCCTGGCCCTGCTGTTTAACTGGCTGTGTGACCCTGAGCAGGTGAATAAACCTCTCTGGTCTTTAGTTTTCTTATCTGCACAATGGGAGGTGATAGGAATAGTAGCTACTTTATGGGATTATGAGTTTGAAACAAGATGATGCATATAAAGTACCTTGTACAGAGCTTAGCATGCAGTATGTGTTCAATAAATGGACATGATCAGGTTTTTTGCTGAAATGAAGAACATTCCCATTTGGTGTGAAAAGTCAGGCAGCCCTGGACTGGATCCCTGGCAGGTGACCTGCTGGCCAATGATGTTGGGAAACTTGTTTCTTCTCTCTCTGAGCCTCAGTTTTTAAATTTGGAGGATGGGCTAATAATAGATCCTGAAGTTGACCTGAGGCAAAATATGCCAAGCCCACAGCACTGTGTCAAGTACTTACAAAGGCTGCCATTGTTTCTATTCCAGCCATGGCTGGTCTGCTTTTGGTTGAGTTTGAGCCCTTTACTCTCTAGGTCTGGGATGACACATCTATTCTGTCTCCCTTGTCCCCTGCGCTTGTTCCAATGGCTTGGTAGGAACTATGTGGAGCAGTATGTTCAGAAGCAGCTCAATCCGCAAAGGGTGATGGGTGTTGTCATCGGGTGAGCAGCTAAGGGGTGGTTGTACTTGATGACTGTGCCCTTGGCTCTAGTAGGGAAGACACTTACAACTGCTGCCTGTGCATCCTCATCTCGTAAAGAGAGAAACTCACAGAGTGAAGGAGGGTAGCCGAGAGACATGAGTGCTTGGGTGTTGACAGTCAATGCTGCAAACCTTGACCTGGATTTTGGATTCCACTGTGCCGCTGGCGTCCCAAAGAACACACTGGGGACTCTCCAGGAAAATCGATCACTTTAGGTTGATTCTCTTGGGGCAAGAGAAAGACAGACAGAGAGAGAATGAGAAAGAAGTAATACAAACATGAGGCGCAGGGGCCAGTGGTGGTTCCGTGGTGGAATTCTCACCTTCCTTCAGGAGACTGGGTTCAATCTCCAGTCAATGGACTTCATGCCCAGCCACCACCTCTCTGTCAGTGGAGGCTGAACAGTTTTCAGCAGAGCTTCTTGCCTAAGACGACAAAGAAAGGCTTGAGAAAGCACTATAGATCCCGGTGGCCCAGTCCCATTGTGCATGGGGTCACTGTGAGTCGGGGCCCAATTTATCAGCAACTAACAACAACAAGAAGGAAGACAGAGAAGCGTATGGGGGAGAGAGAGACAGAGACAGAGAAAGAAACAAGGAAGAGGAAGAGACAAAAGAGTCAGAGAGACGGAGGAGATGGAGACAAAGATGCAGAAAGACAAAGAGAGGGTGAGGCAGAGACGCGGAGAGAGCAGAGACAGACGCAGAGACAAGCACACACAGGTAGAGACAAGGCCACGGAGGAAAAGACAGAAACATAGCCAGTTGCCAACAAGTCAATGGCAACTCATGGCAGCCCTGTCTGTGCAGAGTACAACTGTGCCCAGGGTAGGCACAGGATTCTTACGGCTGTGACGTTTTGAAAGTAGATCACAAGGCCTTTCTTCCAAGGTACCTCTGGGTGGGCTTTAATGGCCCAGCACTCGATTAGTAGCCTGGTGTTTGACCATTGGTGCCACCCAGGGATATGCATCCAGAGAGACCCAGTCAGAGAGAGGAGAGAGGAAGGAGAGTCAGGGTGGCTGCCCATGGTTCCCGAAGCCTGAGGGGACAGGAAATGAGTCCTAGTCATCCTGCGTGTGGAGATTTGGGATCTAAGGCACCCACCAGATGTGGTGGTAGTCTCCATCTTGTCCCTGGGACATTGGCAGCCCATTGGAGCTCAGCCTGGCCTGTGGGCAGGACCTCTCCAGCTTCCAGGGGCAGCTGCCCCATCCTGCAATGCAGGCCGGAGCTGCCCAGATGGAGCTGAGGCCAGGCTCGTGCCTGTGCCAGCCGAAGCATTTCTACTGCTGACAGTTAAATTGTTGGGGCTCTGTTCCTGATTTACATCACAGTCGTGCGAGTCCTCCGACGACCTCCTCAAATGGAAGCCAGCTGCCCGTCCCAGCCATTGTGCCCGTCACTTCACTTCAGACGTTCTTCTGACTTTCAACCCAAACGTGCCGTCGGCCCTGACAGGCTGCAGTGCTTAATGATATTTTATTGTGTGATTTTCACCAAACCCTAGTGTTTCCCACTTATCCTGAGCTAATGGGCTAAATCTGGACCCATTTGCTAAAACAAGCTCTTTTTCAGTCAGGAGCAGAGTGGTTACATACAAGCCAGGGGTTCAGGTAAAACATTAGGTTTCTATTGCATCTAACTGCGCAACAGCTGTCCCGTTAGGGGATTATCACGCCAGCCCTCACAAGGCATCTTTGAAACCTGCTTTCCTACGGGGAGGGAAGCACAGCAAGCTACTGTGTCCATTGCCCTGAGCCATTTCATAAATGTTTGCTGAGCTGCTATGATAGATGAGTCGTTGAGGGATATACAGTTGAAAACATGCCCCAAGGGAGCTTGCCTTATGATAGGGGGCATATACACGCACACATACCAGTTGCCCTCAAGTTGATTTCAATCACAGCCACCCCACGGGTCAGGCTAGAACTGTGCCCCAGAGGGTTTCCTTTTTCTTTCTTTTTAGATAGTTTGCTTTTATTTCAAGAGGCTCTTTCTTATCCACGAACTTAAAAATTCCTGACCCAAAATTAATCCACCAGTGTTGCTTTTTTTTGTTTGTTTCCTTCTCTCTCACATCCAGTGTACATGGGGCTTTCAATGGTTGGTTATTCAACAGTTTGCCAGGTCTTTCTTCCAAGGCTTCTTTGGGTGGCCTTGACCCTCTAACCTTTGGGTTAGCAGCCAAGCATGCTAATCATTTGATATATAATATATAACATATGCACATTATATATTGTATTACCTACCTATACTGTATATAATGTTGTATATTATATACTACATTTCATATAAATAAATAAATATAAAATGTAAAATATACTATATATGGTACTGATGGTTGGTGGTTCAAATCCACCAGCCGCTCCATAGGAGAAAAATTCGTCAGTCTGATTCTGTAAAGATTTACAGCCTTGGAAACCCTATGGTATATATATATATATATAACTCAAACCCATTGCCACTGAATTGATTCCAATTTATAGCAATCCTATCGAACAGAGTAGAGTTGCCCCATAGGGTTTCCAAGGCTGTAATCTTTACAGAACCAAGAACCAAGGCTGTAGATGATCAATAGATAATCTAACATACAATAGACAATCTCACATGCATATTTAAGTAGAAAAGCCTCACTCACTGCTTCAGTGGAAGACTGGTGGGCAGCGTCCTGGGGTGTTCTCTGACAAGTGAGTACACACTCAGGTTTGTGGAGTAGGTGACCTTAAGGGTGCTTCAAGTTGGGGTAGGATTTAGAGCAATGGCTCTCAACCAGAGGCGGTTTTGCCCCACGTTGGACATTTGACAATGTCTAGAGACATTTTTGGTTGTCATAAGTGGGGAAGGCATGAGGGATGCAGTGAAACATCCTATAATGCACAGGATCGTCTTCCTGCCGCCCACGACAAAGAATGATCTGGCCTAAACCTTCAATAACATTGCTGTGGAGAAGCTGTACTTTAGATAAAGGAAGCAGGTGTGGTAGAAGAGACGGTCCAGATGGGCGGGCTACCCAAGAGCTGTGCAGGCTGTGCACTGACCAGCTCCAATGGTGGCTAGTCCCATTGCCTTTGATGAGAATGGGTCTCCTGGAGTTGTGCAGTGTGACAGCCCACCAGGTAGAAGGAAAAGCAGAGCAAAGGCTCACAAGTAGGTCAGTTCACGTTAGGTCTGGCTAGAAAATAAAGTGCTTGGAGAGGCTTGAAAGAGGCTGAAAGGTTGGGTTAAGGTCCAAGTACTAGGACTTTTTGCTATGAGCTTGCAGAGCCATTGAAGACTTTGGAGCAGGGGATACAAAGATCCAGACTGTGCATTGGAAAGACTCAGGGGGCAGCAATGAGTACATTAATACAGGTTAATGTACTCCTGGGTGGGGGAGTTAGAGGAGGAGACAGTCTGTGAGAAGAGGTACCAGCTGGAAAGGTACTATGTAAGATGGGAAGAGATGGATCTGGGAGCAGACATTACGTGGAGTGCGTTAATCAGGTGAGGAGGGAATCAAGGATGTCCATTCAATTGCGAGGGACACCATCTCCAGGTCTCTCTGGAATTGCCTTCCAGTGGAGCATCCCTTCAATTGCTTTATTACAAGATGAGCATTCTCATCTTTCACTTGCCCAGTCAGCCCCAAAGCTCTATTTTTATATCAGGTAATAAACAAAAAGGCTTCCATAGGGATGCAAAATGGTTAAGGGCTCTATGACTAGTGGAAAGGTTGGTGGTTCAAACCCACCCAGGGGCACCTCAGAAGACAGGCCTGCCAGTCTGTTTCCAGAAGATCCCAGCCTTGATGATCCGATGGAGCAATTCTGCTCTGCACTATGGAATCTCCATGAGTCAGAATCAACTTGAGGGCCATTAACAGCAACAGGAAGCAGACAATTTCCTGTAATATTATAAGTGTGTTTCATCTGCAGTGATAACGAAACCAGAGAACAGGAAAAAAGAGGCTGAGTTGAGGCCTTCTTAAGGATTCAGTGATGATGACTCTCCAAGACTAGATGACAGAGCTTTAGATGTTTGCTGCCAAGGTGAAGGGACCACAATGGGCATGATATTCTGGCTCGCAACTGAGCCAAGCGAGGTCAAGCATACTGTGAGTTGGCCATGTCGGGCCCTCATCCCTTCCTGCTATGTAGTATGACTGTGGCAGTCAACTTTCTCACCTTGGCTTCCAGTCTCCACGCTATTAAATGAATCTTTCCACTAGCTGACTTTGAGGCTGTGTAGTATGGCCCTAAAAGCAGGAAGCACCTGGAGTCACCTGCCTGATTAGGAACCCAAATCTTTTCTCTAGTAAGTAGGTGACCACCAGCTAAAGAATTAACCTTTCTGTGCCTCTGTTTCCTAATATTTGGAACAGGGATGACAACAGTACCATTTTGTAGAGTTACTGTGAAAATTAAATGAGTTAATCAAGGTAAAGTATTTAAATAGTATCTGGCAGAAAGTAAATGCTCAATAAATATTAGGTATTCTGATCATCATCATCATTTTCAACAACTTCTTTTCTCCCTGATGCTTTTGGATTCAAGAGTTGGCCCATGTGAGCTAGTTGGTGTTCTCTGATGCTTTTGGATTCGAGAGCTGGCCCACTTGAACTAGTCGGTATTCTCTGTGAGACACAACAGACGAGATGGAGGAAGAAGTTCTGGCCAATTTGCTCAAGACGATAGTTTCTTCATCGGCTGCTTCTATTTCATCATCACTATCGTGCATTTTCTCTGAGTGCTTAACACCAAGGCCTGTCTTCCATGGAATTGAACCCTTTAGAAACAAGGTGCCCTCCCATTTCTGCATCTGGTATTGGGGCAAGACACCAGGACTCAATCAGCTCAGAGTGGAAACAGCCATTGGTCATTGAGGAAACAACAGGCCTTTGCAAGCCTTAGGGAAATGTCTTTTTGGTTATGCCCAATAAACACAACAAAGTAGAATAGAAGGGAGGGGGGGGCGGGAATTATTTTGGCCAAAGAGATTTAAATTTGTGTGCTTTGAAGGAAGCTGGAATGACTTAGTAGAGTGAGATGACAAAATACATGCTTCCGGAAAAGATTAGTTGAAGTTGCAAACCAGTGACATAAATAATAACAGTGCTCCCTGCATGGGGACACATGCCACCCCAACTTGTGGTTAAGGCCATATATAATGGGTAAAAGTGGTGAGGGACTGACCAATTGTGGGGTGAAGATCTGCAAGTTTTATTTACCCCTAAAATGTTAATATCAGCAGTAGATTCTTTAAGTGAGTGGCTCTACAAGTCAACCAACAAAAAACATCTTTCCCCTCAAAGAGGAAATATTTGAATCCATTGTCCAAGGGAAAGCTACAGGTGATTGACTGGCTTTATCACCAGTCTTGTGAACTGTAGATGATGTAAGAGACGTGCCTGGCATGCGATCACAAATTGCTGATGGTCAGTGAGAGTTAACCATGGCCAGACCCTCTGCTGGGCACTTTAGCCTGCTGTATACTATTTAATGAGGGCAATGGTGAAGTTGCCTTCTACGAGGGAGACCTGGGCTCAATTCCAGGCCATGCACAGCCACCAGCCATCTGTCAGTGGAGGCCTGCATGTGGCTGGGATGCTGAACAGGTCTCAGCACAGCTTCCAGACTAAGATGAACTAGGAAGAGAGGCCCAGCAATCTACTCCCCAAATTCAGCCATTGTTAACCCTGTGGATCACAACGGTCCAATCAGCAGCCAGTTGTGGAAACAGCAGCAGGACAGGACAGCATTTTGCTCCATTGTGCATGAGGTCACCACCAGATGTGCTGACTCAGTAGCAGCTAACATCATCTCATTTAAATCCAACCAGAGCAAGCTCCCGTGCTCTAACACTGGTCCTCTTTTGGCAAAGCTTGTCATCATTTAGATGCTAGGATTCACTTGGGAAACCTTCTGGGGCCAGCCTTCTTTGAGTCACAACTTGTGTGGCCCTACCATGGGTCCATGCCCTGACGTAGCCACAGGGTGTCACTGTCCCACTGAGCTGGGTCCCAGGGAGCATTTATCTGGCTGTTAAAAATCCCTGCCTCTTAAGGAAAACAGTGGAACATGACAGTTGGGTAACTACTCAGACAGGCTTAATTACAATGCAAACCTTGTCAAAAGATTATATTTACTACAGAAGGCATTTTACATGACTAACTTTCCTGCTAAGAGACATTTAGCTCC
>NW_006921596.1:16917133-16921052 GCF_000298275.1 Orycteropus afer afer | reverse complement strand
TCTCTTCCAAGAGCCACCAAAAAAAAAAAAAAAAATGTTTTTCAAATGAACACAGGCAGGGATGTGTCACCTCGTGATGGATTGCTTACTCCAGCTCAGCTTTTGATAATTAAGTCCCACTCTTCACAGATGAAGGCTATTCTGCCAAATCCAAAATACCCAGGAAAATGTAAAATAGAATCTTATGAGAAAAAGATTAAAAGGGCTAAATATGTACGTATGTTGTTTGGCTAAGTGGTGATTGGGGTGGGGTAGGGGCAGAAAGGGGACACGACTGGATAACTGCATGCTAATCTGCAAAGGAGAAGGGGGATGTTTACACTCTGTGACAAGGTCAGATTAAGACTAAGGGTGGCACAAAGGGCTGAGCACTCAATTACTAACCGGAAGGTTAGCAGCTCAGACCCATCCAGGGGCATCTCGGAAGTGCGGCCTGGAGATCTGCTTTCAAAACTCACAGTCATGAAAACCCTACAGAGCGTAGTTCTACTCTGAAACTTAGGGGTTGCCATGAGTTGGAATTGACAAAGGTCACTGATTTGGTTTTGAATTGGTTAACAAACAAACAAACAAAACCCTCGCTGCCATTGAGTGGATTCTGACTCATAGTGACCCCTCCTTGAGTTTCCAAGGTGGTATCTGTTCAGAAGTAAATTGCCAGATTGTCCAGTCTTCCTTCTGAGGAGTGGCTGGGGGTTTTGAACTGCCAGGCTTCTGGTTAACAGTCAAATGCTTTACGCACTACGCCACCAGAGCTCTCGTGCATTTAGGACAAATATCAGACAGCCCTAACTTACAAGGGCTAGCTAACACTTCAATTAAGGAAGAGCCTCCAAGGGGCAGTATTAGACACTCCAGCACTTGAAAGATTTCATATAAGTCTTCCCTAAACTCAGGCCAGCAGTACTGTACATGGGCTGGAAAATCCTCCTGGTTCCCCGGTGGATGGACAGGTTTCCTTAAAGCTCCAATTGCCTTGCCTATAAATCTTGCATCTAGGGTGTCAAGACTACACAAGAGTAAATACAATTTGATAATTGGAATGCCCAGCACTGGAGACAGATTCTTCATTGTGGACTGGGGAAGCCATGTGGCAGCTATGAAATCCTAGCTAAGTCGGGGAGTCTGTGCAGCTGCGCGGGGCGCCATCGCATGCGTGTCGGCTTGGAGGCCACCATCTTCTTTTGATTCACTTATGATTCACCCACAACCATCAGGCTGCATGTAGTGGAAAATCCAGTCCTGAAATCAGCCCGTCCTTTCACCATGGACCAAAGCCACCAACCACAACAAGCACCAGGAATTGCTGAGTGATTTATTTGAAGTGACTGCAAAAGATACTTTAAAAGCAAATTCTCTTGCCCCCGTGTAATGTAGCAAGGGGGGAAAAAAGGCCAACGAGCGGTGTGGACATTACATTCTTGGCAAAATACACCTTCTTAGTTGGCTCACTCAAGTGGCAGGAGCCGGATTTCACAAACCGTTCCTGGGTCGATGGCTCCTGGCGTTCATTTGATCACTCTGGAAGCTGGATCCTTATCTGCCCCAGTAATTTATCTCTTTGGAAGGAGAAAGCAGAGGCCAAGGCAGATGCCGTTGATAAATACACTATTTTCTAGTGTACAATTAGCCTCAGTTAAACATTAAAACGGTGCTGATGGGGGCTGCCTTTTTGCTGTGAAATTGATATTTCAAACCGCCTAAATTAGGGCAAGTTCTCTCCACCCCCACCCCTGTCTGCTGGGGAGACACTTAAGGAGCCCAGTAGGAAATTTCTTAGGTCTGTAGGGAAGATGAGGGGGCTGAAGAAGAAAGAGGAGCTGGCCTGCCAGGCCTGACTGGTCTATTCTCTTTGCCAAGAAGCCCATGGAGGGGTTGTTCCCATTCCTTTGCAAGCCTGGCCTTAGGGGCCATCTGACGTGACCCCAGGCTCAAGGGGAGTGAGATAGTTCAACCCTGCTCTCTGTCAGCAAGCCCTCCCCAGTGAGCTGGCTTGGTGGGAATCCAGAGATAAAAAATGGGAACTGACTTCTTCCATGGAGCAGGAAAACAACCAGGAGGAAAAGATGGCTTCCTGCTCCCCTCCGGCAGCCGATAAGCCTTCGTGGCAGAGTCTGCCTGCTGCACATTGATTATGTCTCCTAATAAAGCCTTACTGATTGGCACTTAGTGGTTCAGTGGCTGGCATGGGCGATGGTTCCTGCCCCGCTTAGTTCTACTGCAATCTTTTCCTGTCATCCAGCTTCTAGTCATTATAAATTGGATCAAAGGTGGGAAGCAGCCACATGTCTCAGGGACCTCAGAACAAGTTTCTGAACACTCCAGGACTCCCTTGGGGCAGAAATGATATCTTAATTGGGCTCAGAAAGAGATAAGTTACTAATATTATTCTGAGTGGGGTTTATGTTTTGATTAAGCCTTGGGATGAACACAAATGACATGTAGGGAATTGGCCAGGTTGGGGAGAAGGCTGGAATGGCAAAATCATGCAGCCTGGGCTGATTCTGGGCACCCACAGGCCCTTGGGTTAATGTTGAGTTGTTCTAATTGAGCATTTACATAAGGGTTATAGTTGGGAGCTCTGGTAGCATAGTGCCTAAGGCACTTGACTACTAACCAGAAGACTGGCGGTTCAAACCCACCAGCCACTCCTCAGAAGGAAGATGGGGCAATGTACTTCTGTAGTGATACTGCCTCGGAAACCCAAGGAGGGGTCACTATGAGTCAGGTGCGACTCAATGGTACATAACAACATAACAACATAGTTGAGTGACCCTGGACAAGTTACCTTACCTCTCTGTGCCTCCATTCACTCTCCTGTAGATTGGTGATGATGTCAATTATTTAACTAAGACGACTGCTGTGAGAATTAAATTAACTCCCACAGATCAGGCTTGGAAACAGCATCTGGTTGAAAGCAAGTGCTCAATATATATTAGTGATGATTAGGATGCTCTTTCCCATGTGCACCTCAGTCTCCGAATCAGGGCCAGATCACAACCTACACAGGAAAGAAGTATTGGAAACTTAATGGCTATGGATGCATGGGGATAGACCTTCCCACCACACAGGTGTGGAAGGAAGACACAGAAGAGTTGATGCATTTGTGTTGGCCAAGACTATTGAATATTCTGTGGACTGCCAAAAGAATGAACAAATCAATCTTAAGAACAACCAGAACGATCCTTAAAAGCAAGGATGGTGAGGCTTTATCTTGCTCTGTTTGGACACATCTGGAAAAGGACATGGTCTTTGGTAGAGGAGAAGACCAGTGAAAACAAAGGAAACAAAACCTTCAATGAGACGGATTGACAAAAGCCACAATGGGCTCAGGCATACCAACCATCAGGCCAGGCAACTTTCGTCTATGCACAAGCTCGACGTGACTTGGAGCTGGCTGGGTGGCAACTAACAAGAGCAGCCATGGTGGTGAGATGATTCTGAAAGGAACAGGCAGCACTTGGTCAAATTAAATATATGTCTAACCCAAGGCCCAGCTTTACTGACCTGGGTCTATATCCCAAAGAAATTCCCACACAGGTCCGTAAGGGACTATAAAGAGGAAATGCATTGCATCATATTTTCTTTCAGCAGGAATGTGGAGACAATCTGGGAGTCCATCCTGGGAAAATTGAGAACGCCCACCATGGAGAACTGAAAGCAGGGAGAAGCAGCAGCAGGTTGGCTGTACACGCAGCAGCGTGGCTGGAGTTTCAACGCATGGCGTTATGTTAAAAAAGTAAGAAAAGAGTGAGATATGTAGGAAGATGTGATATATGTAAATTAGCATAGTGCCTAAGGCACTTGACTGCTAACCAGAAGGCTTGCGGTTCAAACCCACCAGCCACTCCTCGGAAGGAAGATGGGGCAATCTACTTCCGTAGTGATACTGCCTCGGAAACCCAAGGAGGGGTCGCTA
>NW_006921596.1:16899412-16916493 GCF_000298275.1 Orycteropus afer afer | reverse complement strand
GGGTTTGAACCACCACCCTTCTGGTTAGCAGTCAAATGCCTTAGGCACTACGCCACCAGAGTTCCCATATAATAATATAAATATGTTATATATGCAGACATCAAATCATGAACTAAGTCTAAGGAAGTCTGATAAATTATTGTTTTTTTCCCCATGATGAAGAATTCAATTAATTTTTGAAATCTTTCTACTTTGGAACAATTTTAGGTTTATAGAAAAGGTGCAAAGACAGCATGGAGTTGTGGTATCTCCTTCACCAGTTTCCCCTGATGTTATCATCTTACATAATCATGGCACATCTGTCATAACTAAGAAACTAACACTGGTTCCTTACTATGAACTGAACTGCATGCTTTACTTGGATTTCAGTGGTTTTCCTCATACTGTCCTTTTCCGTCCCAGTACCCCATTCAGGATACTGCATGACATTTAGTCATCACGTCTCCTTAGTCTCCTCTCATCTGTGACAGTTTCTCAGACTTTCTTGCTTTTCATGACTGGACGGTTTTGAGGAGCACTGGTCAGATATTTTGTAGGATGTGCCTAAATTTGGGTGTGTCTGTGTTTTCTCACAATTAGACTGGGGTTATGGGTTTTGGAGAAGAACATCACAGAGGTAAGGTGCCATTCACATCGAATCATGTCCGAGGGTCCATGATATCAGCATGGCTCATCACTGTTAATGTTGACCTTGATCATGTGACTAAGGTGATATCTGCTGGTTTTCTCCACTGCCGAGTTAATATTTTTCCCTTTCCATACTCTGTCCTTGGGAATTGAGTCACTAAGTTCAGCCCACACTCAAGGAGAGGGAAATTAAGATCCATCTCTTGCAGGGGGTAATTATCCACACACATTTTTCAATGCATTTTAAAAATAGTTTATTGAGATATATTTCACATATCATATAACTCATCCCTTTAAAACATACAGTTTATGATTTAATATATTTACAGAATTGTACAACCATCGCCACTAAGGTTAGAACATTTTCATCACTCAGAAAGAAATCTGTACCCATTAGCAGTTGCTGCCCATGTCTCCCTTCCCCCCAGCCCCTAGCAACCATGAATCTATTTTCTGTCTCTATAGATTTACATACTCTGGACATTTCATATAGATAAAATTATACAGTATGTGGCCTTTTGTGACTTGGCATAATACTTTCAAGGTTCTTCCACACTGTGGCATGTATCAGTGCCTCATTCCTTTCTGCTGAGAATAATATCCCATTGCATGGACACGGCACATTTTATAAATTCATCAGGTGATAGACATTCGGCTTGTTTTCATTTTGTGGCTGTTATGAATAATGCCAACTATGAGCATTTGTGTGTAAGTTTCTGTGTGGACATCTGTTTTCATTTCTCTTGGGTGTATACCTAGGGGTGGAACTGCTGGATTATATGATCTCTCTATGTTTAATCTATGCAACTTGTTATTATTAAGCTGTAATTTATTGACCACTAGTAGGTGCACCAGAGGCCTCTGGGGGGTGTCTCTGAACCCCTAAAATCATTCCGAGGTTGTATGAATAGGTGTAAATATGTGTATTTTTCTGGGGAAGATGGTGTGGCTTTCATCTCCCCTCAAAGGGGTCTTTGAGAAATGAAGGTGTCCTCTCCAGGAGGATTAATTAGAACAGACACTGTGAGATAATAAACGTTTGTTGTTTTAAGTCACTAAGTTGTGGGGTAGTTTGTTAGGCAGCAATGAATACTGAATACTCAGGACAATGCCAATAGGATACAATGGAATTTGATCAGTACCTATGGACAAGGGAAATAACTACATCACATGAAACACTTCACTTCGTAGCTCACAAAGCACTTTACTAGATATTCTCGTTTCAGCTTGAAGTCAGCCTTACGCAGTCCACAGGCCAAGGGGTTTTATCCCCATTTCTCAGATGAAGAGATGACTTCAGAGGTGAATTTCAGAGAGGTTAAATCTCATAGCCAGTAAATGCTGAGCAGTTTACTACCTAAAAAGATTTGGCACATCCCCACACTGCCTCTTCCATACTCTTCTATATTTTACTTAATTTGAAAAGGGCACTTGGTATCACTATCAAGATATTTGTGAAATCACGATTTGGTGTAGTGCTTAAGAGCTTGGCTCAGGAGCCAGTCTGCCTGGATTGGAGCCTTAGCTCCACTACTCATTAGCTGTGTGACTTTGATCCGGTTACTTAATCTGTCTGTGCCTCTGTTGCTCATCTGTAATAAGATTCCATTTCCCCTATAGTTATCATGAGGATTAAATGTTAGTACAAGGAAGGTCCTTGGAACAATGTCCAGCACACAGTGAGCACTCAGTACATGCTAGCTGTTATTTATGGCCCATCACTCCTCTGCCCGTCACTGTGGTGGCTTGTATGTTGCTGTGATGCCGGAGGCTATGCCACTGGTATTTCAAATACCTACAGGGTCGCACATGGTGGACAAGTTTCAGCAGAGCTTCCAGACTAAGACAGACTAGGAGGAGAGGCCTGGAGATCTACTTTTAAAAATAAGCCAATGAAAACCTATGGTTCACAAGAGAACATTATCTGATTCACTTGCTTTGGAAACATCATTGAGAAGGAGCAATTGCTGAATAAGGACATTGTGTTTGGGGAAGTAGAGGGCCAACGAGGGCATGGGAAACCCGTGGTGAGATGGATTGGCACACTGATAGACCTGAACAAGCTGGCGGTTGTGCGTATGACTTGACACAGGAAGCATTTCGTTCTGTTGTACATATGATCACTGTGAGTTGATTCCACAGCAGCTAACAACAATATTATTATAATACCTATTATATTTTTCCAGTGTACCTTTAAATAGATACAAACAATTAAAAAACAAAGTTTATGCGTGTGTCACTCTAAATTACCCTGCAACTCACACATCCTACACTTTGGAAAATGCTGCTGAAAGTCAGGATCTCTCAAGAGAACATACATACATGCGTGTGCACAACAACCAAAGCCCAGCAGAAGAAGCAGGAAATCCCAAGGAGGAGATAAAGGACGGTACTGGGAGGGCATCTGAGGGCGTGTTGATTTCTGGATTACAGTGACAGAGCAAGAAGGAAAAACAGACTCTGTTTATCCTGCTTGGTGCCATTTTCCAGAAGGTCAGGACATACATCCGCCACTATCAAGCAGTTGTGCTGCCGTGGGGCCCTCACCGGACTTTCTCCTTCTTGCTGGCTGCTGTGAACTCCCAAAGACCTCTTATTTGAATGTGTGCACTCTGCTCCAAACTCCTTGTGGGAGGCACTCTTCACCGGACCCTGGACCTGTGCACAGAGAGACTTGCTTCTGAAGGAGAGCCTAAACCACCTGCGCACAGGGAGGGAAAAGGGCCAAGCCTTGGGAAGCATCACTTGTAATATTTTTGCTGCTTCCTGTGCCTTCTTCTTGAGGCAAGGGCACCTGGATTTTTCTCTAGGGAGGCTCACTCCTACTTCACTCTTAGCTTATGTGCTTCCGAGCTCCAGGGGCGGAGGCTAAGCCACTCACCTTTTTCCATCCTTCTTGCTATGGTGTTTGGTTTAGCAGTGGGCACATGACCCAAGGTGGACCAACCAAAGTCAACCTGATTTAATCCTGGGATTTTCATTTGAGCT
Source organism: Orycteropus afer afer (assembly GCF_000298275.1). Lineage (NCBI taxonomy): Eukaryota > Metazoa > Chordata > Mammalia > Tubulidentata > Orycteropodidae > Orycteropus > Orycteropus afer. The sequence continues at coordinate 16,912,878 of NW_006921596.1, read as the reverse complement.
ATCAGAGGAGAGGTCTCTTTCTCAACTGATCTATATGAACCTGAAACTTCCAGAGCTAGCTGACGATGGAGCCAACTCATATGGAACAGAACCAAGAGATAGATCCTACTGACATTGTTTGAGCCTGAGTCACACTGTGTCTGAAGTCCATCATACTCCTGGATTTGTCTTTTGCAAATGAAAAAAATAACACGTGACCTTCAGACTCACCCCAGGGGAAAAGTAGCCAACTCATTAGGCAATTTCATTTGGGGCATTGAGGAGGAACCTGCATAGCCAGAGTGGGGAATGCTTGTGGGTGTGGTTTTAGAATAGGAACCAGTGTTGTTTCTTAGTTCTGAGGAAGAAATTATGACCACTAGTCACCCTTGCAAAGATGATGAGGCAACCTCAGACTTGGCCATTCCATGGGAATAATAACCCTTATACTCACCTGGCATTCCTCAGATTGCAAAATATCTTCAAATGCATTGTCTGTTTGATACTCCAGTAGCAATCCTGGGAGGAAGACTGGGAATGAGTTGGTACCTCAGTTTATAGATGAGCAAACTATAGATTAAGAGCTGAAGAGCTCTCTCTGCCTGATATTTTAACTGATAACTAACAGAGTCAGAACTTGTACTATGAATCTATGGCTCTTCCTAATTCACTAGTACAAAAGCTCACCACACCACTCTCAGAAGCCCACATAGCATGGTGGGAAAGAGTAGAGACTCTGGACTCAGACTATAAGGGTTCAAGTCCCAGTTCTGCTGCTTACTAACTCCATGACTGCAGATACTAATTTTCCCTTTCTTTGCCTTAGTTTTTCCATCCGTCAAAAGGGGAGGGTCATGGCATCTACCACATAAAAAACATCCCTTTTTGATAGATGTCAAATCACACTGGAAATAGCACTTACAGTGTAAATACTCAAAGCCAATGCTTGTGGTGATGATTTATATTAACTCAGTAACACAGAACAGCGTCATCAAGCCTCGGGCTTGGTGGAAAAACAGCGGAGAAAATTCCAGAAGGTGCCTACAACTCTGTCAAATCCACTTTTGTCCAAAGAACTTGATGTAGAAACTGAGACACCAAACTGGTTTGGTAGCAATTTCCAAAAAAGAGAAAGACAATTTGTGAATGTGACAAGGGAGGGCAGGGAGAAGGAACCAACCACAGTCACCATTGGAGGTGAGGGTGGGATGTGGGCAGTTACAGGTGGATGATAAAGGCAAACATTTGTTAGTTGAATCCATACATTTCCTTTAGGGTCACCCACCTACCCACTGCCATCAAGTCGATTCTGACTCATAGTGGCCTCCATTGGGTTCTGTAAAGGCTGTAAACCTTTACAGAAGTAGATTGCCTCATCTTCCTTCCATGGAGCAGCTGGCAGGTTTGAGCAGCTGATGGGTTTGAACCACAACCTTCTGGTTAGCAGCCAAATGGCTTACCCACTACACCACCGGTGATCCTTTCTTTAAGACAGTGATTCTCAAATGAGGCCCATTAGAATCATTTGAAAGGTCCAGTAAAATACTTATTGCTGGGTCCCACCCTGGGCTTCTGATTCCAAAGGTGGGGGTTGAGGCCTGAGAATTTGCATTTCTAATGAGGTCCCTGGTGATGCTGGTAGGGGACCCTACTTTGAGAACCACTGCTTTAGAGGTTTCCAGGGAGATAACAACCCCTGCTGAATCTCCCCTCAACTCCAAGTGGTTCCACCCATTGCCCATGAACCCTCATTATTGCCTTCATAATAGTATCTCTTCATAAATCTTTAGCCACTTGGCACTTGATTATAATGTAATAAGAAGATCATAATATAAATTGATATGTTACATTTATTGTTTTTTAAAAGATGAGAGAGAAGAGCAAGTTCATAAAGCATTTAAATATTTATTTTCCCTCAAGGACTTTAATTAGAAGGCACTCTCCACTCCAGCCCAGTATTTTTCCTTCCAAGTTTGAGAAGCTGGGATCATTCCAGAGCAGTTACTCCATCTGCAGATACTAACACGCTGTGAGGTGTGGTATTCTTTGTATGGTTTCTATTCCTTGAAGCAGGGATTGCTTGGTTACAATGGTTAATTGGTAGTGCCCAAGGTATTTGACTGTTAACCAGAAGTCTGGCGGTTCAAACCCACCAGCCACTCCTCGGAAGGAAGGTGGGGCTATCTACTTCCGTAGTGATATTGCCTTGGAAACCCAAGGAGGGGTCACTATGAGTCAAATCCCACTCGATGGCAAAACATAACAACAACAACAACAAGCAAAATAATAGGAAGTTCATCCGAAGTCTGTGGAGACATTTTCTGAAAGCTGTATCGGTATCTATTGCCACAACAATGCTGATAACAAACTATGTAAAACATAATTTAGTTTAAAGAAAATATCATTTTGTCAAAAGTCTGTGGGTGGCATAGTGCCTAAGGCATTTGACTGCTAACCAGAAAGCTGGTGGTTCAAACTCACCAGCCACTCTTTGGAAGGAAGACTGGGTAATCTACTTCTGTAGAGATACCACCTCAGAAACCCAAGGAGGTGTTGCTATGAGTCAGAACCGACTGTATGGCAGTGAGTTTGGAGTTTGGTTTAAGTTGGGCAGCTTCAAGTTCAATCCTAGCTTACTTGCATGTCTGGAGTCATGCAACTGTAGGCCAATTGATCTAGGATGGCCTTGCCTGGGTAGGCTGGGTGGCTCTGGTGCACTTCATGTGTCATGTCCTCCCACAGCTAGCCTGGGCACATTCTCATGGTGAAGGCTGAGGAGCAGTAGGCTTCCTTGGAATGTTCAAATTTCTGCTGGGTCTGCTGCTAACATCCCATTGGCCAAACAAGTCTTGTGATGGAGAGTTAAGTAGGAGGGTACTACAAGGTGACAGGGCAAAACGTATGAATACAGGGAGGGGCCAAAAGTACAATCAATTTACTGAAGCACGAAGGAGGATTGGGCCTTTGGGGACCAGGGAGCAGAGCTGGAAGCCCTCATACACCAAGGCAGCTGCTGTCTCCTGGAAGCCACGTGGCCTCTCATCTCTGGAGCTCTTTGAGCAGCATCTTCCTTCTTCCTTTCCCCTGCAGAGTGGCCTTCTCTGCCCACACGCTGGCACATCACCACCCAGGCTTTATAAGACTGTTCACATGGAGCACTGTTTCAGTAGTATGTGTGTGTCCCAACCTCAAATTTTGGGGAGAGGCAAGAGATTGGCCTATTCCAGCCTCTAGAAATGTGCCCCTGTATCAGGAATCTTGACTTTCCCCTTAAACCTGTCTCTTCTCCTCCTTCTCCACTTTGGTCATCAGCACCATCATCCACACATGTGTATAGGCTAAAAACTTGAGACATACTTCATCCCTGCTGTGCCTTTCCCCTCCCCCAGCCCATTATCAAATCTAGCAAATCCAACGAACAAAATACCATTCAAATCCATTCACTTCTCTCCATCTCTACCTCCACCATCTGTTCTAAGTCACCATCCTCTCTCTCTGATAAGGACAGTGGCCACTTCCCAATATCTGTTTGCTTTTGATCCCATTTTCTCCATAATATTTTCCAATATCTCAAATCATCTTATATATATAGTCTAGTTGTATATATAGGAGCTCTGGCAGTATAGTGCCTAAAGCAGTTGACTGCTAACCAGAAGGCTGATGGTTCAAACCCACCAGCCACTCCTCGGAAGGAAGGTTGGGCAATCTACTTCCATAGAGATACCACCTTGGAAACCCAAGGAGGGGTCGCTATGAGTTAGGTCCAACTCAACAGCAAGTAACAACAGCAGCAACAACAACAGTTGTATATATATTACGTAGCTGCTTATATTGTCCCTTCCCAGTAGAAGGCAAACTCCATGAAGGGACTTTGTCCAGTTTATTTAGTGCTCTATCCCCAGTGCCTAGTCTATTATGATTGGCAAATGCTGAATGAATGACAGGGGGTGGGACATGCCATGCAAACATGGCTGCAGACTCCCCATCTCCCCATTACTTTCCCTTCTCATTGCCATGCAGTCGATTCTGGCTCATGGCAACCCCACGTGTTAAACACTAAAACTGCCCCAGAGGATTTTCTTGGCTGTAATCTTTGTGCAAACAGATTATCAGGCTTTGCATCTGTGATGATGCTGGGTTCGAACCACCAACCTTGAGGTTAGTAGTTGAGTGCAAACTGCACCACAGTTCTCAGAAAAAAAAAAAGAAAGAAAGAGCACAGAATACCTCAAAGGGCATTGACCGCAGCCACAGATGCCTGGCCTAAGAACACAGGGCTGGGGTGGGGGTGGGGCTGCTCCTGCTGAGCAGGGCCCTAGCTGAACCCACAAAGTCAGGGTCGCTGGAGCCATGCACTGTGTGAACAAGACTGAGAAGTGAGGTAGACCCTGCTTCAACCTACTTATGATGAATAGACAGGATTCCTTTGTAATTAGTAGCAACCGCTGGCCTATAATTAGTATGGAAGCCTGTCCTCTAATTTAGTCAACAAAGCAGTCCCAGCAGGACCTCAACTTAGAAATAATTTGTCAGCAGTTAGACTCATAGAATGGCAGAGCCGGAAGAGTCACCATAAATGCTTGAGAGTAATAAAGCTGCATCCACTTAAAAAATATTCTATCATTCTGCATTCTCCCTGGCCTGCTCCCCAGTTAATCCTAATGTGTTTATTTATGATGTCTACACTTCCTACTTCCCAAAAGGATTTGATGTAGCTTACATTAAAGACGCATTTTAAGTAGAGAGAACCAGCTTGAAGAGAAAAAAGATCAAGATGACTAGAGGCTTCCCTGAGAAGCCAGAAGGAGCTAAGGGGGAGACACAGAGGCGATGGGGGACTCTCTGGAGGAGGGGTTGAGGGAAGCCAGGTTAGAGAGGTGATGACAGGGGCTAGCGGGCAAAGTCCTTTGGGATCAAAGAGAGGGAAGAGTTCTAAGTTCCCCTCTGGTCATAGGGGTATATAGTTTGGAATTCCATCTCCCTACTCTAGTGCTTGATGTGTCTTCTGGGCTGAGTGTCCTTCTCCAAAGTTGCATTCACTTTTGCCAATTGAACAGAGCATCTCCTAACCCTCAGGGTGTGTTTCTCCAGGGACAGCCAGAAGCTCCCACCAAGCAATAATAACTCATACATACACCCTGCCCTGCGCTGAGTACTTTTCTAAGCCCTTTATATGAATTAACTCAAGATTATAGAATGGTCCTATTATTTTTTCTCTACTTTTCAGACAAGATGAAGCCACAGAGAGGTCAAGGAACTTGTCCAAGGGCATCACATTGTAGAAATACTATAGGAAGCCAAGCAGCTCAGCTCTTGGGTCTGGGATCCTAGCCACTTGGCTATACTTCCTCTATATAGATTAGGAATCAGGCTTGGACATCTCCCAACAGGAGATGCCTACAGGAAGGGCGACTGCCCAGGCCAGGCTGGAATAGCAGCTTCCTGATGGGTGTGGCTGAGAAGAAGTCAGCACGTGCCAGGCCATCTGACAGTAGCCATGGGCTGTGTGAAGGGCCTTCAATCAGTACTCAGAGACTGAGGAAGGCTCCAGGAGAGTTCTCAAGGCTGAGCAAGAAAAAGCACAAAAGAGCATGGGTGGTTCAATGGTAGAGTTTCTGCCTTCCATGCAGGAGATCCAGTTTCATTCCTGACCAGCTCACCACATGCACAGCCACCAGCCCATCCATCAGTGGAGGCTTGTGTGTGGCTATGATACTGAACAGGTTTCCATGGAGCTTCCAGGACCTAAGGAGGACCAAGAAGAAAGGCGTGGTGGTCTACTTGTAGACCCAGCCAATGCAAACCCTATGGATCACAACAGTTGATTGATAGGCAACCGGTCATGGAGATGGCACAGAACCTGAGAGCACCTCATTCCATTGGGCATGGTGTCCCCCTGAGTAGGAGAACAACTCCACAATAGTGACAATCACGAAGAGGAGGAGGACAGACATGCCCACAGGGTGGAGGTGGGGTGAGATTACTATTAATTCTGCGTACACACTTTGCAAAGAATCTCGTTCACTACTTCAGTCTGAATAACAAACCAAAACCAAACCAAACTCACTGCCATTGAGTTGGATCCAACTCATAGTGACCTCTCCTTAGGTTTTTCAGGCGGTATCACTACGGAATAGATTGCCCAACCTTCCTTCCGAGGAGTGGCTGGTATGAATAATAAAAGATATCTGCAAATTACTTCAGAGGCATACTTGGTTTATTTATCTCCCTAGCTCTCCAGTAAGTCCTGAGCCCACCATCACAATTCTCCTGCTGCCTGTGCTCAATCCTGCTTCCTCCCATTCCCTTCACTGGAGTTGACCCTAAAAAAGATCTTGTACCTGAAACTCTATCTCAGCATCTCCTGCCACAAGGATCAAAAGGAAGCGGCTAGGGATTGGTGGGGGGTAGGCGGGTGGGAAATCCAGCAGTGGTAATTAATTAATTAATTAATTCCAAGGAGCACGTGATGGGGGGAAACTGAGGAGTAGATCTCATAAAATGCATGCTTTTAAAGGCAGCCTTGGCTGACAGAAGTGTAGGAGACACCTAAACATTTAAATCACCTTTTGCTATTGATTAAGGTAAATACTTTACTGATGGTGTTAATCAATACCCCTATAAATCCTTGACGTGTGATGGTTTTACTGTGTATTTAATGTTTCTGTCTTTAATTGAGTTACATCCCCCTCAGCCCAAAATGATGAAGTGAAAGTTAGAAATCATTTTGGCTCTGACAAAAACGGGGTGTATTTTATCCTTTTGTTTCATTTGAAGAACTGAACCCCTGGAACGTATGTCAGCGAGCCTGACTTGGTTCCCAGCGGTCGGCCTCATCTCTTCCCCTCCAGAGGCCTCTGTTTTCTCACCTGGACTTGGGGAAAATGGCTACTCTTTCATGGGGCAGGCTATCTGTGAGACAACAGATGAGGAAGCCATGAAGCTGCAAGGGAGTCTCATTAGAAAGGCAAGAATCTGTAAGAAAACTTACCAGAATCTTCCATGATATCCGTAAAGAGTAGACATGGTCCTTGACCAGCTCAACCCTGTTAGTTCCTCCCACCACTCCCTTTCTGCACTGCCACCAGCTGATTGATTTGTCTCTTTAGTCAGCTGGGTGTAAATATCTACCTGTCAATCACTCCATTATGCTAAGTGCCCAGCCAGCCCTGAATGGTGATTTACACCCCTGGTAGAAGGCTCAGGTCCTTCTGACAGCTGTGCTGTGTGCACAGCAGGCAGAGCTGGGCATAGAAGGTTGCATCTCCAGGGTCTACACTCCAGACCCTCAGAGACATGGTCTTGTCCACAAAGAAAGATCTGACTTTCAGGTGGGAAGTATTCTCAGAACCCCTTCAGCAAAGCTCATAACTCAGAGGAAATACTTTCTTCCTAGAGATGAGAAGGATCTACAGCAGTGGTCTTCAAGGAGATGACCCTTCCCTCCAGGGACATTTGGCAATGTCTGAAGATATTCCTTTTTTTTAAAAAAAATTGTGATTTGGGTGAAAGTTTACAGAGCAAATTCATTTTCCACACAGCAGTTCATACACATTTTGTCTCATTATATTAACTGCAATTCCCCACAATGTAACAGCTCTCTTTCCACTTCCTTTCCATAGTTACCTCTTCCCTGTGTCCTTCACTCCCATGCACTCCTGCCCCATACGATGTCTCCCTGTGCAAACACTGCCCTTCTATTCTCCCATGATTGATCTATTGATTGTTCCAAGGTGTATATCTGCTGATGTAAATGTTTACTCCATATGCCTGTCATTTAACTGTAAGCCACAGGAGTAGGTTCAATTCCAGACCTGAAGGTTAACTAGGGGCCATAGTCTCAGGGGTCTCACCAGGTTCTATGAGACCAGCAAACCTGGTCTTTTGTGTTTTGTGGTTTTGAGTTTTGTTCCACATTGTTCCCCCACTCTATCCAGGTGTGTTAGACCAAGTTGACACACAGCTCCAACTATCACACCAGGTTCTTCTGCACTGATGCCCTTCTGAGTGGTTGACAGTGGTAGCTGGGCACCATCTAGTTCTTCTGGTCTCATGGTCATATAGGCTGAGGATCACATGGTCTACCAGTCCCTTGGACTAATTGTTTCCATGCATCTTTAGTTTTCTTCATTCTTCTTTGCTCTGGATGAGGAGGACTCATCATTGCATCTAGATGGCCATTTGCAAGCTTTTGAGATCCTAGTTGATACTCATGAAAGTAGGATGTAGAACAAAATTTTTTTGTGTAGTATACATTGTGCCAATTGAGCTTGATGTCCCCTGCAACCAAGGGTCCCAAGCCTGCATTGCAGGTCCAAGTACTCACTCCCTCCAGGTAGCTGGCTGTGGCCAATAAGCCACCACAACCTTGCTCCTTGTCAGCTCTACTACACACCTGGACATTCTTACAGCACATACAAATATGCATGTAGAAACATTGTTTGCTAACTCTATACATGGTCATGGGCATATTACCCCTGCCTAGACATACCTGATCATGCCCCCTGTCCACCAACTGAAGATGTTCCTGATTGGCACTACTAAGGAGATGCTCCTAGAGGTCAGGAATGTTGCTAAATATCCTATAATGCACAATAAGTCTCCCACTCCACAACAAAGAATGGTTGTTAGTTGCCATCAAGTTGGCCCATAACTCATGTCAATGTCATACGCAGCAGGGTTGGACTATTGTGTTCCACAGGGTTTTCAGTGGCTGGTTTTCATAAGTAGATTGCCAGACCTTTGTTCCTAGGTTGTCTTAGTTTGGAAGCTTTGCTGACACCTATTCAGCATGAGAGCAACACACAAACTTCCACTGACAGAGATGGGGGCTGTGTTTGAGGAGCATTGGCTGGGAATTGAACCTGGATCTCCAGGACCGAAGATGACAGTTCTACCACTGAAGCACCACTGCCCTTTCAACAAAGAATTATTGGGCCTAAGACATGCCTAAGGCATTTGCTAACCAGAAGGCTGGCAGTTCAAACCCACCAGCCACTCCTTGGAAGGAAGGTTGGGCAATCTACTTCCGTAGTGATACTGCCTTGGCAACCCAAGGAGAGGTCATTATGAGTAGGGTCTGACTCGACGGCACATAATAACAACAACAAGACATAAATAGTGCCACAGTTGAGAAACCCACATCTATAGAAAGAGAGAGTGCTAAGCAGAACTGGGCATTAAGAGTTCAATGAAATTTTCACAGAGCATATGGTAATTTGTGGTGAGACAACTTTGGTGGGATGCATGTGCTTGATGATGGTATTAGAAAATGGCACAAATGGTTAGAATTTCCCAGGGCTGGGGCAGTCTTCCATATTCTTCAGTTTACAAAGGTGAGTTCTGAGGCTCAGAGAGGGACCTGACTTGCTCTAGCTGGTCCAAAAAAAACCAAAAAACCCCACCAAACTCAGTGCTATTAAGTGTATTCTGACTCATAGCGACCCCCTTTGGGTTTCCGAGGAGGTAAATCTTTACAGAAGTCGATTGCCCAGCCTTCTTTCCATGGAGTGACTGGTAGATTTGAACCTCCAAACTTCTGGTTAGCAGTCAAATGCTTCAGGCATTATACCACCAGAGCTCCTTGCTCTAGCTGGCAGTAGATGTAAATGGGAGCCCTTGTCTCTTGATTATCACCTCAAGTGCTCTTTTCAACATAAGAGATGGCACATTAAGTGAGTAATTGATAGGGGCTCTCTAGAGTGCTTCTGCCTAGAGAATACTGCAGGGACGAATGAACATAGTAGAAAAGCATAACAGGAAAGAGTGCAGTGATTGATTTGTGATGTCTGCCACAAGCATAGGCATGAAGAAATGTGATTTTTGTGCAACATATTTACCATCCTTGCACTTCATGACCTCTCTTAGCCCCATTTATCATAGACAAATATATTTAAGGACATTTAAACAATATTTACAATCTTGTCAAGCTAAACAAAAGAGGTGCTTTTAATATCCTCATTGCTTCAAAAATGGATTTTTTCAGTATTTTGGTAATACTTGCCTTTCCTAGAAAATGAATATGAACAAAGAAAGAAAATAAAAGTTGTCTATATTCCAGAGTCAGCCACAGTGAGTACTTTGATAGTTCCCTTCAGACTTTTAGTCTATATTCATATATGTTCTTCCCATAAACTTTCCTAAAATTGAATTCATGATGATTTGTCAACATTTTTTAAAAAATTAAAACTAAAACATGTGTGTTATTCATGTCATTAAATAATGCTGTAAACATGACTATTTCATACCTGTCCTGATATGTCACTGTATGTATATACTGGCATTTATTTAATAAATATCCTGTAGTTGGAATTTGTTTTTTCTCCCCAGTTTGTTGCACACTTGGGTTTTCCCTTGTCCAGTATTGTTTGCTATTGTTTTCTGGTATACAATCTGTATGCACATTTTTTTGCACATGGATGATTATCTCCCTAGAAATACTTTCTCTAAATGGAATAATGGGCTCAAAAGTCAGCTTCCTTTCAGAAAAAAGACTCTCATTTACACTTCCACGAGAAACGAACATGCAGGTCAGGATCTCTGAATTTTCATAAAAAAACAGCAATTAAAATATGTTAATTCTTTTAAAGCAAAATCATAATATCTTGTTTTACTAATTTGAATTTATGTGAGGTTGAACTTTTCAAAATATTTGTAACTTCATTGTATATTTGTCTTGTGTATGAAATATATTTTTCATATATTTTATTTGTGGGACTTCTTTTGCATTTCTCTATTGTATAAACTCTTTAGATAACACTAGCTTTTATTAAGTTAGTATTTTAGTAATTAATACTTTCCTTAGTCTATTGTTTTCCTTTTACGTATATATGTATGTGTGTATGTATGTATGTATATGAATGGATGTGTGGATGTTTATATTAATGTATTTTAGCTTGTTTGGTTGCATCCTTTTTTTTCCTTCTGGAATATATTTCATTAATTTTAAAGTCAATTATCCCTTCTCTATCTTAATTGTATGCATATGATTAAAATATGATTATTTGTATATATATATATATATATATATATATATGTACTAAAAAGCTCGCTACTGTCAAGTCAGATCCGACATACACACACACACACACACACACATATACACAGGAGCTTTGGTGGTGTAGTGTCTAAAGTATTTGACTGCTAACAAGAAGGCTGGTGGTTCAAACTCACCAGTCACTCCTTGGAAGGAAGATTGGGCTGTCTACTTCTGTAGAGATACTGCCTCGGAAACTCAAGGAGAGGTCACTATGAGTTGGATTCAACTTGACTGCAGTTAAGTTTGTTTTTTTTTGGTTGTTGTTGTGATGTGCTGTTGAGTCCAATCTAACTCATAGCGACCCCTCCTTGGGTTTCCGAGGAAGTATCACTACAGAAGTAGATTGCCCAACGTTCCTTCTGAGGAGTGGCTGGTGGGTTTGAGCTGCCAGCCTTCTGGTTAGCAGTCTAGTGTCTTAGGTGCTACGCTATACATATATATATAATATATATATACACATATACATATATATATGTATATATATTTAAATATATATATATTTATACACACATATATACACACATGCACATAAGATTGATCTATATGTGTTCCATTTCATTTTGATGACTTCCAATTTTCCTGGATTCATACTTCATACGTTCCACATTCTGATTATTAATGGAGGTTTGCAGCTGTGTCTTCTCATTTTAAGGCATGTACATAAGCAAAATGAAGATCCTGAAAGCCTTACTCCATCCACATCATTAAAGTCAACTTTATTTTGAGGAGTCAGCTCTTCCCCAGTTATATTTTGAGTGTCTTCCAGCTTGAGGGGCTCATCTTCTGGCATGAGATCAGACAATGTTCCACTGCTATTCATAAGGTTTTCACTGGATGCTTTTTTTTAGGAGTCCATTGCCAAATCTGTCTGAGTTTAGAAGCTTCACTGAAACCCGTCCACCTGCTGGTATCTGAAATATCGGTGGCCTAGCTTCCAGCATCCCAGCAACACACAAGCCACCACAGGACGATAATCTGACAGAAAAGTGGTGGACCAATTGGGCAAATGGGCTGCAAAAGACTTCTTTAAAGTGTTAAAAGCAAAGATGTCACTTTGAGGACTAGGGTGCACCTGACCTAAGCCAAGGTATTTTCAATTGTCTCATATACATGCAAAGGCTGAACAATGAATAAGGAAGATCAAAGAAGAATTGGTGCCTTTGAGTTATGGTGTTGGCAAAGAATATTAAATAGACCATGGGTTGCCAGAATAATGAACAAATACGTCTTGGAAGAAGTGCAGCCAGAAAGCTCCTTAGAAGTAAGGATGGCGAGGCTTTGTCTCACAGACTTCAGACATGTTATCTGGGGAACAGTCCCTGAAGAAGGACTACCATCAGGGCTCCTTAAAATACACTATAATATACTGTTGTTGTTATGTGCCGTCAAGTTGGCCCTGACTCATAGCGACCCCTCCTTGGGTTGTCGAGGCGGTATCTATAATACGGTAGGATTACTGTCAGTCAGGACACACAAGGTTATGCTGCAGTAATAAACAACCCCCAAATATGAATGCTTTTTAAACAAAGATGTATTTCTTGTTGCTGATGCATGTCTTTGTTTAAAAGCCATTCATAACCTTGTGTGTCCTGACTGACAGTAATCCTACTGTTTCAATAATAGTATTATAGTATATTATAGGGTATTTTAAAGAGCACTGGTGGTGCTTGGCTGTTAACCAAAAGGTTGGTAGGTCAAATCCACCAGCTGCTTCTTGGGAAGAAAGATGTGGTAGTTTATTTTTTTAAAGATAATAGCCTGGGATACCCTATGGGACAGTTGTATTGTTCCTATAGGGTCACTATGAGTCAGCATCAACTCAATGGCTGCAATGTCACTATATTCACAAGTTCATGAAGGACCCCTTGGAGCATAGCACAGACCAGACACATTGAATTGTGTGAACAACAGGTGTTTATTACTCCTAGACTAAACAAGACAGGGATGAGTAGACCAGGGTACATATCATCAGTCTAAGTTTCTCAAAGTTAGGGTCCTGTCACAGGCTTAGAGCGCATCCAAGAACGCCCCAGTTCGTGTCTTGGAAGAAGAACACCTGAATTCCTCTCTTTTGGGATTAAATACTAATCAGATAGCCATGTCTACATGCCAAATAGCATATAAAGAGACCAGGTAAGGGAAGGGGCAATAAAAAGGGGGTAATAAACGGTAAAAGGTGGTAATAACTGCAGGCAATGGACATCATTTATTGTCCCTGTTGAGGCTATTGATTCTCTGGCACCAGAAAATAGCCCTTCTTCCTTTACCCCACTAAGGTAGAGTTCAGGGTTTCTTCAGAGGGCAGTCATTTCCCTCTAAGGCACACACCTTATGTCCTTTTGTAGCTATTAAGTCCATTAGCAATTAGGGAGACAGTGAAAGAGATACAGCTACCTATGCACCAACAATGATGCATTTTATTACACAGTCAAGTGAGTCAATTCTTACT
>NW_006921596.1:16881926-16899312 GCF_000298275.1 Orycteropus afer afer | reverse complement strand
ATCCTTATTATCAGCTTCTATGGCTACTAGATAGAAGCTTTGTTGGCTTAATGTCTAAGGCATTTGAATACTAAACAGAAGGCTGGTGGTTCATACCCACCAGCTACTCTTCAGAAGGAAAGTTGGGCAATCTACTTCCATAGTGATACTGCCTCAGAAACCCAAAGAGGGAGCACTATGAGTTGGATCCAACTCGATGGCAGGGAGTTTGTTTTTTTTTGGTATATATATTTACATGCTATGTTATTGTTATTTGCTGTCAAGTTGGACCTCACACATAGCACCCCTTCCTTGGGTTTCCTAGGCGGTATCACTATGGAAGTAGATTGCCCAACCTTCCTTCCAAGGAGTGGCTGGTGAGTTTGAACTGCCAGCCTTCAGGTCAGCAGTCAAGGGCCTTAGGCAGTACACTACCAGAGCTCCTTACATGAAATACATACATACATACATACATACATGTTGTTTTTGTTGTTATGCATGCTATCACAGCTCCTATACATACATATATATATATATCATGAGTACTTTATTTTCTTTTCTTTCAGAGAAACTTTTAATTTAGTGTGTCAATATTATTTCTCCCTAAATTCCCAAGTGAATTTCAGTAGGATTTGGTTTGAATGATATGAAATGTATTATTAAATTCAGAAATAATTGAAATCTACTCAATAATTCATCTTCCTATTCAGAAACATGGCATCTTGTTCACTTTGTTTACATTTGTTTTTTGCCACTTCCTAAAATGTCTTTATATGGAGTTCTATATATTTATAGTAAACATTATTCTTTGATATTATATATATGGGAGCTCTGGTAGCATAGTGCCTAAGGCACTTGACTGCTAACCAGAAGGCTGGCGGTTCAAACCCACCAGCCCCTCCTTGGAAGGAAGGTTGGGCAATCCTACTTCCGTAGTGATACTGCCTCGGAAACCCAAGGAGGGGTCGCTATGAGTCGGGGCCGACTCGAGGGCACGTAACAACAACAACAACAATTATATATATATATAATATATATATCTCATTTTGTATCTGGGGTCATTGCAATAATGCCATTTTCTAACTGGTTTTTGCTGTTATTTAAGAAAGCTTTTTATTTTGGACATTTGCTGTGAATTCAGCTATCTTATCAGACTGATTAGTCCTAGTAATTTTTAGTTGATTGCCTTTCAAATCTTTGTTTTCAAATGTACATTTTATATTCAAATTTGAATAACTCATTTTTTATTATACAAAATAGAGATGACATTGTGAAGAAATCAAGTAAGTCATAAATCATTTTTGCATTTATTTATTTGGAAGTATAATTTATACACTATTAAGTTTTCTCTAAAGTCATACTCTAGCTTTTATTTCTAACATTTTATAGACTAAAGAAAAATCAATTTACATGGCCCTATCTCTTAGCTTTAAAATTTTTCAACATATGACCAATCTCGTTTCATCTATACATCACTAATCCATACTCCTCCCCTCCTCCGACACACACACACACACACACACACAGTTTTCCATTGGATTCTTCTAAAGCAAATCCTATAAGATCATATAATTTAACCATAAATGTTCCATATACTCTAACTTTTAATTCTGACTTTTTCTCTTTAATTTTAACTTTCCAAATTGAACATGTTGCCCTGAAGACTTGTGTTGGCTGCCCCGGTCTGGTTCCACCCTTGTTTTTAATTGAACAGGTAACATCCATTCATGATTTAAAAAAAAAAAAAAAAAAAGTTTTCAAGCAGTAGAAAGGGATATACAAGTAAAGGGAATTGATGTCTTATCCCAGGTCTATAGCACTTGTTCCTTGAGATTGTCCGATATTTTCTTCTCTTGGATTTTCTACGTAGAAACCATGCCATCTCCCAAAACTGCCTTTGCCTCCCCAGTTCTGATTGGGACTAGAACTTCCAGCATAATCCTGATGATGCTGTTTGGTCCCTGGTAAGCAAAGGAACCAGGATTCATATCCAGGAACTATGGTGCCACATGATCCTAACCACAATATAAGACTTTAGCATAATAAAGAAGTATGCATCTGTTTCCCTGTTAATATGAATTGGGTGTTGAATTGCATTGAATTCTCTTTTAGTATCTGTTGAAATAATTGATTGATTTTATCCTTTAGTTTATGGATATAATATTTTGTCACAATAGATGTTACTAATATTAAAACTTTTCTAACTCCTGAGATAAATAGTATTTGGAGCCATATTTGACTTGTTGTATTTCAGGATGCTGCTGGTTTCAATTTGCTAGTTTTTTTTTTAATTTAGAAAATCTTTGCATTCATATTACCAAGTGAGATTAAGCTACAGTTTTCTGTGCTATTTTTTTCATGTTTTACTATGCTGCAAAATAAATCAGGTACTTTTCTAATGTTGGAAAACTCATTTAGTGTGGAAATAATTGTCCACTGGAAGGTTGAGAGTATTAACAGTAAAACAGTCTAGACCCAAAGACTTTTCAGAGGCAACTTCCTGGTATTTCTGAAATGTCTTAAGTCAATTTTTGGTCAGTTATACTTTCTTAGAAATTGTTCATTTCCCTGGGATTTTTCAGAGAACATTACTTAATATTTATCTTTATAAAAGATAGTAGTCAGTTTTTAATTTGATTGCAAAGATAAATATATGTTTATTTTAGAACATTTGAGATAATAGAAAAGCAAATTTTAAAAATAAAAGTCACGTGAATATGAAGTTCTTTTTAACATTTCAGCCTATACATTTTATATTTCTCTGACTAGCTCTCTAATTTATTAAATGAAACATGAAAAACTTTCAATGTTATTAGTTTCTAAGAATGCAATTTTAAGTACTTTATGCTATGCTATGATATGATATAGATAGGAGATCTGGTAGCATAGTGCCTAAGGCACCTGACTGCTCGCCAGAAGGCTAGGGTTCAAACCCACCAGCCACTCCTCGGAAGGAAGGTTAGGCAATCCTACTTCTGTAGTGATACTGCCTCGGAAACCCAAGGAGGGGTCGCTATGAGTCGGGGCCGACTCGACGGCAAACAACAACAACAACGACGATATAGATATAACATAATTTATTATCTAATTTTCTGTTGTTAGACATTTAACTTATATTTTTTCTTGTGAATAATGCCAGGATATATACCATTGTGTATATATATATATATATATATATAGTTGTTGTTGTTACGTGCCATCGAGTCAGACCCGACTCATAGTGAGCCCTCCTTGGTTTTCCAAGGCAGTATCACTACGGAAGTAGATTGCCCCATTTTCCTTCCGAGGAGTGGCTGGTGGGTACACACACACACATATAAAACCACTTGCTACAGAGTTGATTCTAACTCATGGTGACTCCATGCATGTCAGGTTAGAACTGTGCTCCATAGGGTTTTCAAAGGCCAAAGTGTTGGATGTAGATTTCCAGGTCTTTCTTCTGAGTTGCCTCTGAATGGACTTGAACTTACATCCTCTTGGTCCGTAACTAAGCATCCGTAAAAATGACATGGCAGAGGTATCTGACCTCCTTTAACTTTAGGAGAGTGAGGGATCAGCAGCAGCAGCATCGAAGTGGAGGTCAGACATGTCTCCTCTCTCCAAACTTTTCACCAATTCTGACACCAACTAACCGTCCCTCCCACGGCACTCTCTACTTTGCTAGGTTTGATAACTCATTGCAATGGCCACACAGAACTCACAGACAGTACTCATAATTATGGGGTTATTAGGGAAGTAACAGGTTACAATTGAGGTCAAGAAAGATTCAGGATACAGTTCTTCTACCAGGACAGCCTCTTCTCAGCTGTGCGTGCAGGCAACCCTCCCCGTAGCCCTTAACCTTTCATCCCTCAGCCACTTAAGACTCTTGGGCTGGCCCAGCCTCTGCCCTGCTCAGGCAAGTGTTGCAAAGTTCTCTAGTTCCACCAATACATGCCTAGGGGCATCTAACTCTTCCAGCAAGCCCCCTGTCCAAAGGTGCTTAGCTTTCTTGCTCCACAGATGGGTTCCGCCCACTGCGCCATCTCACACCAGTCTTCTAGTTCTGCTGCCTCAATTCAATCCAATTCTGCCTCTGCTTCTCACCCTCTCTCTTTGTATCTCATGTCACAGCTCTCTGTCTTCTCGTTCTAGGAGGTTCTCAATGCAGGGACCCCAGGTCCAAAGGATGCTCTCCACTCCCATTATCTTCTTGGTGGCAGTGATCCTCCCTTTCTGCCTCTGCTTTGGCTCATTTTTAACCTAGAGGGATGGCAAAACTGATCAGTCACCTCGTTAGGGTTTCATACACCATGATTTGCATGGTTCCACTCCCACAAGGGTGCCAGGAACCTTATTTTCATGATCATCAAGTGGTCTAATCCCCTTGGTGAGCCACAAACACCTTATTTGCATAGTTTCACCCAGTCTTTTGGTGGAAGTAACAAGACCATGGCTAAAAAGGCCATATAAAAAAATGCCAATCCATTGCACCACAGCATGTTAACCGTTTGCACTACCCAAGGACTCTCTACTACTCTCTCTATACATATAAACACATATATACATACATACATGTAAATGACTATTTTGTGAGCATACATTTTTTAGAAATGGAATTAGTAAGTCAAAGGTTATAAATATTTTGAGATTTTTTTTGGTCCTGATTTTTAAATTTCCTTCTAGATAATTCAAACCAATTTATATCTCTTCAAACGGTATATAAGAAGGCCAGCTTGCCTGCACCTTCACCAACTCATGCTACTGCCTTTCAAGTACCTGTTTCAACAGTTTAGTTTTTCATTATTATTGAGAGTAACTATTTTCTACATATGTGTCGAGCTTTCATAGTTCTTATACTCTGAGTTGCCTGTTCATATTTCTATTTTCTATTGGGTGCTCACGTTATTCTTACCAATTGAGAAGATTTCTTTTGTCAGCCACATAGATTGAAAATATTTTTTCCCAGACTGTCATATGCTTTTGACTTGTAATTTTTTTAAATGCTGAAACTTTTCTTGTTTATGTAGTGTCATTAATTTTTATTAATTAAACTAAACTAACTTCATTTGTTCTTGATGCTTTCCTTTCACTTTTAGAAAGGACTTCATCCTTTCATTCAAAAACTCTTATCTCTTGCCCAGGCTTTCTCATTTCTCCTTTTTGTTGGGGTTTACTCTTGCTTTCTTTTCTATTACTAATTTGCCAAAGGAAAGCTATCTTCTTAGAGTTTTTAAGAACTCAGACGGTTCTAACCATGCTTCTCTTTCTTAATTCATTTTTGTTTTCATCTGTTTAATTCTTACCCAGATTTTCTAGGGTTTATTTTGTTGTTCATTTACTAACTTCTTGAACCTAAGCTTTCATTCATTTATTTTTATTCTTTTTTTTGTTTAATAATAAAACAATTTATTGCTTTACATTTCTCTTCTCTAAGTGTAGTGTTGGCAGCAATCCATAAGCTTTGACAAAGCGTTATTTTGTACGCCTTTTATTCTTTTTTAAATAGGCTGTAACTGAAGTTTTTATTTCCCTTTTGACTTAATAACTATTTATTGGGATTATTTATTTATTATTCAAGGTTCTGTCATTTTCTTTGTGATTGTTGGAAACATTTCCATTTATTTTAGTTCTGTCAGAGATTCCAGCCAGTAAACTTTTGCTCTTTGTTGAGGAAAAGTATAGTTCTTTTAGTGCATTACATAGTAGGCTTTTAAAAATGTTCTGCGAACCCCTGAAGAAATCTTTGTAGGGAACAAAGTTGCTATATTTGTTTTTAGTCCCTGAACTGTATTATTCAAATTTTCTTAGTGTGCTTGATGTACTAAAGGTCTCTGAGGTGTGTTATCCATCTCTCAACAATTCCATCTCTCAATTCTTCCTTACAGGTCCAAAACTTTTTATTCTTAATGTTCATAAAGGCCTAATATATCTTCATTGGGGATCTCATTTGAATAATTGTAAAATAAACTCTCTTGTTAATCTAATGTCATGAACTAAAATTTGCTATATATATTTTTTAGTTTGAATTTGTCTTTCTTTTCTATAATGTCTTCTTTAAGCCCCTTATTTTCCTTAAGCATGATCCATGGAAGTACATCTAGTCAAAATTTACTTTTATTCCCAGCTATGAGTCTTTTGATAAGGAATTAATGTCATTTACATATACTTAGGGCTGTGGTTATACATCTGGCCACACCTGGTAGCCTGTAGGCTTATCAAGTCTATGATGTGCATGAGGGGAATAAGGGATGCCCTAGGAACCCATCTACTCTACAGAAAAGAGGAAGTCACTCATGAAAAACGTTGCTCTGGAGGCTGAGAAGTGGTTGTTATTTAGGACAGTATATTACTGTTTACTCTCGTGTGTTTCCATCCTAGTCCATCATGAGATTACATCCAAGAAAGAGTGAATGAGATGAGGGGAGAGAGGCAGACACAGAGAGAAAGAGAAGCAAATACTAATACACATACAGCTAACATACTAATATGTTCTTGTTGTCATTAGCTGCTATACTCCCCTAACACAAAGTGACCCTATGTATAGTGGGCCATGTATATGGTGACCCTATGTACAATGGGATCAGACTCTTGTGATCCATAGGGTTTTCAGTGATGATTTTCATAAGTCAATAGCTAGATCTTGCTTCCTAGTCTGTGTTAGTCTTCAAGCTCTGTTGAAATCCGTTCAGCATCATAGTAACATGCACTACGTAGCACCACTGATAGACAGTGGTGGATCATCGCCCAGGAATAGAACCTCAGTCTCCTGCACAGAAGATGAGAATTCTCCCACTGAACCAACACTGCCTTCTACATATTAATATATTAACATAGCCCCTCACACAACATGGTCTTGGAGCCCTTCTAGCACATTCTAACACAAGAGAAAAGAAAAGCCTTCTCTCCATCATTGCTACACTCACCAGATGGCTCAGATACTTCAAGGACCTTAGTGCCTAGGATGTTGTTGTTGTTGTTATGTGCCGTCGAGTTGGACCCGACTCATATCAACCCCTCCTTGGGTTTCCGAGGCAGTATCACTCTGGGAGTAGATTGCCCCATCTTCCTTCTGAGGAGTGGCTGGTGGGTTTGAACTGCCAGCCTTCTGGTTAGCAGTCAAATGCCTTAGGCACTACACTACCAGAGCTACCAGAGTGCCTAGGATAGGGGCCCTGATAGATCTTAGGCAGCAAACATCAACTGAGCTTGGTGGGTGACTGTCAAAGAGAATTGGAACTTAGGCGATGTCTCTTAGCAGCTTGTTGGACTTGGTGATGAGACACCCTCAAAAGACTTCAAGAAAATCTTGGTAACTTGAGAGTACATTTCTGAGACCTAAGACCTTGCATGTGGGGACAGAAGCAAACACATGGTAATATCTGTATCCAGTACCCTACTTGTATCTTCACAGGTTGGTGTTGCCCAGTGAAATGTGAGATTGTTTGTTTTTTTCCTCAAAACTAACATGTTCTCGTTCTATTATTTTGTGTTTTCTGTTCTAAATGATCTTTACTGTTTTTTGATCTCTTGCTGTAAAATACATGGGTTTTTCTTTCTTTCTTTTCCCTTCCCTTGTGATTTGGAAAGTTTACTTCTTTTTCTTTTGTCTTCATTTCTTTAAGTTTTTGCCACTAAATCTTCAGGAATGGGCTCTACTTGCATTTGAGCCACGGACCCCTCAGGGATTCAGAAAAATCAGACAAGCTTCAGGGAGTATCTCCTGAAAATCTGTTTTCATGAGGCACTGAAGAGTGTCCTAGGAAAGAAATTATTCTAAAAGAGAGTCACACACAATGAATAGTGGCAGTGAAGGATGACCACAAGTTTTGAAATTCTGTCAACAAGTGGGGGAGCTCTGGTGGCATATTGCCTAAGGCATTTGACTGCTAACCAGAAAGATGGCAGTTCAAACCTACCAGCCACTCCTTGGAAGGAAGGTTGGGCAATCTACTTCCATAGTGATACCTTCTCGGAAGCCCAAGGAAGGGTCACTATGAGTTGGATCTGACTCGATGGCAGTGCATTTGTTCATTCGTTTGTTCGTCAACAAATGGGATGTTTTGTCCTCTCCTCTTGGACCTCTGTGAATATAGTGGAAGTTTCACTGTGTTAGTTTCCAAGTCCAGACCTTAGGTGTGTTGTTGTTAGGTGCTGGAGAGTTGGTTCCAATTCATAGTGGGCCTATGTACAACAGAACGAAACACTGCCTAGTTCTGTGCCGGCCTCCCAATCGTTGCTATGTTTGAGTCCATTGTTGCAGCCACGTGCCAATCCCTCTCATTGAGGGTCTTCCTCTTTTTTACTGACCCTTTACTGTAGCAGCCACTCCTTGGAAGGAAGATGGGACAATCTACTTCCGTAGTGATACTGCCTTGGAAACCCAAGGAGGGGTCACTATGTGTCGGGTCCTACTCAATAGCACATAACAACAACAACCAACTACTGTACCAAGCATGATGTTCTAACATCACCAAAGTATGAGAGGCAAATCTTGAGATCTTTGCTTCTAAGGACCATTCCACCTGTACTTTTTCCAAGACAGATTTGTTCATTCTTCTGGCAGCCCATGGTATATTCAATATTCTTCACCAATACCATAGTTCAAATGCATCCATTTGTCTTTGGTCTTCCTTATTCATTGTCCAGCTTTCACATGCATGTTGAGTGATTGAAAACACCATGGCTTAAGTCTGGCACACCTTAGTCTTCAAACTGACATCTTTGCTTTTTAACATTTTAAAGAGGTCATTTGCTGTAGATTTGTCCAATGCAATATGTTGTTTGATTTCTTGTCTGCTACTTCCAGGGGTATTGATTGTGGATCCAAGTAAAATGAAATCCTTGAAAATTGCAAACTTTTCTCCATTTATCATGATGTTGTTGATTGGTTCAGTGGTGAGGATTTTTGTTTTCTTTATGTTGAGGTATGATCCATACTGAAGGCTGTAGTCTTTGATCTTCATCAGTAAGTGCTTTAAGGCTTCTTCACTTTCAGCAAGCAAGGTTGTGTCATTTGCTTATGACAGGTTATTAAGTCTTCCTTCAATCTTGATGTCATGTTCTTCTTCATATAGACCAGTTTCTCAGATTATTTGCTCAGCGTACAGATTGAATAAATATGGTGAAAGGATTCAATCCTGACAAGCAATCTTTCCTAATTTTAAACCACGCAGTATTCCCTTGTTGTGTTCAAACAATTGCCTTTCGGTCTATGTACAGGCTCTACATGAGTACAATTAAGCATTCTGCAATGCCATCATTTATAATACTACCCATAATTTGTTATGATCCACACCAGCCTTTGCATAGTCAATAAAACATAGGTAAACATCTTTCTGGTATTCTCTACTTTCATCCAAGATCTATCTGACATCAGCAATGATATTCTTTGTCCCACATCCTCTTCTGAATCCTGCTTGAATTTCCAGCAGTTCTCTATGTAATGCTGCAACTGGTTTTTAATTATTTTCAGAAAAATTTTACTTGTGTGTGATATTGTTAATGATAACAATATTAATAATATTGTTCCACAATTTCTCATTCTGTTGATCACCTTTCCTGGAATGGGCACAAATATGGATCTCTTCCAGTTGGTTAGCCAGGTAGCTGTCATCCAAATTTCTTGGTATGAACAAGTGAGTGTTTCCAGTGTTGCATCTGTTTGTTGAAACATCTCAATTGGTATTCTGTCAATTCTTGGAGTCTTATTTATTGCCAATACCTTTAGTGCAGCTTGGACTTCTTCCTTCAATACCATTGGTCCTTGATATGTTACCTCCTGAACTGGTTGAACGTTAACCGTTTTTTTCCAGTACAGGGATCCTTGCGTATTCTGTACATCTTTTGATGCCTCCTGCATCATTCAATATTTTGTCCATAGAACCCTTCAACATTGCAACTCAAGGCTTGAACACTTTCTTTAGTTCTTTCAGCTTGAGAACTGCTGATCATGTTCTTCCCTTTTGATTTTCTAACCCCACGTCTTTGCACATTTCATTGTAATATTTTACTTTGTCGTCTTAAGCTGCCCTTTGAAATTTTCTGTTCAGATCTTTTACATTATCATTTTTTCCATTCACTTTAGCTACTCTCTGTTTCAGAGCAAGTGTCAGAGTCTCGACATCCATTTTGGTCTTTTCTTCATTTCCTGTCTTTTTAATGACCTTTTGCTCTCCTCATGTATGCTACCTTTGATGTCTTCCCACAACTCATCTGGGCTTTGGTCTTTGGTGTTTAACACATCGAATCAATTCTTCAGATTGTCTCCAAATTCAGGTGGAATATACTCAAGGTCATGTTTTGGCTCTCGTGGACTTGTTTTAATTTTTTTCAGTTTCAGCTTAAACTTACATATGAGGAATTGATGGTCTGTTTGACAGTCAGCCCTTGGCCTTGTTTTGACTGATAATATTGAGCTTCTCCATTGCCTCTTTCCACAGATGTAGTCGTTTTGATTCCTGTATATTCCATCTGGTGAAATCCACATGTACAATTGCCATTTATGTTGTTATAAAAGGTATTTACAATGAATAAGTCATTGGTCTTGCAAAATTCTATGATGCGATCTCAGTGTCATTTCTATAACCAAGGCCATATTTTGCAACTACCAATACTTCTTGTTTCCAACAGTAGTTATCAATATATCTTGACTGCATGTTTGGCCAATTTCAGACTGCAGAAGTTGGTAAAAATCTTCAATTTTTTTCATCTTTAGCTTTAGTGGTTGGTGCATAAATTTGAATAATTGTAGTATTAACTGGTCTTCCTTGTAGGCATATGGATATTATTCCATCACTGACTTCATTGTGCTTCAGGATAGCTCTTGAAATATTCTTTTTGATGACACCATTCCTCTACAATGTGTCATTTCTGGCATAGTAGACCATACGAGCATCTGATTCAAAATAGCCAATACCAGTCCATTTCAGCTCATTAATGCCTGGGATATTGATCTTCATGCATTGCATTTCATATTTAAAGATTCCTGGTTTTCCTAGATTCATACTTTATACATTCTATGTTCTTATTATTAATGAATGTTTGCAGCTGGTTCTTCTCATTGAGGCATGCCATATCAGCAAATGAAGATTCCGAAAGTTTTACTTCATCCATGTCATTAAGGTTGAATCTACTTTGAGGAGGCAGTTCTTTCCCATTTATAATCCCTTCCAAGCTGAGCGGCTCATCCTCCAGCACTATATCAGACAATAATTCACTGCTATTCATATTTTCAATAGTCATATTTTCAGTGGTCAGTTTTTTCAGAAGTAGTTTGCTACATCCTTCTTTGTCTGTCTTAGTCTGGAACCTGTTCCAGCTCTACTGAAGCTCTACTGAAACCTGTTCACCATGGGTGACCCTGCTGGTATTTGAACTACCAGTGGTATAGCTTCGAGCGTCATTGCAACAGGCAAGCCAAAACTGACAGAAGAGTGGTGGATTCAGGCCTTATGAGACCAGGAATTTCTACTTCCTATCTTTGGGAACACTCCCTTTTGACACCTCAAGCTGCTGTGTAAGAAGTAGGACTTTCCTACTCCATGTGAAGAGGCTCTGAAGCTATAGCAAGAGGGAAAAGGACCCCACTGAGCACAGACTTGAGCCATATTACCAAAGCACCAGTGTGTGAGAGAAGAAACCATCTTGGAAGTTCATCCTCCATGCCCAGCTACCCCAGCTGACATCTTGTGAATCAGAGATGAACCACCCAGCAGAGCCTTTCCTGTTTTTTTTTCCCCACAGAATCATGAGCAAAATAAAGTGATTTAAAAATATCACTTAGTTTAGCATTGTTTATTACAAAGCAGTAGTTTACCAACATCTACCTTTTGATTTTGGACAGACTAAAAATTTTAAGTGAACACACCATTCACTTTTCTCTTTTCGACCAGTCCACTATGAATTTATGTCTAAGTTCTATAGACAGCAATACAACCTAGAGAAATCTGTTTAATTAAAACTCTTCAGATTGCTAGGACCCAAGCAACACTTTATTTGGAAATTCTCTAACAAAATGTAGGCAGAAAATAGAAAGAGGTAGTTCCTTTACTTTTCTCTCTTTTATCCACATTTATGATCTTCCTTGAATCATTTTCATCTATCTTCTCTTTCCTTCTTCATTTTAAGAGATTTTCTCAGGCTCATGCTCCATTCCCTAATTTGTTGTTTGCAGTATCGATTTTACTCTTTACTGTATCAAATCTAAATTTGAATTCTGTGATTACATTTTTAATTTCCTTACTATTCATTTTGATTTAATTTATCTTTATGTGTATTTCATTCTGTTGGTCTTAACTCATACTTTCCTTAGAGCTTGGTATTCTATTTTCATGGAAACCGTATCTTATTGGATACTTTTGAGAATACCAAAACAGTTTTCTATAAGTAGTATCTCTTTTTTGTAGATTGTGCTTTTCAAGGGCTGCACAACCTCTGCATCTTAGGGATGTTGTTCTAATCTCCTCCTCCTCTGTAGGTTTGGATGATACACAATGTTGGCTCCCTTCCCACCCCACCTTGTTTCTCTTTTGACACAAGGGGGTATTGGTTATTTTTATCTAGTTTTTTCTTCACTAGCATACTGATCAAATCCAATTTCCAAGCTAAGTTGAACAACATATTGATGAGACTAATTGGAGCCTAAACCAAAAAAACCAAACTCACTGTCCTCCAGTCAGAGCTGACTCATAACAACCCCTCCCTGGTTTTCCAAGGCGGTATCACTACGGAAGTAGATTGCCCAACCTTCCTTCCCAGGAGTGGCTGGTGGTTCTAGTTTGCAGTCCAATGCCTTAGACATTACACCACCAGAGTTCCCCCTGTAGGCACTGTTGTTGTTGTTGTTGTTTTGTGCCGTTGAGTCGACCCGACTCATAGCGACCCCTCCTTGGGTTTCCGAGGCAGTATCACTACGGAAGTAGATTGCCCCATCTTCCTTCCGAGGAGTGGCTGGTGGGTTTGAACCTCCAGCCTTCTGGTTAGCAGTCAAGTGCTTTAGCCACTATGCTACCAGAGCTCCTCCTGTAGGCACTAGAGAACTGAAAATTTTTTATTTTAACACAGTACTCTGGGAATATGATATAGTCATGGAAGGTTATAGACAATTTCAAGAGTTCCACTCCCAGGAAAAGGCAAAGGACTCCTTAATTTCTCATAGTCAAGATGTGTGAGCATACATGCGCAAACACACTTGAACATGTACATGCACGCCTGCAACACAGTATGATGAAGAAAACTCCTTCCATTTTGTGTCCCGTGATTTCGTTCTCCTCCACTCTTGGCCAACTTTCTCTGTGGGAAAGTAAAGAGTTAAGCCCCTGAAAGGCTCCTGGGTCCATTTTGCATATGAGCATTTCCATGTTAATAGAACGTTTAAGGGGAAATGCTCTGTCAATTGATTGTATAAATATTTCATCTGGAGTAAGTGGCAGCATGAAGGGCTCTAGTGGGCTTTCCCTGAGAGCAGTGTGGAGGATAAAATCAGGGCGTTATTGTGGAAGAAATAAGACACCGCAGGGAGTTTCAAACACTTGATCCAAAGGGTAAAAGAAAAAACAAAACAAAACAAAACAAACAAAAAAAAAAGGTCCTCTCGCCTCTTTGCAGCCTGGAGCCTGGGCCGGTTAAATCCATAATGGAATGAGTAAGTTTGGGCCGCATAAATTTGTCTGCCTTCCCCAGGAATCCTGCCCGCTGCCCGGCTAGATTAATGGCCAGGAGCCTCGCATATAATGAAGTGCGCTACCCTGGCACCCACTCATGAATTTATCATGGTGTCCACAATGGGGCGGGATGGCGCAGACATCTTTATAAATCCTGCATTTAGCGCTGCCGAGATGAGCACTTCCCTCCTAATGGCGAGCCTGATTTATCACCAGGGGCCCTGCTCCTCCGCCGCGCCCCTCCCCGGCACTTCGCGAAGGAAATACAGGTCATCTTGCTGATGGAAATGAAATGTGAAGGTAATTAGAGGATGCCAAATGGAGATGGGAAAGGGGGCACCGTGGACGGTTTAAATATGTTGGTCATCTTTTTCCTTTGAGCAATTATATCAGGCTGATTTATTTTTACAGTTTATAATCACTTAACTACCTGTGGCAGGGGATTTTTTTCTTTAACCCCAGGCTTTGGAAATAGGAGCCAGATTTTTTAAAATTTATTTTTATTTTTTATTCCTCTTTCTTAGAAGGGTATATAAGGTGAACTAGTTTCAAGCCCCCAGGCTCTGAGTTCCTCTGCAGTTTTCACAGCTAGAGGAATCTCCTGTCTGGAGAGGCCTGGAGAGCGCCTGTCTGGGGGCCCTTGGTTGCCAGAAGCCTCAGCAGGTTTCAGGACATGTCTCCTGATGAAGGTGTGGACAATATCTGTGTTTTCTGGAAGGTCACAGGTGGAAGACCAGAACCCCACCGCTCTATCCACAATGCTGGATGATGGTCCCAGACTCCTGTCCTGACTCCTATCCTGGCTCCTCCACTTCTCGGCTAGCCAACTTCCTTCTCTAAGTCTCAGTCTCTTCATCCATAAAATGTGCACAATAATAGGATCTCCCTTCACTGCTGTGAACATTAGATGAGAAAATGTTTGTAAACTCTTAGCACAGTGCCTGGCACATATTAGCTCCCACAAATGTTAATCAGAGCTCAAAAGGTCACTGCCATCGACTCGATTCCCACTCATAGCAACCCCCAGTGGATGTCTAAGACTGTAAATCTTTACAGAAGCAGACTGCCCCATCTCTCTTCTGCAGAACAGCTGGTGGGTTCAAACCACCCAGCTTTTGGTTAGCAGCCAAATGCCTTAATCACTACACCACCAAAGCCCCACAAATGCTAGATAACTGTTAATTATTCAGGACTCCCACACAATAATTGGATCAACACCTATTGTATTGGAAACCTATGTTTTGGATACTGGGAATATAGACTTAAGACCTTATTCTGCTGCACGGCCTCTCCGTGAGTGGGGTAGGTAGTGAAGGAAACAGTTTCAGTGGGGAGTTTCAGGAAGGGCAAGAAAAAAATCCAATGGGAGCATAGCAGAGGGGTCCTTAACCCCAAGAGGATTTTCAGAGGTGCTAATATCAGGGAAAGATGACTTGGGATAGTGGTTGAAGTGCTTGGCTGTGGCTGGAACCCCACAGCCACTCCATGGAAGATGTGGCAGTCTGCTTCCATAAAGATTTACAGCCTTGGAAGCCCTATGGGGCAGTTCTGCTCTGTCCCATAGGGTTGACGGGAGTTAGAACTGACTCCACTGCAGTGGGTTTGGTTTGGTTTGAGTTTGGTATCAGGGAGAGCTCTCTGGAGAAGAGGAACCTTATTTCTGAAGCATAACTAGTTTATAAAGCACTTGCACATGTAGAATCTTACTTAATCTTCACAGCAATCTTCTGGGCTGAGAAAGGCTGGGATTTATTTTTATTTATTTTGCAATTTACAAGCAAACAGATGGGTGCAGAGAGGCCAAGTGACCTGCAGGAGGCAGGGGTTTGCATCTTGGACTAAGCCTTCTCACTTCTTACTCTGGCCATGCAACATCAAACCCATTGAAAGGCACCGTCATTTCTCATTTAATGTAAGTTATATAACTTTGTAAGGGTTTGGCTGAGATGCATTTGACTGAGATAGTGCATGTGCATGTGTGTATGTGTTGTTGTTAGTTGCCATCAAGTTAATTCTATCTCATGGTGACCCCATGTATACAGGGTAGAACTATACACACACACACACACACACACATATACATGCACCAAAAAGAACCAAAAAACCAAACTTACTGCCATTGAGTCGCTTCCAACTCTTAGTGACCCCCATTGGGTTTCTAAGGCTGTAAATCTTTACAGAAGTAGATCCCTCTGTCTTCCTTCTGAGGAGTGGCTGGTGGGTTTGAATAGCTCCTACTGGTTGGCAGTCTAGTGCCTTATCCACTGCGCCACCAGAGCTCATATACATACACATATACATACATGTATATGTCGTTGTTGTCGTCAGGGGCCGTTGAGTTTGTTCTGACTCATAGTGACCCCATGTACGACAGAAGGAAACATTGCGCAGTCCTAGGCCATCCTCACTGTCATCGCTGTACCTGATGGCGTTGTTGCAGCCACTGTGTCCCTCCATCTCACTGAGGGTCTTCCTCTTTTCACTGACCCTCTACTTTACCAAGCCTGATGTCCTTCTCCAGGGACTAATTCCTCCTAGTAACATGTCCAAAGTATGTGAGACAAGTCTCTCTACCCTTGCTGCTAAGGAGCATTCTGGCTGTATTACTTACAAGACAGATCCTTCGTTCTGGCAGTCCATGGTGTAGTCAGTGTTCTTTGCCAACTCCACAATTCAAAGGCATCAGTTCTTCTTCAGTCTTCCTAATTTGTTGTCCAGCTTTGGCATGCATATGAGGCAACTGAAAATACCGTGGCTTGGGTCAGGTGAACCTTAGTCTTCAGAGTGACATCTTTGCTTTTAATACTTTAAAGAGGTATTTTGAAGCAAATCTGCGATACATTGTTTGATTTTTGACTGCTGCTTCCATGAGCGTTGATTGTGGCTGCAATTAAAATGAAATCCTTGACAGCCTCAACCTATTCTCCGTTTATCATAATGTTGCTTATTCGTCCAGTTGTGAGATTATATATACATACATATATATATATATATATATATATATCTCCAGATGCTTTACAATTTTTCTCTTCATCTTTGATTATCAGCAGTTATTTTATGATGTGTGTTTTTTCTTGGTTTTTTATTTTACTTGAGGTTCACAGCATTTCTTGGATATGTGGCTTGATGTCTTTTATTAGTTTTGACAAATTTTCGGCCATTATTGTTTCAAATATAGATTTTCCTTCATTCTCCCTCTCCTCCCTATCTAGTTATTTTCTGCTGACCCACCTCTCAGACTCTTCAGCCTCCCTTCAGCTGTGTGTCTAAACATCCATTAAAATGTATCGAGTTCTTAATTTTAGATATTGTATTTGTATTGTTCAGCTGATACAATTTCCATTTGATTTATTAAATACAGATTCCAGTTCTCTGGTTAAATCCTCCATTTTTAAATTTCTATTTTCTTTAATAGATGAATTACAGACATTTTAAAGTCCCTGTCTGATAACTCTGGTATCTAGATTGCCATGGAGTCAGTTTTATTGTCTTTTTTTATTCTCTTGGTCTTTCCTCTAGATAGGCCTGATTATTTTTCATTGAGTGTCAGATACTGTGTATACAAACTGTGGAGGCCCTGGCTGCTGTTTTCTTATTTCAGAGTTCAGCTTCTAGCAGGCAACTAGAGTAGAAGCAAATCACTTTAACCCAGTGGAATATTGTTGTTACGTGCTGTCGAGTCGGCCCCGACTCATAGCGACCCCTCCTTGGGTTTCCGAGGTGGTATCACTATGGAAGTAGATTGCCCAACCTTCCTTCCGAGG
>NW_006921596.1:16880279-16881826 GCF_000298275.1 Orycteropus afer afer | reverse complement strand
TTTGAACCGCCAGCCTTCTGGTTAGCAGTCAAGTGCCTTAGGCACTGTGCAACCAGAGCTCCTAATGGAATATTACTCAGACATAAAGAGAAATGAAGTCCTGATATATGCTACAACATGGAAAAAAAAAAAAAAAAAAAGAAACCAAACTTACTGTTGACAAGTTGATACAACTCATAGTGACCCCTCCTTGGGTTTCCAAGGCAGTATCTCTATGGAAGTAAATTGCCCAGTCTTCCTTCCAAAGAGTGGCTGGTGGGTGGAAGAACCTAGAAAATATCATACTGAGTGAAATAAACAGACACAGGAGGACAAACACTGTGTAGTCTCACTTACACAAAATAAGCAAATATGTAGAAACCAAAGCTTATGAGTGGTCACCAGGGGTGTCAGGGAGAGGAAAAGTGGGGAATTTTTGCTTAGGGACCGGTAAGTTTATGTTAATGGTGGTGGGATAATTTGGCAAAGGATAGAGATAATGGTTGTGCAATAAGAAGAACTTAATCAGTGTCACTGAGTGGCACATGTAGAAATTGTTCAATCGAGGATTGTTTTGTTTGTGTATAGCTTCAGCACAAGGAAAAAAAGTAAGTTAATCAAGGAGTAAAATACGGTCTTTTGTTTTGTTTTCTTAACAGAGCCTACACGTGGAAAATTAGAAAAGGTAGTGCATTTTGGTTTCAGCATTCCATTTAGTCTTGAATATAGTTGTGCAACAGTATCCAACAATATCCGGACTGCCTCCCATAAGCAGTGCTTCAGAGCTGAGTTTGCAGACTGTGGCTGTGCCTCCATCTTACAGAGCTGGAAAGAGATTGTCAGGGTTTGTCCCAGACTGATTTTGCCTGTGGTGCAAGCTAATGATTTGATGCTCCCTGGTGTACTAAATTTGGTATTCACCATCTTGAGAGGTATAGGGATTTTCTTTCTTTCTAATTACAGTTTAAAAATAGCTAAAAAGGCATTTGTTTTTAAAAGAATTTTAAATCCAGTGTTTAGGAACTTCCTGAAGGGCTCCCACCAAACCCCAGGGCTCCAGAAAACACAGACAAAATCCCAGAACTGGCAGTGTGCTGAAGGACTTTCTAGCTGCATACATTTTTATTGATGTGAAATTACTTTGTCTAAGCGTGCCCTGCCCCTTCTTTCAAAACCCCTTAGAAGGTCATGAGGTTACGTGTATTTACACATGCACTCTCACACACACGTTATTTATGAAGTTCATATAGATGGATGGATGTTGTTGTTAGTTGCCATAAAGTCGATTCCAACTCATAGCGACCACATGTATGCAGACTAGAACTCTGCTTCATGGGATTTGCAGGCTGTGACCTTTGGAAAGCAGATCCCCAAGCCTGTCTTCCAAGGAGCCTCTGAGTGTTTAGTCTGTCAACCTTCCAGTTAGTAGGCCAGCATTTAACCATTTGTACCACCTAGGAGCCTTAGTGGTGTAGTGCCTAAGGCACTTGACTGCTAACCAGAAGGCTGGCAGTTCAAACCCACCAGCCACTCCTCGGAAGGAAGGTTGGGCAATCTACTTCCATAGT
>NW_006921596.1:16866221-16879539 GCF_000298275.1 Orycteropus afer afer | reverse complement strand
TTTTTTTTTTTTTTCCTAGAATAACAGTGGAGTCCTTTGGTGATGCAAATATTTGTTGTGCTCAGTTGTGAACAGAGAGGTGGGAGCCCCAGAAGAAAGGCTAACAACCTTCTTCTGAAAAATCAGCCATTGGAAACCCTACAGAGTACACTTCTACTCTCACACGGGATTACCATGAGTTGGAGTCAACTTGAGAGCAACTAGTAGAATACAGAAGATATAATCAAGAAATTCTAAAATTTCAAGAATTCCAGTTTCAGAAATGGGGAAACTGAGACCCAGAGAGGGGAAGAGCTTACATGAGGCCACACAGTAGAACTGGGATTGGAACTGTTCCATCTCTCTCTCACACACCCCCTCCACACACAGGTCCCTCACGCTCTCCACGCCACCCCCCACCCCCCCGCCCAGGAGTGTGCATGGATTGGGGCTAACACAAATTTAAGATGGGAAGGGAAGCACTGTTCCACTGACTAATCAAATACACATAAAAGCTCTTTCTGAACTATAATTACGTTTGTTCGCTCCTTGGGTTGATTTATTTTTTATTTTAATTGTC
Organism: Orycteropus afer afer; assembly: GCF_000298275.1. Lineage (NCBI taxonomy): Eukaryota > Metazoa > Chordata > Mammalia > Tubulidentata > Orycteropodidae > Orycteropus > Orycteropus afer. Next base: position 16,878,980 of record NW_006921596.1, on the reverse strand, counting down.
AGCCCTGCTCCACCATGATGCTAATAGAAATGTTATTGCAGCCAATATGCGCTAAAATGATGTCTAAAGATTATTAATGAGAGCAATAAGAAGGTGTCTTCATAATAAGTCAGCATTAAAGGAGTAATTCATTTTACCTGATGTAATTGGATTGTAGCATTTCAATAGCCTGGGACTTCCTCCTAATTGGGATTAGCTGCAGCTTCCTCCTTTTAGGAGAACATTTAACTCTTCCTCTTCTACTTTCCAGTTTTTATGAAGTAATTAAATGTGAACTGCTGGACACTTCTGGAAATGGAGCCAAGGTCTGAGTAGATACTGGGGGGAGAGGGGAAGGGGTGGGGCTGAGGACACTGAGGGCCACGGGTGCAAGCCTCATCCTCCCCTTGTCCTCTCCCTGTTTCCTCTCCTCCCCTCCACCCTCCCCTCCTCCTTTCCACCCCTCCCTTCCTCCCCTCCTGTCTACTGGAATAATAACAAAAGCTACCATGAGGGTTCAATAAGACAATGTATGTAAAATGCCTGGCAGATAATAGATACACCTAACTGATATGAGGGAGCTTTGGTAGCATAGTGCCTAAGACATTTGACTGCTAATCAGAAGGCTGGAGGTTCAAACCCTCCAGCCACTCCTTGAAAGGAAGGTTAGGCAATCTATCATTAATATCGTTCAATAATTTCCACAATCTATGGGAGAACTTTTCTTTGGAATGGGTACAAATATGCATCTCTTCCAGTCAGTTGGACAGGTAGCTGTTTTCCACATCTCTTGGTATAGCCGAGTGAGTGCCTCTAGTGCAGCATCCCTTTCTTGAAACATCTCAATGGGTATTCCACCAATTCCTGGAGCTTTTTTTTCACCAATTCCTTTATTGCAGCTTTAACTTTTTCCTTCAATGCCATTGGTTCTTGATCATATGCCACCTCCTGAAATGGATGAAGATCAACCAATTATTTTTGGTACAGTGACTCTGTATATTCTTTTCATCTTCTTTTGATGCTTCCTGCATCATTCAATATTTTGTCCATAGAATCTTTCAATCTGAAACTCGAGACTTAATTTTTTTCCTCAGTTCTTTCAGCTTGAGAAATGCTGAGCCTGTTCTTCCCTTTTGGTTTTCTAACTCCAGGTCTTTGCACATTTCATTATAGTAATTGGCTTTGTCTGCTCAAGCTGCTCTTTGAAATCTTCTGTTCAGCTCTTTTTATCTTGTTATTTTTCCCATTTGCTTTAGGTACTCTTTGCTCAAGAGCAAGTTTCTGAGTCTCTTCTGACATCCATTTTGGTCTTTTCTTCCTTTCCTGTCTTTTTAATGACCTTTTGTTTTCTTCATGGATGATGTTCTTGATGTCATCCCATAATTCCTCTGGTTTTCGGTCATTGGTGTTCAGTGCATCAAATGTATTCTTTACATGATCTCTAAATTTAGGAGGGATCTAATCAAGGTCATATTTTGGCTCTCGTGGACTTGTTTTAATTGTCTTCAACTTCAACTTGAACTTGCATACAAACTGTTGATGGTCAACTGTTGGTGGTCAACAGCTCCTGCCCTTGTTTTGGCTGGAGATATTGAGCTTCTTCATCACCTCTTGCCACAGATGTAGTCAATCTGATTCCTGTGTACTCCATCTGGTAAACTCCACTTGCATCACCACTGTTTGTGTTGTTGAAAAATGTATTTGCGATGAACAAGTCATTGGTCTTGCAAAATTCTACCATGTGATCTCCAGCATTATTTCTGTCACCAAGGCCATCTTTTCCAACTACTGGTGAGTCTTCTTTGTTACCAACTTTTGCATTCCAATCACCAATGATAATCAGCACATCTTGATTGTATATTTGGTCAATTTCAGACTGCCGAAGTTGGTAAAAATCTTCGATTTCCTCATTTTTGGCTTTGCTGGTTGTGGTATAATTTTGAATAATAGTAGTATTAATTGGTCTTCCTTGTAGGCATATGGTTATTATCCTGTCACTGACAGCATTGTTCTTCAAAATAGATCTTGAAACATCCTTTGTGATGATGAATGCCACACATTCCTCTTCAATTTGTCATTCCTGGCATAGTAGGTCATATGGTTGTCTGAGTCAAAATGACCAAAACCAATCCATTTCAGCTCACTAATGCCTAGGATAGTTGGTCTTTACGTGCTCCATTTCATTTTGACCACTTCCAATTTTCCTAGATTCATGCTTCATACATTACAGGTTCTGATTATTAATGGATATTTGCATCTGTTTTTTTTTCTCATTTTGTTATGCCACATCAGCCAATGGAGGTCCCAAAAGCTTTACTCTATCCACTTTATTAAGGTCAGCTCTACTCTGGTGAGGCAGCTCTTCCCCAGTTGTATCTTGAGTGCCCTCTGACCTAAGGGCCTCATCTTCTGGCATTATATTGGACAATGTTATAGGGCTATTCATAAAATTTTCCAGTAATATATCAGACAGTGTTTCACCACTATTCATAAGTTTTTCACTGGCCGATTATTTGAGAAGTGGATGGTCTCTTCCTTTATCCAAGTATGTCTTAGTCTGGATTCTCTGCTGAAACTTGTCCACCATGGGTAACCCTGCTGGCATTTGAAACACCAGAGGCATAGCCTTCAGCCTCACAGCAACATGCAAGCCACCACAACAGGACAAACTGACAGACAAATTTGTCTCCCTTAGATGTTCCAAATCACTCTGCTCACTCCCTGGTCTCCCTCAGCTTCTCTGAACCACCGCCACCCCATTTCCTGGTCTGTCTCCTCCCTCAAGCTGCTTAAAAGCGCACGGCGCTGAGAAGTGCAACTTCTAAAATACCTGCAGGGGTACTAATAAGCCATGGTGTCTCTAGGGAGGTACTGGAGGTGGTGGGGTCAGACCCCACTTCCTGATACCGTAAGAGGGGTTGACACCAGAATGATTCCAGGGTCCTCCGTGGTGGTGGCAGCAGCTGCAGTGGTGGCGAGTGGGCTGGCACTGCAGGAAGAGGGGCGGCCAGGGCAGTGGAGTCACCAGGGTTGGTGTCATTACCACAACCCTACCCCACCCCATCCCATCACCCACTAGTCAGGGTGCTGGCTGGATAGCCCCAGCTTCCGCCATTAGGCAGAGAGGAGGGTCTAGCCTTGAACAATGGGAGAGAGGAGGAGCTGTGGGGAGCCACAGGGGGCGGGGCCAGGAGCAAGGAGCCTAGTGGTGCAGCCCTGGAGGGCAGAAAGGGGAGAGGTGGTGTTGGCCAGTTGGCCCTGCACATGACAGAGTGACACCATGAGTTACCGCACTGGGTGACACAAACCCTTGTGACACCACTGCAGACAAGACGGGATTATAAAATGCAGAATCAGTACTGACCGCTTCTGTTACAGGGCAGGAAACTGGAACGACTGAAATGTCAACGCTAGGCCTGAAACTGAGGCCAGGGCCCCAGGGAGATGAAATTCCAGCCCGGGAGCTGGGGACACATCTCATGGTCCCAAGCACAGAGAGGACAGAAGCCGCTTGTCTATCTCCTCCTGGCTGAGCATTTAGGAAGAAAAACAGGAATTAGTGTTTAGGGCCATCAAGATGCCAGGGAGGATTCATTGCCAGGCCAGGCCTGGGCCCCAGCCAGGAGCCAGTTACAAGGACAGCAGGGAAAATGTGCTGGTCACAAACCAGGCCTTGTGATGATGGGGTGTTGCCTTCCACGGTTCTCCACCAATCTAGGGTGTCTATGACGGCTTCTATCTGGGGCCTGGCTGTGTGTAGGGGTTGGGGCTGGGGACTGGGAAGTCTCCTGGTCTCCATGCTGAGATGCGTTTCCTTCTTAGGGGGCTACAGCAGGAAACAGCAGTGTTTGGGCTGGGAATATAAATAAGGAAGTGGAGTTCCCCAGCCCGAGCCCCCACTGCCCCCCTTGTTGCCACAGCTGTGATGCCGAGCCTCAGATTGTCCCACTATTGATCCTCCGCCCCCCCCACCCCCCCATAATGAACTGTAACAACAACTCCATTACTCTCTGCTTGCCCATTGGCTGAGGATAATATAAAATTAGCCAGCGTGCGTAGGGCCTCTCAGGATCGATTTCCCTACTCAGATTACTTGTTACGAAAGAATAGAGCTGTCTCCCTCGTAATTGAACAAGTTAACTCCTTGTCTCATAAAATGTAAGCCGGTATTGATTGGCTGTTGTGGCATAAGAAAGTGGGGGCTCTGAGCCTGGCGCAAGCGCCAGGTTGTGGGGGATGATCCTCCCCTCCCCTACCACCTTTATGGCTCTGCCCCTCTTAGCTTTCCCAGTTGGGGTGCCGAGCTCTAGGCTGAATCCTGGGCCTGAGTAGTTATGGCGAGGGTGTCTCTGAACTGCAATTAGAACTGAACCCTAAAAATGAAAGTTCAGTTGCCATTGTGTGGACTCTGACTCACCGTGATGCATTTATCAGATGACGCCTGCCAGGCCTTTCTTCTGTGGTGCCTCTGGTGGGGATTCAAACCTCTAATCTTTTTGTTAGCAGTCAAGCATTTAACTGTTCTAGCCACCTAGGGACACCAGTTAGTGTGCTAGCCCCTCTTTTCCAAGGCAAGGGTATTTATGCTTATTAGGACTCTAGAGGCTTTGAAAGCACAGAGACCTGGGTTCAAATCCTGACTCAGCCAAAAGCTAGCTGCGTGACCTTGGACCAAGTCCCCAGTAACAGCCTTAGAAGTCACTGAGAGGTTCGGATCAGTTAACCTGTTACAGGCCCAGGAACGGAGGAGGATGTTTGTTGTTGTTTGGTGCTGTGAGATGATGTCAGCTCATGGTGTTAAAGAGTTAAAGAGCAGAACTGCCCCATAGGGTTTTCTTGGCTGTAATCTGTGTGGAAGCAGATTCCCAGGTCTTCCTCCTACAGAGGTGCTGGATGGGTTTGAACCACCAATCTTGGTTTGCAGCTGAGTGCTTAATTGTTGTGCCACCAGGGCTCCTTTTTAGAGGGTATGTTGTTGTTGTTGTTGTTATGCACCTTCGAGTGGGACCCGACTCATAGCGACCCCTCCTTGGGTTTCTGAGGCAGTATCACTACGGATGTAGATTGCCCGACCTTCCTTCTGAGGAGTGGCTGGTGGATTTGAACCGCCAGCCTCCTGGTTAGCAGTCAAGTGCCTTAGGCACTACGCTACCAGAGCTCCTTTCAGAGGGTATAAGTGTCCATAAATAGGCTGGCTATTTTTGTTTTTGAGCTTGTTTTTATTTTTGTCAGTAATATAAACCCATCAAGCTCACTTAGGAAATGAAGACACACATAGAGTTTTCTGTTTGGTGGGTGTATGGAGCCTTTGAGGAGTGGGGCAGAAAGTTTAAATTTCAATATTTCTGTCCATCTTTCATGTGTGGTCAGAAGCCACAGGCGTCTTGATGGGCAGGGTCATGCTAGCATGTTTTTAGACTGAGAGATAACTGCCACGCGGGATAGGAAGGGGCTCCCCTCACTGACCACAGCAGCTTGCCAGCCCTACCTGAGCAAGCACCCTCTGTTGACACGGCCAATAAGCCCACTTGCTGCCAGGGGAGGGTCGTGTTGACTGGGTTTGGGAAATTTCCCAAAGCGCTGCACATCAATGGGCAGCAGGCAGTCTTTATCCAGGAAGGCTCTGCTTTCAAGACTATCATGGCCTATTGGTTTTGGCTGGGATGTCCAGTTTGGGTCAAGAGGGAGAAGAGGGCAGCAGGCAGCGAAGAAAAGAAGAAGTAAACAGCCGCTTGGGACCAAAGTCTGAGTTCATAATTTATGGCTATGGAAAATGGTAGCCATGAATGATAATAGGAGCTTGGTGGTGCAGTGGTTAAAGCACTTTGCTGCTAACCAAAAAGTCAATGGTTCGAACCCACCGGCTGCGTCTCTGGAGAGCAATGTGATAGTCTGCTTCTATAAAGATTTACAGCCTTAGAAACCCTATGAGGCGATTCTACTCTGTCCTACAGGGTTGCTGTGAGTCAGAATTGCCTCTACAGCAATGGGTTTGGTTTTGGTGACACAATGGTTAAACACTCGGCTGCTAAGCCAAAGGTTGTCAGTTCAAGACCCAGAGGCTCTGCAGGAGAAAGACCTGGTGTTCTACTCTGGTGAAAATTACAGCCAAGAAAGCCCTATGGGCAAAAAAAAAAAAGAAGGTGGGGACCAGGTTTGCTGGTCCAATAGAGCCTGGTGTAACCACTGAGACTATGGCCCCTAGCTGCCCTTCAGGTCTGGAATTGAACCCACAACTGTGGTTTCCAGCCAAACAAAGTACAGGCATGTGAGTTAAACATTTACCTCAAGTAGACACACGCCCTGGAGAGAACAATCATGGGAGAAGGAAGGGCTGCTTATGCACAGGGAGATAGCTCAGGGTGCAGAAGAGTATGAAGGGATGGACACTGGGAGGAGGTAACTATGGGGAGGAAGTGGGAGGGGAGCTGCTGCATTGTAAATTTTGGTCAATGACATGAGACAAAGTATATGTGAACTGCTGTATGAAAAGTGAATTTATTCTGTAAATCTTCACCCAAATCCTAATTAAAAAAAAAAAAAGAAAAGAAAAGAAAGCCCTATGGGGTAGTTGTACTCTACCACATGGGGTTGCTAAGAGTTAAAAATCCACTGGTCGGCACTTAACAGCAGCAACAAGAGCAAGTTATGGTATAGACAGGTAGGCTCTGGTTTTGCATAGGTGTGAGGGTCTAAGGTTCATTCTGCAGCCATGGAGAGTAGATAAGGAACTTACTCGGGAATTACTTCTTTTATCAGCCATGCAATTTGGGAATTTTTATTGTAATAAGAATGTTAATGATGCTGCTGCTGCTGAAAATAATCAGCATTTATGATACAGGCTTACTATATGCCAGGCTCTGTTCTAAGCACTTAACCCACATCCTTTTACAGAACCCTCTATGTTGTGGTTATTATTAGGTGCCATTGAGTTGATTTGGACACGTAGCAACCCCATGGACAGAGTGGAACTGCCCCACAGGGTTTTTTAGGCTGTAATCTTTACAGGAGCAGGTTGCCAGTTCTTTCTTCCACAAAGGCACTGGGTAAGTTCCAACTATCGACGTTTCAGTTAGTAGCCTAGTACTTAACCATTGTGCCGCTAGCCCTCTAAGTATCACTGTGACAGCACTATTTTGTTGAGCACCTACTCTTTGTAGATATATGGCAAGTGCTTCATACCATCATCTCATCAATCTTCACAGCATGAAAACAATCATCCCCATCTTGTAGCTGAGCATGTTGAACTGAATGGTTAATGTGCTTACTGCTGACTGAAAGGCTCCAAGTTCAAGTTCACCCAGCGACACCTCAGGAGAAGGACATTCTGAAAAATCAGTTATTGAAAACCCTACGCAGCATGGCTGGACTCTGGCACACATATGGGGTCCCTCTGAGTCAAAATCAAGTCAACAGCAACTGGTTTTTTAGTAAGCACTAGATTGGCACATCGAACCCCCAGTGGTGCCACACAAGAAAGCCCTGGCTACCCGAGTCTATTAAGATTACAAAAAAGGAAGCCTTCTGGAGCAGTTCTACTCTGTGTCACATTGAGTTGCCATAAGTTGGAATCGACTCCATGGCAACAGGTGTATTTTTTTTTTCTTTTGTTGTTTGCTCAGAAATGAAAAGAATGGGTTTTAAATGCAGGAACACCAGCCTCAGAAGCCCACTTCATTCCACTGCATCTCCCTGATGTGAAAGTTAAGGCTGGTGAAAGTAACATTTTAGGCTATAAACCACAGCAAGACCTTAATGTAAGTTTCTGGATTGTTTTTGGTGGTGGTGGTGGCATAGGCTTATGTTCTATGAGTTCAGAAGTCAATTTATTGAGCTACAGGGGAGGTAGCATGGTCTAATGAAGCAGCATGGGATTTAAGGTTAGAAGATATCATTCAAACATTAGGTTTGTTGTTAGTAGCTGTGTGACCTTGGGAAGCTTACTTAACTTCTCTGAGCCTAGTTTCCTTATCCGTAAAACAGGTAGGATAATCCCAGTCTCACTAGAGTTACTGAGAGAATCAAAGAAAATAATGTTCTTAGAAAGGACTGTGAAACACTACAGAGACATTCATGCTATTAGCCTGATATATAAGGATTCTAGTAACGACAGTGGAGTCCCTGGGTGGTGCAAACAGTTGGAGATCTGAGGTCACCCAGAGGCACCTCAGAAGAAAGGGCTGGTGACCTACTTCTGAAAAATCAGCCAATGAAAATCCTATAGAGTAAGTTGTCCTTTATCACACATGGGGATGCTGTAAGTTGGAATTGACTTGACAGTAACTGGGTTTTATTAGTGAAGGTACTATGGAGACCAGGAGCAGACTAGTGGATTATCAATGGCTGTAAGTTGGAACTGACTTGACAGTAACTGGGTTTTATTAGTGAAGGTACTGTGGAGACCAGGAGCAGACTAGTGGATTTTCCAGGGAATATTGAAATATGAGGGAGCTGTGGTGGCACAGTGGTGAAAGCATTGGGCTGCTAACCAAAGGCTCGGTAATTCAAACCCACTAGCCCCTCTGCGGGGGAAAGATGTGGTAGTCTGCTTCTGTAAGTTTTACGGCCTTGGAACCCCTATGGGGCAGTTCTACTGTGTCCTATAGGGTGGCTATGAGTTGAAATTGACTGAATGGTAGTAGGTTGGGTTTGATTTATTGAAATATGAGAAATGTTAAGGAGTGCTGATGCTTCACACTCAGTGCAGCATGTTCTGTCCTCTATGTCTCAGAGTCGCTATTATGCTCATCATGGAGTTACTGTTGTAGTCAGGTGCCGTCGAGTCAATTCTGACTCATGGCCACACAATGTGACAGAGTAGAACTGCCCCATAGGTTTCCTGGGCTGTAATCTCTACAAGAGTAGATCACCAGGCCTTTTCTTCCATGGAGCCACTGAGTAGGTTCAGACTTCCAACCTTTTGGTTAGCAACTGGGCACTTAACCATTTTGCCACTAGGGCTTCTCTTTGGCATGCTCCCTATGTTTGCTGAAAGCAAGAAAGGAAAGGAGGAAAGAGAGAAAGGAGGGATGGGAGAAAGGAAGAGATATAGGGAGGGAGGGAGGGAAACTGCCAGGTGCCACACAGTGACCACAAGAGACCCAGCTCTGCATGCACACGCAGCTGAGGGTTCTTAACAGAGCACGGTTCTCTAGTGTTTGCTGTGAGTCTAAACAACTACACTTACTCATTGCAGAGAAGACCCCGTAGAGCCCTGCTCTTGATTAACTATACAGCTAATTTATTTTTTAATTATACAAGTATTTTATATGCCTATTGTAGAAAAAATTATACAATAGAGACAAACCAAAAGAAAATGAAATTATCCCTAGAGCCACAACTTCACCATTCTGATGACTATTGTCGTTTATTGTGTTATGTTTTTTCTATTTGCAATATATATAAATATATATATAATTCATAAAAACCAGATAATAGTAGCATTTATACACACCCCCTCATACCCACACGTACAACATACACATATGAATTTAATCCAAGTGGGGTAATATGCATTCTGCATTTTTTTCCATGACTAACTCTTCTACTTAGCTTGGTACTTTGAATAGTTTTCCATGCTAATGAATTGGTGTTGGTGTTGGTGTTAGGTGCCAAGGAATCAGCTCCGACTCACAGCAGCCCTATGCACAATGGAAGAAATACGAATCCCGAATTGTCTTTTATAAAAGTACATGTGATAGTACTTTTCAACTGCAGATTGTTGTTGTTGTTGCTGGGTCAGTTGTGACTCGCAGCGACTCCTTGTACAAGAGAACGAGACACTGCCCAGCCCTGTGCCGGCCTCCCAAGACTTGCAAGGCCTGAACTCCTCGTGGCAAGCACTGTGTCAGCCCATCTTGCTGAGGGTCTTCCCTTTCTGTGCCGACTTTACCAAGCATGACATCCTTCTCCAAGGACTGGTCCTTCTGATAACATGACCAAAGTATGAGAGAAGAAGTTGGGCTATTCTCACTTCTAAGGAGCATTCTGGCTTCATTTTCTCCAAGACAGATTTGTTCGTTCCTGTGGCAGCTCCATGGTATTTTTAATATTCTTCACCCACACCATAATTCAAATGCATCAATTCTTCTTTGGCCTTCCTTATTTACTGTCCAGCTTTCACATGCATATGAGGAGATTGAAAATAACATAGGCGTTGATTGTGGATCCAAGTAAAATGAAATCCTTGATGGTGCTCATGAGGAACCTGTACATAGCCCAAGAGGCAGTCATTCAAACAGAACAAAGGGATACTGCGTGGTTTCAAATCAGGAAGGGTACGTGTCAGGTTGTATCCTTTCCCCACACTTATTCAGTCTGCATGCTGAGGGAATGATCCATCCTGAAGGTGGAGGAGACCCATTGATGGGTCAGGAACCAATTTAGTGGGTCAAGATCAACATAGTAAAATAAATGAAACAGAAGAGGATAGCAGTACATAGAAAAGAAGAATATTACCATGCAGATAAGTATCTTATAAAGATTCTATGTAGTTAGACATAAATGTGTGTGTATTGAATTGTTATATAAAATATATTTCTTAGGTAAATTCCAGTCAAAAAATTTTCAAACTTCTGATATGTTCTTAATAAGGATTTACTAGAATCTATTCAATCCGCCCCCATCCTTGAACATTTGTATTATTTTATATTGAACTTTGCATATTTATCTAAGGCATGTGGCTGCTAATCAGAAGGCTGGCAGTTCAAACCCACCAGCCACTCCTCAGAAGGAAGGTTGGGCAATCTACTTCCGTAGTGATACCTAAGAAACTTAAGGCGGGGTCACTATGAGTCAGATCTGACTCCAGGCAATGAGTTTGGTTTGGTTTTTGATATTATCTTAGGAGTTCTAGAAATGGAATTGTTCAGTCATTAAGGTGTCTCTACTTTTAATGTGTCTTCCAGAAAGAATGGGTCAACTTACAGTGCACTAGCTGGTGATGAGGGACTTGGGTGGTACAAGCAGTTTGCAATTGGCTGCTAAGCTACAGGTTGGCATTGGAACCCACCCAGGGGTGCCGTGGAAGAAAAGCCTGGCGATCTACCTTCCTAAGGATCGCAGCCAGGCAAACCCTACGGAGCAGCTCTCTGTAACACGTGGAGTCACCAGGGGCTGGAGTTGACTTGACAGCAACAGGTTTGGGTTTGGGGTTCTAGCCAGGTATGGGAGTGCTGGTTTTCCCCCACATTCACTATCCTGGGATCCGTCATATGGGATGCTGAGTGAGAACTGACTCCAAGGCACCCAGCAATGACAAAAATATTTGCCATTCACGTTCTTTTAATAATATCGGATTACTAAGAATAGCAACTGACCGGCATTACAGCTTTCGTTGTTTCAGGCTCTACGTAAAGAGCTTCAGTAGTTCATTATCTCTTTCTGAGGCAAATCTCAGTTTTGCAGATGAGGGACCCAAGGCTTAAAGAAAAGACTCAAGTTCTGGCAGATTGCAGATTTGAACTCCAGGCTGACTGAAGACCACACATGCCCTGTTCCTCTGTTCTCAATGCTTCTCTCCGTCATTCCTAATGCGGTCAACAGCTGGTGAGATTATGCTCAGCAATAGTGCCAATTAGAAATATATGTATTTTTTCAAATATATTTGAATAATTCTTCAAAGTCTCTACGTTGTATCAGCTGTGATTCAAGGGCCAAGAGTCTAGCCACAGGACTGAAAAAATACTTCTTCAGCTGAGTTATAGAGTCTCTGGGTGGCACAGATGATTAAGTGCTTGACTACTAGCTGACAAGTTGGCGGTTTGAACCGCCTCAGAAGACAGGCTTGATGAAAATGCTATGGAACACAGTTCTACTCTGAACCACATAGGGTCTCCTTGGGTCAGAATCAACTCAGAGGCAATTAACAACAACAATAACTGGGTTATACATTTACCAAGGGATGGACAGAGGAAAGCCAGAAGATAAATGAGCAGTATCTTCTTGAAGCTTTAACCTAACCAAAAAGTTTGAGGAGAAAACATTACATTTATGTTAAAACAACCAGCAGTATACGAACCCACTGCTGCAGAGTTGATTCCAACTTACAGCGATCCTATAGGACAGAGTAGAACTGCCCCGTAGGGTTTCTAAGGCTGTAAATCTTTACAGAATCAGACTACTACATCTTTCTTCTGCAGAGCAGGTGGGGAGTTCAAACTACCAACCTTTTGGTTAGCAGCTGAGTATCTAGCATACTACTATGTACAAATTTTTTAAAAAATAAAGCACAAAACTTCAAAGAAATTTTTATCTTGCTGCCAGCTGTTGTATCAATCAGTATAGGTTAAGTTATGGTATGGTAACAAACAATTCCAAATCTTGGTGGTTTAAAACAACATATTTATTTCTCCTTAGCACGTCTATGGCCTGTCATCTGGAGCTCTGCTCTGTTTCATCCTCAATCCAGGATCCAGGCCTTGGGAGCAGCCTCCATTTGGAACATTTCTTGTCACTGTAGGAAGAAGTAAAGGGAACTCTGGAGGGACTCACTCCAGCAATTCAATGCTGAGCTCAGCAATGATACGTGTGACTTCCACTCATAAGTCATTGGCCAGGATCACCATATTTTTATGCAATTCTGCTTGCCTTCTATGTTTGTTTGCCAACCAAGCCATGCCCCTGTGAGGTAATTTTGTAAATCTTATGCTAATTTTTTTACATGTTGTTGTGAAAAAAAAAAAAAAAAAACCAAACTAACAGTGCACTTATGAAAATACCTGGGAGAGGAAAGGACAGTTGGCAAACATATGTAGAAGGCTTGCATTATGTGAGTGAAAA
>NW_006921596.1:16787366-16857071 GCF_000298275.1 Orycteropus afer afer | reverse complement strand
CAGGTGAAAAGGAACAGGACCAGGCTGTCACTTCCTCTCCTCACACAGACATTGATCAGCCACATTATGAGGTAAAAACAATGATTATCTAATCAGCTCTGAAAAGAAGCTGGCCAAAAACAATTGAGATTATCTAAAAGATAATTTGAAATATGCATTTCCATCCCCATATTGTCGACACCAACTTCTCCCTGTGGGCCTTTTGGGTCTGTGTCATGAGTATTAGCTGAAGACTCTATGAAACCCTCATAGTTACGAATACTGCTCATTTTATCTTCATCTTATTTGCAGATTTTTATTGTGTGTGTGTGTGTGTGTATTAGTTTGTGATCAGCTGCTAACCTAAAGATTGGTAGTTGGAACCCACTCTGTGACTCTGTGGAAGAAAGGTCTGTGATCTCCTTTTGTAAAGATTACAGCCAAGAAAACCCTATGGAGCAGTTGTACTGTTACACGTGATGGGGTCGCCATTGGTTGGAATCAACTCAGTGGCAATAGGTTTGTTGTTTTTTGGTGTGTTCTATGATAGGAGCTCTGGTGGCATAGTACCTAAGGCACTTGACTGCTAATCAGAAGGCTGGCGGTTCAAACCCACCAGCCTCTCCTTTGAAGGAAGGTTGGGCAATCTACTTCTCTAGTGATCCCGCCTCAGAAACCCAACAAAAGGTCACTATGAGTCTATGAGTCGGTCAGACTTCAGGGCACATAACAACAACATGATATGCATTCATTCATTCATTGTCTCAACAAAGCACTGATCTAGAAACCCTGAGGGTATAGTTATAAACAAAGCTAGCTCCTTGCACTCATGGAGCTGACTTTCTCATAGGAAGAGGCTGGCAAAAATTAGAATATAATGCCCTTTAGCATAGTGCCTACGGCACTTAACTGCTAACCAAAAGGCTGGAGGTTCAAACCCTCCAGCCACTCCTGGAAGGAAGGTTGGGCAATCTACTTCCACAGTGATACTGCCTCAGAAACCCAAGGAGGGGTCACTATGAGTCAGGTCTGCTTCCATGGCACATAACAACAATGCCCGTTACATATTTATTCATGTGTATGTGTGTGTGTGCAGTTAATTTTTTTCTTCACAGTGGATGATTTAAAAAACATTAGTGACCACTGCCTTGGAGTTTCAAACATACACCTTTGGAATGAATGACATTTTGAAGGAAATGTTTTGAGATGAAGTGACATTCACCCTAACTTCAGAGTGATGATTACTTGATATTACTCAAGCCCTTGCCTGATACTTCCCTCTGTTTACCATTCTTCTCTTGTGTGAAATCAAATCCCAAGGATCAGTATCTTGGTGGTTTTGTTGTATGTATTATCTATTGTTGCATAACAAATTACTACACAACAACACACACTTCTTTTTTCACAGTGTCTGCAGGTCAGGACGCCAGGCACAGCTGAGCTGGGTTTCCTGCTTCAGGGTCTCTCCCAAGGCTGCAATCAAGGTGTTGACCAGCCTGGAGTCTCAGCTGAAGTCTTGACTAGGGAAGGATGTGCTGTCAAGCTCACATGATTATTGGCAGAACCCAGTTTCTTGAGTGTTGTTGGACTGAAGGCCTCAATTTGTAGCTGTCTGCTGGCCAGATATCACCCTCACTCTTTGCCACATGGGCTCCACCAATATGCCCTTAAGAAGAATTTGGTGTCAACAATCTAGGGATGTAAATCCATATTTGAAATGATCTTTTTGATAATTTCAATTGTTTTTGACCAACTTCTCAGATCTGCTTAGATGACCATTGTTTTTACCTCATAAGAGGCTGATGGGTAAGGTGTGTAAGGCAAGGCAGCTTGCTTCATCAAGTGGGGCAAGCTAAGAAGGCAAAAGAGAGAGTCTACCAGCAAAGTATTGAAGGAAGAAGTCCACGCTGCACTGAAGGCATTGTGAAAAACAAGCCTCCATGAATTGACAGGATACCAACTGAGATGCTTCAGCAAAGTATACACTGTTTGAAGGACTCAACTATGACAAGAAATTTGGAAGACAGCTACCTGGTCAATCAAATGGGAGACATCCATAGTTGGGCCAAATCCAAAGAAAAATGATCCAACACAATGTGGAAATTATTGAACAATATCATTAATATCACATATATGTCAACTTGGCTGGGCCTGGTTGAGTGGCTGGGCAGCTGGTGGTAATTATTCCCCACAGTGAGACTGGCAATCAACTCCATGGTGGGATCTACCACACCAGCTGAGTAGCTACCTTTGGGATGTGGTCTGCTTCCAGCATATAAGGAGAAGCCTTGGGGATAGTCTCTAGCTTATGGCATGCTTGCACCCTGCATGTAGCCGTGTCATTGTTCAGCAGCCTGCCATGCTCTGCTGACCTTGGGACTTACAATGGACTTAAATTAATGGGCTGCTGTGTGGTTTGGTAACATTGGGACTGTGCCTTTTTTCTTATCAACCTTGAGCTTGTCAGCCCAGCAGCCAGTGGCTGTCTGAGGGAAGAAACGCCTCTAGCTCCAGTGGGCCAGGAGCAGGAGGCAGAGCTGGACTCCAGGGCTGAGGGGCTTTCACCCAGCCTCTAGAGCCTGGAACTTTGAACTTGGACTTAAAGCCTGTAAACTGTAAGAGAATAAACTCCTGTTTGTTCAGCCATCCCATTTGTGGTGTATTCTCCTCAGAGTGGCAGTAGGTGACCAGAACAACATGCAAGCCAAATTTTGCTGAAGATAATTAAAAAACAGCTGCAGCCATATAGTGATAGGAAACTGTCAGGCATTCAAGCTGGATTCAGACGAGGAAGTGGAATGATGTCAGATGGATCTTGGATGAAAGCAGAGAGTACAAGAAAGATGTGTTTTATTGGCTGAGCAAAGGCATTCCAGAATGGGAATTCCAGAACACTTCACTGTGCCCATGAAAAACCTGTACATAGACTAAAAGGCAGTCATTTCAACAGAACAAGGAAAGATGTGCATTAAAACCAGGAAAGATGTGCCTCAGGGTTGTATCCTTTCACCAGACTTATTCAATCCAAATAATCCAAGAAGCTGGACTATATGAAGAAGAACACAGCACCAGGACTGGAGGAAGATTCATTAACAACTTGTGGTATGCATATGACACAACCTTACTTGCAGAAAGTGAAAAGGACTTTCAGTACTTACTGATGAAAATCAAAGACTATAGCATTCAGTATGGATTACACTTCAACATAGAGCAAAAATCTTCACAACTGTATTAATAAGCAATATCATGAGAAACTGAGAAAATATTGAAGCTGTCAAAGATTTCATTTCACTTGGATTCACAATCAATGCTCATGGAAGCAGTAGTCAAGAAATCACACAATGTATTGCATTGGGCAAATCTGCTGCAAAAGACTTAAAGTGTTTAAGAGCAAAGACATCACTTTGAAAACTAAGGTGTGCCTGACCCAAGCCATGGTATTTTCAATAGGCTTGTATGCATGCAAAAGCTGGAAGACTGAAGAAGAATCGATGCCTTTGAATTGTGGTGGTGATGAAGAATACTGAATATACAATGGACTGCCAGAAGAACGAGACATCTGTGTTGGAAGAAATACAGCCAGAATGCTCTTCAGAAGCGAGGATGGTAAGACTTCATCTGACATAGTTTGGATGTGTTATCAGGAGTAACCAGTCCCTGGAGGAGGACATCATGCTTGGTAAAGTAGAGAGGGTCAGTGAAAAAGAGGAAGACCCTAATTGAGATGGATCGTCACAGTAGCTGCAACAATGGACTCCAACATGTCTCCTACTGAGTATGATGCAGGACTGGGCAGCACTTCATTCTATTATGCATGGGATCACTTTGAGTTGGAACCAACTAGATGGCACCTAACAGCAACACTGTTGTTGTTGTTGTGTTGTTATGTGCCGTTGAGTCAGACCCGACTCATAGCGACCCCTCCTTGGGTTTCCGAGACAGTATCACTACAGAAGTAGATTGCCCCATCTTCCTTCCGAGGAGTGGCTAGTAGGTTTGAACCACCAGCCTTCTGATTAGCAGTCAAGTGCCTTAGGCACTATGCTACCAGAGCTCCCAACACTAGCAAAATGGAAATCACCTTCTTATCTAATCTAATCACAAAAGTATTAGCTCATCACCTTTGCTTTATTCTGTTGGTTATAAGGAAGAGGCAGGTCCCTCTCACATTCCCAAGGAGGGGTTTCCACAAATGTGTGAATAACAGGAAGTGGGGTTCATTTGAGGCCATCTTAGAATCTGCCCACCATAGCATTTCTGGGTGGTGACTCACAAACTTCCTGGCTAAGTGGGCCCTTGTGCTAATGGGTGCTGGTGCTTAGAAAATAACCCCTTCAGTGGTTCAGCAGAAGAAGAGATGAAGGGGCCTCCAGTGTGCTTGCTCGATCGAATCCTAACCCCTCCCTGTCCCCATCTCTCCCAGTGTCCCTTCACACTATTTCTTGTAGAAACTCCGTGCTCTCCTGCTGTTGACCATGCTGGGACTTCAGCCTGGAGTTAGAGCACCCATTTTCTACATCTATCAAGAACTCACCTGGCCCTTCAGAGCCCAGGCTCAAAGGCTACCTCCTCAAGGAAATGCTCCCTGGCTTTGTAGCAGAATCAAGCTCTCTGTATTTCTACAGTGTGCTGATCATACCCCTCAGACAACACTTACTTCATTCTGCCTTCTTTTATCTGTTTCTGCATGAATCAGTTACATTCTTTCTGTTGTCAGTGACAGTAGACCAGTTTAAGAAAAAAGGTACTGTATTGGGTCATAAAACAGAAAAGTGTAAGAGAAGATGAACTTCAGGTACAGGTGGAGGCAGGTGCGCAAACAGTGCCACGAGGACCTGGTCTTTCTCCATCTCTCAGCTCCTCTCTCCTTTTTGGAGGTTTTTCCCAAAGATCCACAAGGGCATCAAGGTGCTTTCCATGGTTCCAGAGTGAAGCCAACTGGGTCCAACTCCAGCGGAAAAATGAACGCCCTCTCTTCCCACAGACAGCCGGGGATTGCAGCTCATAGGCTCTGCTTGGAGGATGTCTTTATCCTTGAACCAGTCACAGCAGCCCGGTGATCATCATGCTCTGATTGGCAGGTTTGAGTCACATGGGCCATACCCATAGCTAATGGAGTGAGTGGGTCTGGTCAAGGCTGTTTCCCCAAAGAAAATCTAAGATACTCTACCGGAAGAAGCAGAAATGGATGCAAGAAGGTCTCTACAGTGTCTAGGCCTATTTTCACAATAGACTGTGAGCTCTAGAAGGAAGGAATTGTGTAGTTTTTCTTCTTTGTGAGAGTCCCTGGGTAGTGCAATTAACACCGTTGTCTGCTAATCAAAAGATTGGAGGTTCAAGTCCATCTAGTGGAGTCTTTGAAGAAAGACGTGGCTACCTACTTCTGAAAATCAGTTTTTGAAAACACTGTGGAGCCCAGTTCTACTCTGACACACACAGGGGGCGCTATGAGTCAGCGTTGACTCCACCGCAACTGTTTTTTTTTTTTTCCGCTCCTTTTTGTATCCCCAGCCACTGGCCCAGCGCCGAGCACATAGTAGATACTGAGTCAATGTTTGTGGAATGAATACAGGAGTGAATAACTGAATGGGATAGAGTAGCAGCTTGCAAATGATTGCAGTAAATATGCAGACGGTAAATATATAGGAATGAGGGCCAGAGGGTCTCTGTTGCAACCAGTAACTCTGCGCTACCAATACCAACTCTGCCCTAGTAGTATGAAAACAGCCCGAGTCAATATGCAAATAAAGAAGTATGGCTATGTTCTAATAAAACTTTATTTATGAACTCTGATTTTTCTTAATTTCATAGGCTTTCTTTCACGTGTGTTGCAATATACCACGCCCACGGATGAGAAAACAAAAACAGGCCACCGCCTGAATTCCACCAGCGCCAGTGAGCTTGAGTTTGCCAACTCCTCGAACAGAGCATTGTGGGGCAGTAGACTGAAAAACACTCGCCCTTGGCGTGGTGTCATAGTCCTCCTTCAGTGTCACACCCTGCCGCGCTGACTTTGTGTGAGGCCCATTGTTGTGCAGTAAACATGTGAAAAGGTAACATTTCATTTAGGTCGCGCATCTGGAGCAAGCGTCGGAGACCAGCCTTCATCAGGCTGTATTTAAATTTCTGCGTTCCACACCAATGCCCCTAAAATTGTTAAACTGCGTCGCCCTTGCAGCTTTATTAAACCTTGCCTGTGTCAGCCGAGCTTGACGAACGCCCAGCGTCGCCTCCGCGTAGATTTGCAGGGCGGGATCCGTTCGCTTCCCAGCAGCTCCGGGGAAAGCCAATGCCGTCCCAGCCCGCGGGTCCTTTGTGCGGGTGCCTGGCGCCCCACAATTGTGTCTCTAATCAACTGCCTCTAAGCAGGTGAGCATTTATCTCAGTCAGTTACCCCTTATAATTACTGTATTGAACCTAGTTGTCTATAAAATGAATGGTTTGTTCAGACACTTTACCCAAAGAGTTCATTAGGGGTTAAACAAAACGCAATCCCATTTGCAAAGAGTATAATAAATTGTTTCATCTTGAATTTAGCTGTTCTCCCTAATGCAGACATGGGTGTTACAGTGGCTTTCCCTTGATAGGGTTATGGGTTAATGAAATGCCTTTTCTGTTGCTTATTTTCCTCTCTTCTGTGCTGAGTGATAAGTAGCTAACCAACGAAGCTTGTAATTACAATCTTACAGAAACCGGGCCGATCTGTATATAAATCTCACCATCCAATTACAAGATGTAATAATTTTGCACTCAAGCTGGTAATGAGGTCTAATACTCGTGCATGCGATAATCCCCTCTGGATGCTGGCTTGATCAGATGTTGGCTTTGTAATTAGACGGGCAGAAAATCATTATTTCATGTTCAGGAAAAAATTAGGTTGGTGGGAAGTTAATTTTCTCACCGCTCTCTGAAGCGTAGACAAGAATTTAATGATTTAATCATGATTGTTAGCTCTTTTGCAATCAATTTGTAATGATTGTGTAGCAACTCTCTTCAAGGGAAGCTGCTTTGGAAGAGGAGTTTGCAAACAGCCATCCAGCAGGGCCGGCCTTCCAGTGACACGTGACACCAAGCCCATTAAAGCTGTTCGTTGTGACGTGGGGAGCAGCAGCTTTTAGGGGTTGGGGGCTGCGGGCTGTGTGAGGTGCTCCAACCTCAGCAAGGTTTGAGGAGACAGTATGTCAGCAGTTTGGACTTCCAAGGATTCTCACTCCATGCTCTAGAAATGGGATGTGAGCTCCTCCAAGCTTCGAAAATAATCTTGACAGCATCATGTAGCCTAGATCTGTTTACGAACTCAAACTCAGGCCTGTAAGAAATAGCATATGCTTTCATTTTCTTTAGTGTTGTTATTGTTAGTTGCCATGAAGCTGTGTTCCCCCACACACGAAGGCCCCAAATGCTGCCCCAGGACCCCTGAGGTGCACTGAGCAGGAATCAAACCCTAATCTCCTGTATGGAATGTGAGACTTCTACCAGTGAGCCACAACTGCCCCTCTTTAAATTTATTTAATTCTACCTTGGGGACTCACGTTGCCTGGATGGTGGGAAGTGTACTCATGCAGAGACTGGCATCCCTTCTCTTGAGAGGGGCTGACATTCAGGACCTTACAGAGTGCACGGGCCTTACCTGTCTCGGCCAGCATGCTCCATGCAGGCTCAGAGGTCCTACAGCTCCTGTTCCACGTAGGCCAAATAGGCAGGCAGGCCCCACTGTGGTTACTGATAGCCCAGTAACTACTACCGATTGCTGCCAAGTTGATTCTGACTCCTGGTGGCCCTTCTGTGTATCAGAGAACTGTGCTCCGTAGGGTTTTCAATAGCTGATTGTTTTGAAAGTAGATCACCAGGCCTTTCTTCTGCTGGACTCAAACCACCAACCTTTTGGTTAGTATCCAAGTGTGTTAACCACTTGGATCACCCAGAGACTCCGC
The DNA here is from genome assembly GCF_000298275.1 of Orycteropus afer afer. Classification (NCBI taxonomy): domain Eukaryota; kingdom Metazoa; phylum Chordata; class Mammalia; order Tubulidentata; family Orycteropodidae; genus Orycteropus; species Orycteropus afer. The sequence continues at coordinate 16,849,158 of NW_006921596.1, read as the reverse complement.
TCTGACAGCAGTATTTAGAGTGCCCTCCCCATCCTCAGCTCAGCTCACAGGTTCTGGATTTAAGGCTCCTCTGAGCATCCTCAGCCCTCAGGTAAGACCCTATCCAGTGTCTTCAAGGAGGCTTTTTTTGTGGCACAGTAGTTCGAGCTTGGCTGCTAACTGAAAGGTCAGTGATTCAAATCCACCAGCCGCTCCATGGAAAAAGATATGACAGTCTGCATCCATAAAGATTTATAACCTTGGGAACAAAGAAGAGTGAAAAAAAAATCAAAGATGCATGGAAACAAAATGTGCATGAACTTTTGAATGGAAAACCAATTTGCTCTGTAAACTTTCACACAAGTAAAAAAATATATATATATATCCTATGGAGCAATTCTACTCTGTCCTATAGGGTCTAGGAGTGGGTTCTCTTCAATGCCTTTACCTTTTCCCAAACCCCCAAAAAGCCTTTAACTTCAGGCTGCTTCTATTTGTAGCCTGGTTAAAACTCCTGAGGCAGAGAATTACAAGGCCCACCTACCTGCTTTCAGGGAAACAGAGAGAGAGAGAGAGAGAGAAAAACTCTAATTAATATTTCAATAAATTATCTTCTTGTATTGACCTAGACTTCCTCCTGAGTATTCATTCAACGATTTATTTTCCAACTTCCCCAAACACATTTCCCTCCAAATATTGGATAGTGTGATTATCACTTGGAGGTATCTGGTTGTTCATTCAAGTCAGTTCCAGAAGTTTTTATTAAGCTCTAGCCACATGCGTTAGATTGAGCAGAGTATGTCCTGTGTGTTGGGACAAGGAGGTGACAAACAATGTTAACATTTATTACTGCATTCATTGAATTTCATTGAGTCCAATTGTAAAATGCATCATTATTTTATGTACTAAGAAACTAAAAAGTCATTGCCAACTGAAGTATGTACAATGCTTCATTTTTTAAATCCATTGTAAACATTTTATTGTGGTAAAATATATTGACCATGAAATTTTCCATTTTAACCATTTTTAAGAGTACAATTCAGTGACATTAATTATAGTCACAATGTTTGCAACCATCACTACTGTTTCCAAAACATTTTCATCACTCTTGGCAGAAACTCTGTACCGGTTAAACAGTAACTCCCATTCCCTCCTCCGCTGGCCCCTGATAACCACATATCATCTACTTTTGTCTCTGTACATATGCATATTCAAGATATTTCATATAAGTGGGATCATCTAATATTTGTCTTTTCATGTCTGACTTATTTCATTCAGCATAGTGTTTTCCAAGTTCACCCATGCCATAGCGTGTATCAGAATTTCGTTTCTCTTTGTGGCGAAATAATATTCCATTGTATGTATATGCCCCTTCTGCTTATCCATTCATCTGTTGATGGACACTTGGGTTATTTCCAATGCTGCTTTAATCACTTAGACTTTTTTATTTCATACTTAATGAAAGAGCTCATTTATACTTACAACACAGACTTTTATCATCAATCACTCTCCCATACACATTAAAAGGAAAATATTAGTGAAGTCAACTGGCAAAGGTATTCCCGAACCTTCTTCATATTCAGAGACCAACTTCCCTGAACTCAGAGTTGCTAATGCCCATGCTTTCTTACAAGAATGTTCTACTGTTGTCTTCTGGATTTTCTTCTAAACAATGAAGCCTTCTGCAGATTTGGACACCCATGTGTAGGTAATGCCAACAAGGTCAAGACTGCTCTCCACCATTTTCAATGATGTTTAAGGGTGAAAAAAAAAATGTGTATCTCTCACAGTTAATAAAATATGGTACTATATGGCCTTGGACAAAAGGAGGACAGTTTTTCAGCCAAAGCAGGTGAAGGCAGGGAGACCTTGAGGCACATGGTGATAAGGATGGAGACAGAAGCTTAGGCCAAGGCCAGCATCTACTCAGTAAAGTTCGAGATGATGCCCGCTGTGCAGCCGAGTGGATAGGGTTGAGCTAGCAGTCCCACAAGCTGAGAGCCACTTTTAGGTCTCCCTGTGATGATTGGGAGGATGGTTAGAGCGTCAGAATGTCCCTAGCCTTGGAATGGCTAGTTCCAGCCCAGTGGGAAACAAGGAGGAAGTTGATGCTACTAGGCCCCGAGAGTGGAGGGCAGGCAAGGCAAATGTAATGAAGGCCAATGGAGCATGAGAGAGGTCTCCACCTAGAGGGTTGACCTAACCTTCTATTCCAGGCAGGTGGATTTCCAGGGTACGCCTGGGTGGTTTATCCCACTTGGATTCTGTATTAGTTTCCCATGGCTGCCATAACTCGGTGACTTAAAACAACAGAAGTATATTACCTCACAGTCTGGAAGCTAGAAGTTCAAAACTAAAGTGTTGGCAGGGTCATGCTCCCTTGGAAGTTATGTGCCAGCATAACCCCCACCTGTGCTTCCATTTTCACATCACCTGCTTCTCTCTGTGTCCTCTATTCTTGTAAGGACACCAGTCATTGTCCCAAAAATCTAAGCTGATTTCATCTCAAGATCTATAACTAATTCCATTTGCAGAGACCCTGTTTCCTAATAAGCTCATATTCAAAGGTTCCAAGTAGTAGTGAATTTGAGGGGAACAGTCATCAAACCATTACAGAGGCCCTCACATATCACCCCTCATTCTCCAAGGGCTGCCAAAAAAAAAAAAAAAAAAAAAAACACCTCACTGCTGTCAAGTCAATTTGACTCATAGTGACTCCTCCTTGGGTTTCCAAGGTGGTATCACTATGGAGGGAGCTCTGGTAACTTAGTGCCTAAGGCACTTGACTGCTAACCAGAAGGCTGGCAGTTCAAACCCACCAGCCACTCCTCGGAAGAAAGGTTGGGCAATCTACTTCCGTAGTGATACTGCCTCGGCAGCCCAAGGAGGGGTCGCTATGAGTCGGGTCTGACTCCACAGCACATAACAACAAAAACAACATCACTATGGAAGTAGATTGGCCAATCTTCCTTCCAAGGAGTGGCTGGTGGATTTGAAAAGCCAGGCTTCTGGTTAACAGTCAAATGCCTTAGGTACTATGCCACTAAAATACCACCATCAGGGAATGAATTGGCTAGTGGCATTGCCCCTTATTAAAATACAGCTCCTTGAGAGGCTTTTCAACATGCAGGCCACTGTCTCTCACTCTCAGTACCAGCCACAGTACACTTGCCTTTCAGTTCTTTGTTCTTGTATGTTCCCTCTCACCACAGGGTCTTTGCGCATACTTGCCCATCTACCAGGCTGTCTCTTTGCCTGCTGATCCTTCAGTTCTTGGCTCTAGCATCATCCCCTCAAGATGATGTCTGAGCAGATAGATCACTCTTTCCATTTGGGATCTCTTCTTACACCATGTGCCTCTTCTGCAAAACTTAGTCCCAGTCAGTGTTGCATTTTTTCCTGTGATTACCTACAAATGTCTGTCTCCTCCACTGAAAGGTTAACTCCTGGAGGGCAAGGGCTGTGCTTGCTTTGTTGCCAGACCTAGCACAGTATCTGCACGTGGTGGTGCTTTCTTTCTCGCCTTCTTTCTTCATATATGATGAATGAATGGATGGATCCATTATGAATAAATAAATAAGTTAGAACATGGGTGACAGGTGTAAGAGTCAACTCTGGGTATAGAGGAAGCAGCACCAGCTTCTGCTGAGGGTGCAGCTGCCCTCCCACCAGGAAGGCTGACCATGAGCCCTACATGCAACACTAATAATGAGTGAGCCCTCAGGAAAATGATACTGAGCCGCATCTATGTGAATGGGCCCCCGTCTTCCTTCCAGGCATTGTCACTCTAATTCCAGCCACAAGGCATGCACTCTGGGGAACTGCCTCCATTTCTTCGACTCCTTGCCTTTGGTCCTTCTGATCATATTTGGCTTGGGTTTTTGTCTCCTGTTGACTCTGGCTCATTCATCTGCACTCGGCTGCTGTGCTGGGCGTCCCTAAGGGAGCACGGATGGGGACTCTTTGCTGCAGCCAGCCAGGAATCATCTTCTTGCGCCGTCCTGGGAGGCAGTGTTCTGCCCCTGGTCCTTTCTCTGGGCTTTACTTTTCTCTCCAGCACCGTTTACAATTGTTCATTTAGTTTTTCTTCTTGAACCAAATAGTCCCGTCTCCAACTCTTCCTGGTGAGGAAGAGATTTACTTCAGTGAAAATCAGCAAATATTGTTTAAGCATCTACTATGAGTCGGGGCCGACTCGACAGCACATAACAACAACAACAACAACAACATGCACAAAGGTGGGAGCTCTCATGGCAAACTGCCTAAGGCATTTGACTGCTAACTAGAAGGCTGGCAGTTCAAACCCACCAGCCACTTCTCGGAAGGAAGACTGGGCAATCTACTTCCGTAGAGATACCGCCTCGGAAACCCAGGGAGGGGTCGCTATCGATTCATAGAGTTGAATCGACTTGATGGCAGTGAGTTTCTTTCTTTCTTTTTTTTTTTTTTGATGCTCAAAGGACACTTCCTGTCGGTTTGTGGTACTGTGGAGGCTTGCATGTTGCTGTGATGCCGGGAGCTATGCCACCAGTGTTCCACATACAGCAGTGTCACCCATGGAGGACAGATTTCAATGGAGCTTTCAGACTAAGACAGACTAGAAGAAAAGGCCTGGTGATCTTCTTCCAAAACTTGGCCGATGAAAACCTTATGATCACAACAGAAGAGCGTCCAACTCACTTGCTTTGTACGCATCATCAAGAGGAATCAATTGCTGGAGGAGAACATTGTGTTCGGTGAAGTAGAGGGCCAAGGAGGATGTTATAGATTGAGTTGTGTCCCAAACAGTATGTGTTGTAAACCCTAACCTCCTAGACCTGTGGTTGTAATTGCATTTGTTGTCTATGTTATGTCAATGAGGCATGATTAGTGTGGGATGTCTCTTGTAAGATAGAGAAGGAACAGATTAAGCAAATGGAGATGGTGGAAGATAGATGGCTAGTCACATGGAGATCTCCAAGGATTGAGGAAATTGCAGCTGAAGAGACAAGGACCTTCCCCTAGAGCCATAGGAAAAGAAAGCCTTCCCTAGAGCCAGCACGCTGACTTCAGAATTCTAACTTCCTAAACTGTGGGAAGGAGCTCTGGTGGCATAGTGCCTAAGGCATTTGACTGCTAACCAGAAGGTTGGTGGTTCAAACACACCAGCTACTCCACGGAAGGAAGGTTGGGCAATCTACTTCTGTAGGGATACCGCCTTGGAAACCCAAGGAAGGGTTGCTATGAGTTGGATTTGACTCGATGGCGGTGCATTTGGTTTGGTTTGGTAAATTGTGGGAAGAGAAATTTGTGTTTGGTAAAGCCATCCACTTGTAGCATTGTTATAAGACAGAGGGTAGGGGAACCCCTTGGAAAGATGATTTGGCACAATAACCATAATGGTGAACGTGAATGTGCCCGCAATCATGAAGATGATGCAGGACTGGGCATTGTTTTGTTGTATGTCAGGTCAACATGAATCAGTGTCAATTTAATGGCAGGATCTACCTGCCTATTGACAGAAATAAAGTAATAAAGATGGGGAGAATAACTACTGGAGGACGCTACCAGGCTCTTCTCACTCTTTCTTTCTGTCTATCATCTATCATCCATCTATCACTGACTTATTATCTGCTTAGATATCTAGGATGATGGTCACCAAATGCTGATCATTACTTCTCAGTGGTAAACTTTCGGGTGATTATAAGAATCTTCTCTGTATGTTTCTATTTTGCTTTATTTTTCATAATAAGTATATAACATGAAGCTACTATTCTTTCTAAAAAATTCTCCTGACTTTGAGTGAATCACTTCTGTGGGATAGGGGAGAAGTCAGGCTCATTGTGTCTAAGTCATCATTGTGTTTTTGTGTTAAGGAGTTTTTCTTTACTCTGATGAGGAGGTTGGAATGGGGGCAAAGTTGAAGATAGAAAGGCCAAAAAGAAAGAGGGAGGGTACCCTCTTAGTGCCTTCCAACCTTGTCCTCCTTCATGCTTCAATCATTTACAGAGTTCTTGCTGTGCCAGACCAGTGCCAGGCCAGGGAGTCTGGGGTGGGCTGTAGCATGTATTACCAAGTCTTCCTCCCTTTCTTCACACCTGCTATGGCTTCCCTATTGTTGGAAGGTACCTCCCAGCCCAGTTGGCTTTGAGCTTGCCCGTGTGTCTCATTGTGAACAATAGAATGTGAGTAAAAGTGACATTGTGCCAGTTGTGAGCAGACACTATAGGGCATTGTGTGTTTCTCTTTGCCCTCGTATGTTTCTGCTGCACACCATGAGAAAAGTGTGCTGCTCCTTCAACCTGCATTCCAGAATGAGAGATAGGGAGCAGACCCAGACCTAAGCACCAACCCAGCCAACTGCTGGTGCATGGGTGAGACGTAAGTGTTTGCTGTTGTTAGTCACTGAGATTGTGGGATTGTTTCTAACAGCTGACTAATAGAGGACACACGTGTATCCTAACCCAAAAACCATGGTCTGTTCAATCCCCTCATCTCCATGTACAAGCTGGACAATGCCAAAGGAAGACAGAAGAAGAATAGCTGCATTTGGATTGTGGTGCTGGTGGTGAAGAATACAAAATATACCATGGACTGCCAGAAGAATGAACAGATCAGTTTTAGAAGAAGTAGCACCAGAGTGTTCCTTAGAAACGAGGATGGTGAAAGTTTGGCTCACTTGCTTCAGACACGTCTTCGGGAGAGACCAATCACTAGGAAAGAACATCTGTTTGGTAAAGTGGAGGGTCAGTGAAAACAAGGAAAACCTTCAGTGAAATGGATTGACACAATAGTGCAGCAGTAGACTCAACGTACGAGCAGTCGTGAAAATGGCACAGGACCGGGAAACGTTCATTCATTGTACACGGGGTCACTAAGAGTAGGAGCCAACTCGATGACAACTAACAACAATCACTGTGCCGAGAGGAGCTGAAATTTACTACCGAAGCAGACCCATAACACTCGGAGGTGTTAGAGTAATTGTTCTAAAGCAGGGGCAATTCTGCCTCCCTGCCCCCAGGAGACATAGGGCAAGGTCTGGAAAAAGTTTTGATTGTCATGACTGGGAAGGGGGCGGGGAGTGGCATCTCGGTGGGCGAGAGCAGGGACGCTGATGAGCATCTTATGGTGCACGGGACGGTTTCTCTCCTCCCCACAACAAAGCGTGATCCAGTCCCAAATGCCAACAGCGACGAGGTTGCGAAATGCTTCACCACTGGAAAGAACCTCACTCAGGCTGTGGAAAGGAGGGGTGTTGAGGTTTTGCACCCAACACTACCCCCAAGCCTCATTGACCTGAGACATCAGTGGCCATCCTGTGTCTCTCATGGGGATTTTTATTACCAAAAAAAACCATGTTGGGATAGGCCACTGCTTGTCCTAAAGGAGGAACCCTGGTGGTGCTGTGGTTGAAACACTGCGCTGCTAACCAACAGGTGTACGGTTTGAACCCACTGGCCACTCCACAGGAGAAAGATGAGGCAGTCTACTTCTGTAAAGATTTATAGTTTTGGAAACCCTACAGGGCAGTTCTACTCTGTCCTATAGAGTTAGTGGGTTTGGGGTTTTGGGTTTTTTTTGTTGTTGTTGGTTTTTGTCCTAAAGGAATCATGTCAACTGGGGCCATTTTAGATTGTGTGGTGGTGTAGTGCCTCAGGCATTTGACTGCTAACCAGAAGTCTGGCAGTTCAAATCCACCAGCCACTTCTCGGAAGGAAGGTTGGGCAATCTACTTCCGTAGTGATATTGCTTCAGAAATCCAAGGAGGGGTCGCTGTGAGTCAGGTTCGACTCCACGGCAGTGACTTTTGTTTTGTGTTTTGGGCAAGCACATTAGGGAGAGTTTTCTGAGTGTGGCCAACTGGTGCCAGTGGGCAGTTCACAGCCCCAGGAGTTCTGGTGCTGCCTCTTCTTACAGTGTAACCTTAACCAAGCCACTTTGCTCTCATAGGCTGTCGCAACTTTTGCTACCTCTAATGAGCTCTGGTAGCATAGTGCCTAAGGCACTTGACTGCTAACCAGACGGCTGGTGGTTCAAACCCACCAGCCACTCCTCGGAAGGAAGGTTGGGCAATCCTACTTCCGTAGTGATACTGCCTCGGAAACCCAAGGAGGGGTCGCTATGAGTTGGGGCCAACTCTACGGCACATAACAACAACAACAACAACAATGAGCTCTAGTGGTGTAGTGCCTAAGGCATTTGAGTGCTAATCAGAAGGCTGGCGTTCAAACCCACTGGGCAGAAGACTGTGCAATCCACTTCCAGAGAGATACTGCCTCAGAAACCCAGTGAGGGGTTGCTATGAGTCATAATCGACCGGATGGCAGTGACTGAGAATGTCACCCAGGGGCAGTGGTGGTTCCGTGGTAGAATTCTTACCTCTCATCTTGGAGACCTGGGTTTGAATCCCAGTCAATGCCCCTCATGTGTGGCCACCACCCATCTGTCTGTTGAGGCTTGGCTGTTGCTATGATGCTGGGCAGGTTTCAGCAGAGCTTCCGGACTAAGACAAACTAGGAAGAAAGACCGGGCAGTCTGGTTGCAGAGATCAGCCACACCCTAGGGAGCACAACAGTGTGGCGTACAGCTGATCGTGGGAATGCACAGGACTGGGCGGAGCTCGGTGCCCTCGCGCAGGGGTTCCGCATCAACCGGGAGCTGACTCATAGACGGCTAACAACTCCTGCCATCCTCGCAGTGTGGCCCCCCAGCCAATTCCTGGAGTGCCCCCAAAGCTTGCTCCCCTCCTCCTAGGAAACTTCTTGGCTCCCAGTCCTCTCCTCCGGAACTGCCCCCCCTCCCCCCCCATCTCTCGTGAGTGCCTTAGAAGATTTCCGGCTTCCCTGGTCCGGAAACTGCTCATGGGGTCAGGCGTTTGAGCCCGCTGATCACTCTGTTCTGCCAGCACCCGAGTGCCACGAAGGCTCTTTTCATGCCCATTTAAAGCCTCAGAGGAGCTTTCAAGTGCTCTTTGATAAATCATAGTAAGTGTTATTCCGGCCACTCCAGCGCGGTACCTGCTTGGCCCTCCCAGCTCCCAGGGCAGCTGCTCCCCGGCACTGCATTTCACCAGCGACAGTAATTCATTCCACTCAAGCTGACGAACTTATTTTCCATTTATTTGCACATTATGAGCTGTGTCACTCCACTTACCCTTTAGACAGTAAATGGTTTGAAAAATGCAACTGTAACAAATATTGGAGAGAGGATAGAGAGAGAGAAAGGGGGTGGGAGAAAGAAGGAGGGAAATGAGGCTTTTGAATTCAGAGTCCAAAAAAGCCAGATAATGAATAAATAATGTTCGTCCGTGATCTCAGTCAGCAGCAGCATCAGGGATGCCACGAAATTTATAAGGCTTCCCTCCAACTAAATCTCGTTCTCTCTCTCTCCACTCCTGAGTTGAAGTTCTCAGAGACTGGGGTGAAATCTGTTATGCAGCTCAGGAAAGTAATTAGGCTGCAGTGTTGACTTTCACCTTCAAAATCAGAGAGCCCTGGGCTGGGCTTGCTCTTTGGCCTGATGGAAGCCTGTAGCCACCCCCCCCCCCCCCATATGATGATTGGGCTGACTTTCAGGGAAACTGAGGAGGTCAGAAAAGATTAGGTTACGTGCTGTCGAGTTGGTTCCGACTCATAGTGACCCCACGTGACAGAGTCCCTTGCAGTTTTCTTGGCTGTAACCTTTACGGGAGTAGATTGCTGGGTCTTTCCCCTGTGGAGCCACTGGGTGGGTTCGAACCTGTGAGCTTTTGGTTAGCAGCCTAGTGCTTAAGCACTGCACCACCAAGGCTCTTTCTTGGAACGGTAATGCCTCCTTTTTCTAGGTCTCAGAGCTAGTGCAAACCACGACTTGAACCTGGAGCTTCTATGACGCTGGTGAGGCTCGGCTGCTGTTAGTCCATACAGCCCCTTTGTGAGTGTTATACAAAGCCACGCTGCCCTTCCTCTCTACCTCCCCTCTGGTAGTCATGGCACAGCTTGGCTGGCAGATAATGCCTTGTGTGAAGGAAAGGAGTGCCTTCCTCTGGAGACACACAGCCCCCTGTCAGGGTGCATGGTTTGGCATGCAGTGTGTGCTGGAATTTAGCCCCACTCATGTCCCAGCTAGGAGTCGTTGTGCAGTGCACATCCTGCTCAACCATACATGGCAGCTGCCTGTGACAAGCCAGGAAGATCCTCTTGCTGCAGGAGGTGAAAGTGGGTAGCAAAATCTCCAAAAAGCTCAGGCTATAACTAGGGAGATGGTAACATGTGCTAAAACCAAGGGCTGAAGCAGGAAGGGAAGGAGAGACCAAACAGCAGGGCTGGAGTCCAGAGGATTGGCTGTGTCCAAGTTGAGAATGAGCATGCAGAGGTGTCTGGTGCTTAGCACCAGCGAGGCAGCCCCTTAGAAGAGGCCCACGGGGCTGGGAGCTTGAGCCTTCTCTCTGGGGCCATGGCAACTGCTCGTGTGCTAACAGTGGATGTTGGAGGATGTCATAACTAAATCCTGATTTGAACCTTGGCTCTGTTACTGTGGTAGATGAGGTCTTTGACCAGCATATATTCAGCTCAGTGAGCAGAATGAATTTCACCACCCCTTTGACTTTGAGCTCAGTCATGTGTGACCTTTGTTGGCCAGTGAGATGTTAGCAGTTATGCAAGAAGAGGTTGAACTGACCCTCTTGCTGTCCTGTCATTGCCATAGGAGCCTATCCCAGGAAGCCCTTTGGTCCCAAAAGAAGAAGATACCTGGAGCATACCTGAACCAAACTTATGGCCTGAAGCCAAGCTCAGCTGAGCCTGGCTGAGCTCAGCCCAACTGTAGCCAACCCTCAGATCATTGTGGCTGTTTCTTATGCAGCAGTAGCTGACTAAGACTTCTACTTACTTCCTGTGCAGTCTTCAGCAAGTTATTTTATCTGCCTAAGACCTTGTGGCTTCATCTATAAAATGGGACACAATCCTGTTGTAAGAATTAAAATTAAGTGATAGCATAAGCTGGTTACCATATATTGCTGCTAGTTGCCATTGAGTGGATTCTGGCTCATGGTGATGCCATAGGTACAGAGTACAACTGCTCCATAGGTTGTGACCTTTTGGAGGCAGATTGCCAGGCCTGTCATCTGAGGTAACTCTGGGTGGACTGGAAATGCCAGCCTTTCAGCTAGTAGTCAAGTGCTTAACCATTCCCACCACCAGGCTGCCCACTTAGCATTGTGTCAGTAAATATTAAACATTACTATGGTTATTATTTGTAGGCAAGCTGGCTTCCTTCACCCTTCCTTTGCATCCTTCCCAAGTACCTCTCCTAACCCCAGGTGCCAAAACATCACATATCAGTAAGCCATTTGAGAGGATAAATTGCCAGCTCCTTACCTATTATAAAATGCTGCAATGTGAGAAGGAAAAACAATGTGGGCCCCACATCCTGACATGGGGTAGTTCCCTCGTGGAGGACCAGGCCTCAAAAGGAGGTATGAGGTGCCGAAGGGCATGATTTCCTGAGGGCTGCCCCAAGTCCTCCTCCCAGTCCAGGAGGTATAAGAACAACCCCAACAGTGGAGACCTTCCCACAGACCACTTTCCTCAGCATGATTCTGCTGGCCCAGGAAGTCTGAAAGGGGACAAAGGAGCTTCCTTTGTGTGTGCAGCCCCCTTCCCAGTTACAAACCATTCTCCTGTCCATGGGACTTCACAACAGCCCCAGAGGGTAAGGCTGTGATTGCTTTCACTTTGCAGATGGGGAACTGACGGCTGAACTGGGCAAGGCAGTGGCAGAGCAGATGCGAGACTTTACCTCTGGCTTTCACCCAGGACTCTCACGTCAACCGGTCTGTGCAGAAGAGGCCACTGGGAAGAGCTCCCAGGGAGAGAGAGAGGGAAAGATCTAGTGATCTGCTAACAAAAATGAGCAATTGAAAATCCTATGGCGTGTAATTCTACTCCGACATACGCGGCGTTAAGTCAGAATCAACTCAATAGCAACTGCTTTTTAACAGCTTTTTCTTAAGTTGACCTCATGTTTTTTTTCTGGAATATGTTGATTTTAAAATAAAATTTTATAATATCTATATTATATATAAAATTTATAACAGGTCTAATGTGCTGGCTTCATTTTCTTTTTAAATACACATAAAATTAGTGTGTAGCTATTCAAACAAAAAGTGTTCATTCATGTACCTCCTAATTATCACATTCATGCTGCCAGGGAAATGCTACTTTGGAAAATGCTGATCGGGTCTAACGCTCTTATATTTCAAAGGGAAACTGAGCCACAGAAAAGCGAAGGGGTTCACCAAAGCCACACACCTGAACAGAGGCAAAGCCATGCATGGCCAGGCCTAGCCAGTTCTCCAGATACTTGCTCAGGCCATCCCACCTCACCAGTGTGTCCCCGGTGTGTTCTCTGGAGCGTTGTTGAGTTGATCCCACCTCAAAGGAACCTTGTGGGACAGACTAGAGCTGCCCCATAGGGTTTTCTTGGCTGCAGTCGTTACAGGAGCAGGTCACCAGGTCTTTCTCTCGTGGAGCCATTGGGTGAGTCCAAACTGCCAACCTTTTGGTTTGTGCGCTCCCACTGCACCACCAGGGCTCCTTGCCAGTTCTAGAGGAGGCTCCATTATGGGATAATGAACTCAGACATACCAGTGATCATGAAGATGGTACGGGTTGGGCAATGTTTCGTTCTGTCATACATAAGGTCACCACGAGTCAGTGCCAACTCTATGGCAACTAACAGAAACAACAATAATATTCTATGTGATAAAAGGTTTTTGGGGACACAGAGTTTGAGAAACTCCGGGCTAAACCCAAGTAGGCTTTCTTGCCTCAGGACTTGGCATATACTGATGTGAGCCCAAATGGAGCAACTCATGCTATTTCAGAACTTCTCTGGCCATGGATCCCTTACTCACAGAGCACTTGTACATGCTTTTGGAGAGGCCACGTGTTTGTGTGCTTGCAGGCATTGTTCCAACCAAGTGCCCAGGGACCTCTCTGTAGATCCAGGCCCACCTTGTCTGGAACACCAAGTCTTATCCCAGATCCCTGATAGTGGTCAGTGACAACAACCCTTCAAAGGGGGAAGGGAAGGCAGTTGCAGCTGGGAGGGCTGGGAGCCTGGGGCTTCAGGGAGGCTGAGAAGGGGAGGTGTGTGAGTGAGACATGAGGAAGGCCCCACTGATGGAGCTTTCTTGGCCATGCTTGGGATCATGCCCTGGGCCTGAAGATTATGGCAGCCCTTTCGGTCCTGGCTTCTCCATTCCAACCAGACTTCCAAGACAAGCTCATTGGTGGATTCATCATGGCCTTGCCTCTCATCAATTGTGTTACCTTGAGCAATTTATGTTCTCTGAGACTCAGGCTGCTCATCTGTAAAATGGGATAATACCATCCATGTCACTGGGTTGCTGTAATGATTAAAGGAGAAAACATACATAGAGATCCATAGAGAAATAGGTTAATAAAGTCCACGTCACTACTTAAAGGCAAAAACATGCATAGAGAAATGGGATAATACCATCCACCTCACTGGGTCATTGTAATGATTAAAGGAGAAAACATACATAGTGTCCAGCAGAGGACCTGGTATGTAGATGTCTAACAAATGGTAGTTATTAATATTGTTGTCATCATCAACAGCCTCAAAGTTGTTCCATCTCGTCTTGAATCTGAGATTCTGACCACAATGTCTCTCTCTTCCACTCATTTCCTAGTCATCCATTATCATTTGGCAGACTCTCCTAGACTTAAACCCGTTCATGTTGAATTGATTCCAACTCATACTGACCTTATAGGTCAGAGTAGAACTGCCCCATAGGGTTTCCAAGGCTATAAATCTTAATGGAAGGAGACTGCCACATCTTTCCCTAGTAGAGTGTCTGGTGGGTTTGAACCACGTATCCTTTGCTTAGCAGCCAAACACTTTAACCACTGCACCACCAGAGCTCCTTCTCCTCTACTTATAGAAGCACATACAAGTGTTCTGAGTGTGTGTACAGGGAGATAATGTTCTTTTCTTCCCCCCATAGATCCCTTTAATTTCTGTTTCAAGCACCATTCCTCCAGAAAGGTGGGGAACTTGATCTCAACCATTGTGGAATTCTAACCCCTTCCTGGGCCAGCTTGGAGTCTCTCTCTGGGTGCTGAAGCATCAGGCAGGCAGGCTCAGGAGTCCACAGAGCTCCCTACAGAGGCATTGAGGCAGACTCCATGGGTGACCTGCTGTGCAGCACTCCCCTCTCCTTTATTCAAATTGTCATTATCAAACCTCAAAATGTTAAAGCCATGCTTACATCTAAGGATGTCACCTCAGCCAATTCTGACCAACAAGACATATTTCCTGGGATGCTTCTGGGAAAAGTTTTCCTGCCTTACCAAAAGAGAGGGCATCTCGGAACTTACCTCTTCCCTTTTCCTGGTATCTCCTGATTTGCATTGGATATTGAAGTGTGAAGATGTGATGGTTGATGCTGTTGCAACCATCTTGCAACCATGAGGAAAAGACCAAGAGAATCCCACAGAAGCTGACCTAGAGCCCTGACACCATGAGCTGCCCAACTAATATCACTGCACAGATGAAGCTGAGGGCAGATAGGCTTAGTCAATTGGGCAAGACCAGTTTGCCTGGGTTGACAAGCATGTGTTGCAGAGTGCTGAGGGCTCAGTTAGGCCTATAGATAAAGAAGAAAAAAAAAAACATAAATCATAATATCTGTGCAGCTAAAGGATAGCTTATGCTTGCAAATGTGAATAACTCCTCTTCAGCTAGCTTTTCCAAGGCTGGCTTGTAGGTTCAACATCGGTGGCTTGTCCTGGGGGAGATTATTAATGTGATTCTGACCTCAGTTTCTACTTACAGAAAATGAAGATATTCATATCTACCTCCTAGGCTTCTTGTGGGATGATGGGTATAAAGAGCTGAGCACACATCCTCAACTGATTCTGGGCTTTCTAGGATTTGCTTCCTGCAATCATTCATCACTACGGAGGTGGATGGAACCTTCTCAGGGATCATGCTTAGTCTCCTCCTGCTGGGCCCCCGTCTAGGGTCCAGGGTCTCGAGGTCTACATAAGCCTATCTGGGAGGGCAGGGCACCCTCACAGAGGAACTCCACACCCCTGCAATGGAGGCACCAAAGAGAAATTAATTCTCCCCATCCGGACCCCTCCTTTCTATTACCTATTCATCAAAAATTGCCTGGCGTTTGTGCATTTTTCATTACAAGAGTCAACATTTGCCACGTTAATAAAGCAAGGGGCTGCTTTTCTCCTCTCAGAAATAGAATATGTAACGACACAGCCCCTTTGATGTTTCTCAGCCAATACAATATGTATCTGAACGAGGATGAAAGCCATCCTGTTAGGGCCAGACTGCTGAGGCACGCTGACGGAGCGGGGCCCAGGGAGGGGTGCGCCAAGTCCTTCGGAGGGGATGCAGCAAGACAGCAAGGGGATTGGGGCCCTGAAGAGATGCCCCCACTTTCTGTGGCCTCATCCCCACCCCAGCCCCTGAGAGACTTCACTGGAGCAAGAGAGGTAACTCGGAAGATGCTTTAACCCTCTAGGGTAAGCCCACCATGGTAAATCATGACACCCCAAGGCTTAAGGCACCACCGTCCGTCAGTTCGTGGTACTGTGGTGGCTTGCATATTGCTAGGATGCTGGAAGCTGTGCTACTAGTATTTTGAATACCCTTGTGTACAACCATCATGGACAGTTTCAGTGGAGCTTCCAGACCGAGTTAGACTATGAGCAAAGGCCTGGCAATCTGCTTCTGAAAATTAACCAGTGAACAGTGTATGGGTCACAGTATATTGTCTGAGACTTTGGCTTGCTTGCTTTGGATGTGTCATCAGGAGGCACTGATTGCTGGAAGAGGATATCAGGTTTGGTAAAGTGGAGGGCCAGTAAAAGCGAGGGAGACTGTCAGTGGAAGGGGCTGACGCAACATCTGGAACAATGGGCTCCAACTCGCCAGTGCCCAGGAGGATGATGCAGGGCAGGGCAACGTTTTGTTCTGTTGTACACGAGTCACCACGAGTCAGAGTTGACATGATGGCGACTAGAAACAGCTAACAGCAGCCAAGGCTTAAAGCCTGACCTGAGGAGCTGAAGACCATACTCAAGCCCAGTTCCTGGACCACAGGTGGGGAGTGCAGGCAAGTTCCAGGATCAACTCCAGTGTCTTGGAAGGAGCATAGACACAGGGAGCTGTCCAATAAGGAGCATGAACTCCTTCCTTGCCACTTGCCCATGTGCACGGAATGGTAGTGTGGACAAGCTTTGTGTCACAATGCACATCCTGGGAGATGAATATGTTTGTCATCAAAAGCAGCAGCGTGCCTCAAAAACCAATGATGCCAGTGCTGGGTGAGATCTTTGGGGAGATGCACTGGTGAGACCCTTCCCAACTTGTCCCCACAGAGCACATGGTCTAGTTGAGAAGAAGAGCCCATCATGAGCTGTGGATATCCAGGTTCTGTTCTGGTGGTGCAGTGACTAAGGCACTTGACTGCTAACCAGAAGGTGGTTCAAACCTACCAGCCACTCTGTGGAAGGAAGATGGGAGAATCTACTTTCATGAAGATTTACTGCCTTGGAAACCCAATGGAGGTTGCTATGAGTCCATGGCAGTGGGTTTTTTTTTTTTTTTTTTTTTTTTATGCCAGTTGAGCTTGATGTCCCCCATGACCATGGTGCCCAGCCTTCAAGTGAAACCATTTTGGCCAAGACTTTTTTTGTTGCCAGCTTTTTTTTTTTTTTTTTTTTTTTGATATTCAAAATCCAGCCAGTACATAGGGCAGATTGACAGACGTGCCTGAGAACTCCAGCATCCTAGATCCCAGGCTCTCACCCTTGATGAGGCCTCTGTAAACCAACTTCATGTGGTCCTCGAACAATTGACCTGGGAAGGAAAGCAGCCTTCAAGCTCTCCTCTTCCCTTATGCTGTTGTTGTTATTTGTCACTGAGTTGGCCCCGGCTCATAGCGACCCCTCCTTGGGTTTCCGAGGCAGTATCACTATGGAAGTAGGATTGCCCAACCTTCCTTCCGAGGATAGGGCCCCATATGTGACATATCCCATATTTGGGGAATACTCTGACCTCAGAACTATCCCAGAAATAGCTGTGGCAGACTACCTACTTCCCTCATGTCTTCAGAGAGACTCCAAGGAGAGACTGATAGGAAAAGTGATTGATTTTCCACCTCATCAGCTAGTGTCCCCATCCCCAGCCAGCTCTGTGTCCCCTTCCATTTCTAACTGGCCATGCACCACTTCTCCTCCACTGTTTGGATATTGCTGTTGGGTGCCAGCCATTGAGTCGATTTTAACTCATAGTGACCCCATGTGACAAAGTAGAACTGCTATTTTGTAAGATATAATATTTACAGGATCAAGTTGTCAGGTCTTTCACCCATGGAGCTTCCAAGTGGCTTCGAACCATTAACCTTTTTGGTTAACAGTCGAGTCCTTCACTGTTGCACCACCAGGGCTCCTTTTGGATAAGATTATATAATGTTTCATGGCACAGGCTTGGGAGGCAGTCCTAGCTCCTCTAAGCGTGATTGCATGGTCTTAGGTAAGCCGTGAATCATCTCTGAGCCTCAGTTTCCTTACCTGTAAAATGGGGATAACAATAGTGCCTGTCTCATACGGCAGCTGAGTGCTGAGTGTGATGCCTGGAACACAGCCATCACTCAGTGGTGGTGGGTAGTCATGGCCCCCTCTCTCCACCTGATCATCCCTGTCTGCCTTCCCCCTGTAACACACCCTATTAGTGAGGACCATCCAAAACTCACTGCCATCAAGTCGGATCTGACTGATAGCAACCCCTCCTTTGATTTCTCTACCTTCTGGTTAGCAGTCAAACGCCTTAAACACTATGCCACCAGAGCTCCTGCCAGAGTACCCCAGGGCCTGTGAGGGCTGCGATATTTGAGGATGGTTGGGATAAGACATAAAATAGACAGTGGGGCAAGCCCTAGAGTCTGGGCTCGCCTGTAGACACTGCTCAGGCTGGGTGTACTGCTCTAAAGGGCAAACCTTTTGCCAGCTGGCTCCTCATGGCTCCAGCCTGGCTCCAGCAGGCTCATCAGAAAGGCTTTTCATCCTCTCATTAGAAGATGACCAACACCAATGACTTGAGACCAGAAGGAAGGAAGCTGAAAGCTCAGAGAGAGGCAGTGGGAGAGTGGGAGGAGCCAGAGCCATTGCCAAAGCTTTGTCGTGAGCTCCTCAGGAAAAGCCTTGTCTCTACACTGAGCCTCCATTACCTCATCTGTAAAATGGCCCCTGAGTCACGCAAGTCAGTTGAGGCAATTTGTGTCCAAAAGGCAAATGGCATACTCAAGAGGGACAATGCTGGAACCAGCGCTACTACTTTCCAGCTGAGTGCTGGCTTCAATGACTGGTCAGCAACTGGGGACGGTGATAGAACCTTCCTGAGAAGGCTGTGGAGACAATTCAGAGATCTTGTGCACACAGAGTACTCAGGGCCGTTCCAGGCATGCAGTTCAGCCTCTGCTCTCAGGGGAGGAAAGACAATGGATGACTGTATCAAGGGGTGCTATGAATGGACTGACCACGTCAGTCCTGTTTATATCTACTGTCTGGCATAATTACTAACAACATCCCCTTCCCCACTCAAATGTGTTCTGGAAGATAACTTCTATATTCACTTATATCAGGAAAAAAAATTAGGATCATGCGTTAGAGTGACCTACGGGAGCATTGTTACATAGGTGGGAAAGGCCACTCAGTGGACATGATGCTTCCATTAAGATCTCAACAAAGGGAAGGAGTCAGCTGAGTGCCAATCTGTGAATGAGCCCGCTAGGCAGAGTACACAGCAAGGGCAAAAGCCCGGAGGCAGGACTGAGCTTTGGGTGTTAGAGAATCAAAAAACTAATTGCTATCAAGTCCATTCCAACTCATGGCAACTCCATGTGCGTCAGAGTAGAACTGTGCTCCACAGGATCTTCAGTGGCTGGTTTTTAGAAGAAGTAGATCACCAGTCCTTTCTTCTGAGGTGCCTCTGGGTGGTCTTGAGCCTCCACCCTTTCAGTTAGCAGCCAAACATATGAACTGTTTGTGCTACCCAAAGACTCCCTGTTAGAGGACTAGGAAGGCTGACAAAGCAGTTGGACTAAAGTGAGTGAAAGTGTGAGCAGTGCGAAAGGAGGGCCAAGGGCTACATAGGTGCAGTAGGGCCTGGTGGGCCTAGAGAAGACATTTAAATTTTGTTCTCTAGGCCAGAGGTCAGCCAACTTTTTCTGTAAAAGATGGTAAACATGTTAGCCTTTGCAGGCCTGTTGCAATTACTCAACTCTGCTATTGTAGCACAAAAGCAGCCATAAGCATATGCAAAACAATGGGCAAGGCTGTGTTCCAATAAATCTTTATTTACAAGAGCAGGGAGCAGGCCAGGTTTGACTACAGGCCCTTGCTGTAGGTAATGGGGAACAATGGAAGGATTTTAAGCAATGGCATGGCCTGATCTGACTTTCATTGTTAAAGGGATCCTCTGGTTTCTGTGAGGGTAAAGGAAGGGAGTGTGTCAATAGAGACATCTGTTAAAGACTCTTGCAGAAGTCCAGGTTAGTGATCAGAGTGCCTTGAGCTTGGGAGCTAGCAAAAGAAATGGAGAGAAGTGGTGGATTTGGGAGCTATCTTGAAGAAAAGCAACTAGACGAGTTATAGTTGATCTTTGTAACTCTGCAGTATAGGTCAACTATAAGGTATAACCATTAACACTGTCATCTGCACCTTTTTGCTGGCTGAAGGGTGGGCTAGCTTGGCGGTTACCAGGCCCACAAAGTCAGCTTTGCAGGAATCACTTCTCCAGTTCAAATCACTTACAAAAGCCCAGGCTGCAATTATAGAGCTTCATAGCTGTGCAGCATCCATAAAAAGAGGTAATTTTAATATTTGGTTCAACTTCAAAGCAGTAACTTAGAATTATATATACCCCATTAAAATATAATGTTTTCCCCCAAACTAATCAAATGGCTAAATCAATTGTTGGTGGATTGCCAGTGGCCCGAGGATCAATGGGAATAGAAAATGTATTCTATATTTTCCTTGTTACATAGAGTTAGAGAGCATATTTTATTAATGTTCATCCTTTGGAGACCAGATTTGTGTGTTCGCTAAAATAAACACTACAATATTTAGGGCCTGCCTGGATGGAGAGTGCAGAAGTGTAAGGGCGAAGAACAAGGAAGCAGCCACTCTAGTGGTGGGGAGCACCCATGGCTGACATCTGATACCTGAGTCTCGAATTTTCCACTCATGTGTTACATGACTTTGCTACATGTCCTTTCTCCTTAGTCTCCCTATTTGTTAAATGAGGAGTTGGGACAAGATCAGTGAAGGCAAATAGATTTTGTGCCAATTCAGCTCAGCTAGTAAGCACTGTTTGGAGCCTTGAATGGGGAAAGCTATTGAAATCATGGCTGGGTTCCAAGGGAAGGAGTGGTGTGATTGATTAGTAATGTCTGCCATGAGTATGGGATATGGAGTCCTGCATGCCAGGTGTTTGTCCTCCTTGGACTAGATGAATTCTAAGGGCCTCCTCTTCTAACAAGCTGAGTAAGGGTCTATCTATCTGAGAGAAGAGTCTCCTTTTTGCCTTGTAGGATCTTTTGAGACCCTCTATGGGAGCTCTTTCACACTTTCCTATGGTCTACTTTGGCTGGACTGGGGTCTCACTGAAAATAACAGACTCTATGATCTGTGTTCAGTCTATTAATCACCAATTATCAACTCAGTGATGCTTACTGTGTACCAGGCATGATGGATTCAAAAGTTTATAAGCTCTGGTTATAGCTTTATGCAGGCAAGGACAGTGGAGACAGGCATTCAGTCTAAAGAGGGGCAAACGACTAGCAGAAAGCATTAAGGTGACCTTGTCTCCCTAAATTTTCCATCCACACCAGGGTGAAACTAATCAAGAGGATGGATCAGTCTCCTTATCTCCTGAGCCTCTCACTTCCCTTGGTGAGCTGTCATCTTCCCCCTGGAAGTAAGATTCTTGGGTTGCAAGCAATAGTAACAGACTTAGGTACAAAGAAATTGGTTGGAAGGCAATGAGGAAGAGCTCACTGGGTTGATGGGAAGGCTGGAGAAGTGGCTCAGACCAAGGCAACACTAGGGGCCCAAGGTGCTGAAATTGAACAGTTTTGTCAGGGCACTGTCCTTGAAATTTCCACTCAAGATTTGAAATCCTTGAGGGGCATGGGGCAGGGTGTGTGTGTGTTAATGGGCAGGGAGAGAAGGAGACTGTGTTAGAGAGAGAGAGAGGAGAGTCCGGTGACCTACCTTGGGTTACATGCTCTCTTCTTGGTAACTCACTGCCTTTGAGTTGGATCCAACTCATAGCAACCCTTCCTTGGATTTCTGAGGCAGTATCACTACGGAAGTAGATTGCCCAGTCTTCCTTCTGAGGAGTGGCTGGTGGGTTTGAACCACCATCCTTCTGGTTAGCAGTCAAATGCCTTAGGCACTATGCCAGCAGAGCTCCAAGAGGCTTTGATTTACAGATGCATGCAATGGAGGAGAGACAATACTTCCTTAGCAAGGGAAATGGATGTGAAAAGGTCAAAACCAAATTGTCTGGAGCAGCACTTCTTAAGTCCTTTTACCTTGACAGCCCATAGGAACCTCTTGTCTCAATAATGAAGGGTCAGTTTAGGCTGCTGATACTGCTTTTTGCTGTTGGTGGAAGCTGAATCTTTGACCATACCCAATGTATCAGTTTCCTGTGGATGCTGTAAAAAGTGACGTGGGTAAGGGGAGGAATGGTATAGAAAGAGTCTGTGACCACCATGATAGCATTAGGAAAAGGGAGGACAGTGAATTGTGCACATAGATATAGATGACAAATGCTAATACCAACCAGAATATCCACAATACTGCATTACCATTAACACCAAACATCAGGCTACAGATGAAGGCATTAACATCAGAAAATCAGATGGGGATCAGTGAACAGGAGTATACTCTAGACCAAGGGTAGATTCTTGCACAGACACCAGTGATACACAATACTGCCAATCCTTACAGAAACAACAGAAGATGGACATAGAGTAATCTCTCACAGACAGCCACACACTCTGGGAAAGAGATCCAATGGATCTACTGACTCAGGACCATAGTACTGGGGGACACCAGACTCAATTGGCACAAGAAAATACATAAAAGCCTTGTTCCTCATCCTACATTGGTGAGTAGCAACTGGGGTCTTGAAAGTTTTCAAATGGCCATCTAAGATGCAGCTAATGGTCTCCTATCATTGGAAGAAAAGAAGAGTGCAAAAAGACAAGGGCATTTGGAAGCAATCAGCCCTAAGACATGATGGCCCTTGAGACCAGAAGAACTAGATGGTGCCTGGCTACCAATGCCAACCACTCATGAAAGGATCAAATCTGGAGATCCTGGATAGAGTGGGAGGGAAAACGTGGAACAAAATCCAAAAACTCAATAATGACCAGAATTACTGGTCAGATGGAGTCTGGTGAGACCCCCAATACTATGATCCTGGAATACATTCTGGGCCTGGAATAGAGCTCACTCCCTGGGCCTGGCTCTCAGCCCAATAGTAAACAAGATGTATATGCAGACCACTCAATCCAGGGTGACACACCCACATACTCTATGGAAATGCATCCCTTGGAGCAATTGACGGGGTACCAGAGGGGCAACATTCACACAGAGGAAATGCAGGACACACAGGGGTGCATAACTACGAGGGGCACGGGGCAGGGTGTGTGTGTGTGTTAATGGGCAGGGAGAGGAGGAGACTGTGTTAGGGTTGGGGATGTAGATGGCGAATGAAACTAAATGTACACGTAATGCTGAATGTAAAACAAGCTCTTAAAAAATTAAAAAAAAAAAAAAAAGAAATCAGTGTATTGCATTAGGCAAATCTGTGATAAAAGACCTCTTCAAAATAAAAGAAAATAAAAACTGAGTGTCCTAGAATAGCAGAAATTTGCCCATTTATAGTTTTGGAGACCAGAAGTCTGAAATTAAGATGTTGGCAAGGCAGCACTCCTTCTGAAGATGCTAGAGGGGAATCCTTCCTCCTATCTTCCTACTTCCGGTGGCCTTCATGTCCACTCAGTATTCCCCTCTTCTGTCTGTCTTTTCCTCTTGTGTCTGTCTCCATTCTCCCTCTACTTTTTTCTTATAAGGACAGTTGTCCTTGGCAGTACAACTCATCTGGAGAATCCAGGATGATTTCACCACCTCAAATCCTTGACTTAATTATGTCTGCAAGACCCTTTTTCCAAATAAGGTAGCAGTCACAGGTCCTAGGGATTAGGATGTGGGCATATCTTTTGAGGGCCACCATCTGGCCCACCACAATGCATGTCACCATCATTCTCCTTTGTGATCTGTCTCTCATGATGCAGGAAGTGGAGAATAGTCTTCTCCTTCTCAAATTCGTTTAATGCATTTTCTGTTCAGGGTAGACACATGTTGTTCACATTTTGAATTGTCCAGAGTTTCTACTATGTGCTGGGAATTTTTTATGCAAGATTTACTTTAATCCTTACAACAACTGTGCAAGGAAGAGAATAGCTCCCTTTCGTAGGATAAAGACCTTGAAGTTTAGGAGGGTACATGATTCATGTAGACTTAAGTGATCGATCTGGAATTTGAACCCAGTCTTGTCGGATTCTCTTTCCACTGTGAATAACTTCTATTTACCTTAACCTTTGTTGTTGCTTTTTGCCCATATTTCTAAGAAATTTGAGGTACCCACCAGAGGACAGGGTTACAAAAAACCAAACCCATTGCCTCAAGTCTATTCTGACTCACAGTGACCCTACAAGACAGAGTAGAACTGCCCCATAGGGTTTCCAACGCTGTAAATCATCATGGAAGCAGACTGTCACATCTTTCTCCCACAGAGTGACTAGTGACTTTGAATCGCTGACCTTTAGATTAGCATCTGAGTGCTTTAACCACTGTGCCATCAGGTCTCCTGAGGATTGATAGGAGGACATAATGAGTTGCACCCATCAATGCAACAGAAAAAATTGTCCTTTCCTGTCAAAAAGTAATTTTTGTTTGTAAAGCTGAGCTGAAACAGTTGAAGCTCACAGCATCTTTTGTGAGCTGCCTGTTCTTCCAACAGGTGACATCCCAGGTTGCCCCTGGAGAACTCTTGGGGCCTACAAATGTATTTCTTGGTAGCTCTCCAGTGTTCATTTGGAAAAGTGAGACTCTAGGGCTCCTTTTGAGGACTGGCCTTTCTCCTGACCCTGAGGGGCTGGCCATCAACCCTTTGGTGCAGAAAAACTAAATTATAGACCATAGTCTCCTCCTGCAATGTTGCATTCAGGATCCACAAATACTGTCTATGAGTGGGTTCATGGCCCTGGGCTGTCTCATTGGTTATCTCACCCTGAGGATTTGCGATGCTATGGGCCCCTGAGCCCCAGTGATGGTGGAAGGAGTTAAGGTTAAGCAGTGTAAAGCCAAAAGCCTTCCCAGTCTTGGAAATTACCAAATTTCGAGTCAGTGGCCTCACTGAGAATTTGGAGCTCTATTAACACACATCGAACCTTCTCATGTTTTGAACGCTGAGTCTCAAAAAAGCAGGGTAGAGGCCTGCCCAAAGCTCCACAGAGCCTAGATCTCTGGGGTGCTTTTCCTGACACCCAAGTGGGCCTGAGCCAAACAGTGGACCTGCCAGTTGAATGAGAGCCCATGCAGACAGCCAAGGAAGGAGCCCACCAGTGAGTCTGGGAAAGTGACATGCACATGAAAAATTACCTAGAAAAGAAAACTAGACATTCCACAAGGAAAATTACACTTCCTCACAGCCTCACAATGTTCCCCACAAAGGATTCCAGCAAAATATCTGAGAACACACGACATGTTGGGATTCCTTCACGGACTACA
The DNA here is from genome assembly GCF_000298275.1 of Orycteropus afer afer. Classification (NCBI taxonomy): domain Eukaryota; kingdom Metazoa; phylum Chordata; class Mammalia; order Tubulidentata; family Orycteropodidae; genus Orycteropus; species Orycteropus afer. The sequence goes on along the minus strand of NW_006921596.1, from coordinate 16,824,304 downwards.
TTTAAGTACTTTCACCTGGGGAAAGTTTTCTTTTTAACCCCACTTCAAAAATAAAGAAGATAAACGTAATGGCTCAAAGGAAATGCCTCTTTAGAAAGAGAACAGTCGTGTTTGCAGGGAGGCATTTGTACATTAATTCATTCCTTTATGCACTCATTTAACAAGCATTTTTCTGAGTCTTATGATGTGCTAAGCACTAGGGATATACAGTGAACAAGAAAGACATAATCCCAGTCCTAAGGAGGAGGATTATAGTGATGATGATGATGGTGGTGGTGATGATGACAGTGGAGATGGTAGTGATGGTGATAACAATGGTCGTGGAGGTGGTGGTGGTCGTCGTCGTTTTGACGGCAGTGTGATAGTGATGATTATATTTGAGAACTTGATATGATTATTCTAAAATGCATCTAGAAGACTTCATAGGAGAGAAGAGCCAGGAAGTTTTGGGGAAAAGGAGTATAATTAGGGGGAATTTGCATGACCATATTTGGAGCTGCAAAAATCATATGGAAGTAGCATATTCTAACCTCCTGTAACTTCACAAGAGGAAGACAGAATCACCATCAGCAGCCCAAGGCTTATTCCTATGAGAGTAGACATGCTGCCACCCTCCAGCCTTTTTACCAACTTTGATACCAACCATCCCTCCAACAGTACTCATAGCTTCTCTGCTGGGTTCAATAATTTGTTGCAATGGCCACACAGAACTCACAGATAATACTCACAATTACGGGGTTTATTAGGGAAATGACAGGCTACAATTCAGGTTCAGGAACACTCTCAGGATACAACTCTTAGATCAGGACAGTCTCCCCTCTGGTGTGCCCTCAGACACTCCTCTCTGGTCCTTGGCCTCTTGTCCTGGCCTCTGCCTCTGTAGGCCAGGTAAGCCTGCCACTGTGTCTCGTGCCTCTTGGTCCCACTGCCACCATCTCTCTGCTGGCCAGGGCATCTCCCCACTGGCCGGGATGTCTCTCAGTCAGAGAGGTCCAGTGCAGGCATCTCAGGTCCAAGGATTCACGCCACTTCACCTCCAGCTCTTTGCTCTTGATGGCAGTGAGATCCCCCCTCTGCCCCTAGAAGGGCTCATTTTAAGCCTGGCAGAGTGACAAAACTAACCAATCCCAACATCAGAGTTCTACATACCTTATTGTAGAATGGTCCCACCTAGTAACCTGGTGGGAGTTACAAAGACTCGGCTAGAAAAGCCATACCAAGTAATTCACTGCACCACAGGAACATATTACAAAACCACGGTAATTAAAACAGTTTGACTTTTGAATAACAAAAAGATAAAATATATGCAATTAAACATTTGCTATATGATATAAGAGGTGTTTCATATAAATGAGAGAAAATATACCATTTATAGCAAATTTACTTCCAAATATTTTCATGTAAAAAATAAAACTATTATTTCCTCTCAAAAAGGCATAACCTGAGTTTAATCAAAGGGAAACATCAAAGAAACCCAGATGAGGGTTGGCCTGCGTTCTAGCTGGTAGCAGCACAACAGGCAGAGACAGGAGGATGAGCTGAGAACATTAGTGAAAGGGACCCAGATAATGTGGGCAGAGCGTTGACAGCGTCCACTGCAGAGGGAGGAGTGGGGGCAGGAATAGGAGATGCTCTTGTGATGAGTGGCAATGCTACACAAGGGAAACAGAATCCTGAAAGAAAATGTCTGGGAGCAGCCTGACCCACCAACAAGAGACCCCATCCTTGTGCTTTTTTGGTTTCTGAACCCTTCTCAAGTGATTCACGTAATGGAATATTCTGTACACTCAGAAAAAAAAAAAATTGTGAAGAATTTTTGATAATGTCAAATAAAGACATTAAATACAATGTTCAAAATATTGTGTAGTGTTTCCTGCATTCTAGGTACTATTCTAGTTCCTTTTAAATTAATTCCTTGCATCTACCCTTTGAGGTAGGTCTTATTATTACCCCCATTTAAATTTGTGGAAACTGAGGCAGACTAAGAGGCCAAACTACCTGAGCCGGAGTTTGAATATAAGCAGTTGATCACCAGAAACTGCCCTCGTAGCTGCTGTGCTCTGGTGCCTCTGCATCAAGCCAACAACATGGCCAGGAACAAGAGTGACGAGGTACTCAGAGATGAGATCATGGGTGTTTATTTTCTGGATGTATTTATTCTTTGCTGAACCTTTAGAATTTTCCAAATTTTTACAATTGAAGAAAAAGTCAACAACTAAATGAAAAAATTCTACCCACCCTTCTAATTCTTCTACAGGAATCCAGTTTTGGCTATTGTAAGCCTATGCTGACCTCAGTCCTCTCTGAAATCCTTCACCACTGAGGTTCCATCTTGTATCGCTAAGAACTTCATTGTTGGTTAAGTGGTTGGTGTATTAGATTCCTCTCTAAAACATTTTGAGTTCACATCTTAGCTTATATTAAGGTAATCCATACCTTATATTATGGGGGAAATACAGGTGCCCACACCCCAAACATGGCATATCCTTTCTTGCTTTCTTTATCCTGTAGTGACCCCTAAATCCTGGTCTCCACCAACTTGTTGATCTCAGAGGCTCTTGGAGACAACAGAAACATAACTTAAATGGCCCTCTACTCATACAAATCCATGGACTCTGGAATCTGTTTAGGAGCTCAGACAGAGTCTTGCCTATCACTGTCCCAGGGGAAAGGAGGTTCTTTTGTGACCTTGGGAAGAAGGCATTTTCTTGGGAGTGCATCCCATTGTTATAACGGCTGACACTACTGTTCCAGTAGGAAGAAGGGGCCTGGACTTCTCTCTCCAAGACCTTGACCAGAAGGAGCTCACAAAATGAGAGAAAGAGGAAGTCCTATCCGCCAGTCTTCTTTGAGCACTTCCCATTGGCTAAACCTACATGGAAGCCAAGTGGCAGGGAACCATGGGAACTGTATTTATCTGTAATATAGATCAAGGGGAGGACAGAGGATTGACCTGAGAACAAACAAATGAATGACTGCCACAGGGGCCAAGAGAGAGCAGGAAATTAGCTAGAGAGAAATGCACTCCAATTTACTTCTTCTGACCGTGGTGATGGTGGCAATGGTGGATTAGGCCTGTTTATGTTCATCCAATCATTTCTCCTCTGTCTCTGGTTGCTGAGAAAATGGTGAACTTACCTTTTGAGTACACTTTACACCTCCAACTCCAATGGCATAGGTATTAGGATTAAGATCTGTTTTTCTGGATTATTTTCCTTCCAACTTCTCTCTCGTGGAACCACTTCCAAGTGAGGGAAAAAAAAAACCTATAAAGTCTGTGTGATTTCCATTCTTTATGTGGAGATATGAGAGTCAAAAGCTGTGTGCATTGTGGAGAAGATTTAAGAGAATTTCTTAGGAAAGAGAGAAAGAACTCCAGGGGAAAGTTAAAAAAAAAATAAATACTGGAGTTATGGAGAATAGAGCACTTGTAAAAAGAACCTGCCAGGCTGGGATGCAAGGAGAGAATTGATATTAATGAAACATCATGAGCGAATTAAGACAGCCAAAGTGCTCTCAGATGTCCGTGGGGACTGCTCCTCACACTGGCTTTTGAAAAAGTTTAACATGTAAAACTTCCTCATAAACAAAGTATTTTAAGAATTTCAATTCGGAGACATTCCTGGCTAGCATCGCTCACGCAGTTGGGAATACATTTGATTAATTCCGGCTGGTAATGAGGTTGGAGACTGTTTGTGCCAAGCATTCCCAAGAGTTGCAAGACAAGTGGGGGGGGGGAGGTAGAGCACCCAGAGAAGAACCCTTCCTTCCCACCCTCCTGCCCTGAGGAATGAGTGTGTTGGATGGAGATGTCTGGTTTTAGATGGGAGATCAGGATACTCATAGACTACCTCAGGTCATTTGTAGGACTGTCACCTAAACCACCCTGTATCTGACCATAGAAAACACCAACTGTGGTGTTTTTTCCAGCCTACGTTTCCTTTCTTTTGGAACAGCCTCTCCCAAACCTAAAGAGAATTCTGGCAGCCATATTTACATCACGTGACTCAGCCCTGGACATAGCCAATTGGAGCAGGGGTGGCCCCTTGTCTAAAGCTGAGCCAATCAGATTCTCTCTCTCCAGCATGTGGAACCAGTATTTGCAGATGCTAGTCAGCTTCTATTTCTTGTTTGAACTGAGAACTTGTGAACTCAGGAAATGCTGTGTTGTCACCTTTCACAAAGAAGCAAGTTTATAAGGAAAGAAGAATAAAGAAGATGTAGAGAAAAGGAGTGATTGAGGCTTGAGATAAAACCCGGTTATAGGACCCTGATCCCTACCCCCCTGAGATCCAGTGGTATGGTTTTGAAAGATGCATCCAATAAAACAAAACAAAACAAAAAACAGTTGCTAGCTCCAATTCCTGGCATCCCCATGTGTGTCAAAGCAGAACTGTGCTCTATAGAGTTTTCAATGGTTGATTGTTCATAAGTTAAATGCCAGGCCTTTCTTCTAAGCCTCCGCTGGTAGACTCAAATGTCCAACCTTTCAATTACCTGCCAAGCATATTAATAGTCCCCCTTTTTAATGCTTGAACAAGTATGAATAAGAAATATGGAAAAATGGTGGTAGCTATGTCATGGCCTAAGATGGCCCTAGTGCTATATATGAGGCCAGCCAACAATACATTCTGACTACCCACTTCAATTTAGGAAACTTCTATGCATGGCCTTTTAACTGTTCTATTTGGGGATGCCAATAAGGAAAGAAGTAGGTGAATATGCTGTACAATTTGATGATTTCCCAAAGGCTTCCATAACCAAGAACGGCCCCTGCCCTCCTACCTTATGTTCCACCATTAGAATCATTCCTCACTGTGTAGGTCAACACAGGATACTAATGTGGGGAAGGGGAGACAGCCCCTTTGTACAGATGACACAGCTGAGGCTCAGAGCTTACATGATGACTCCTTGCAGTATCGAGCAATGTTCTGGCATCAGATTTGTACTTGATAATATTAGCATCAGAACCAAATTGAGACTTGTGACCTAGTTTCAAACTCACCAGCTGTTATCATTCCATAAACAAGGCTGTGGCACCTCTCAGGAATTCTGCGACTGCCTTGGAGAAATGACTATCAGTGGTTTCCAAAGCTGACTGCACCTTAGAATCACCTGTGAACTTTTGAGAAAGAAAGCAGATGCCTGGACCACACTTCAGACCAACTACGACATAAACTCCAGGTATGGGACCTAGGCATCATTAATTTTAAAAAGTTTCCAAGAAGTTTCTAAGTTGTAGTCAAGGTTGAGATCTACTGAACTGGATGAATTATTTTTGGAAAAGAGCAGAAATTAATTGAATGAGTAAGTGCTGGATTTTCATTGTGGATTACTGAGAGCAGCCCCCACCTCCCCCACCAAGTGCCTTGCCTGGGGTGGGTGGGAGAGAGCAGGAAAAATAGGGTAGATTGGAATTGAGTTCTGATGGTTCCTCTCATCATTGAAATCATACCAGCTTGAACTGTCTAAAGTTCACTGACCATTATATTCATTAATTTGACTCAAGGTAAGAATTTATAAATATTCTCCAACTATGAAATACAACTTTGTTCAAGAGCAGAAACATGTACATAAAATTTCCAGAAAGCTCCTTTGGCTTTCTTCAGGGAACCAACCCTACATACACCACACACACACACACACACACACACACAAACACACATACCCCAATGGTGGGCTTGCTAATGATACATAGGATTTTAGTTAGTCATTAAAGTAGATCCTTGGGGACCTCTATTTGCCAAACGCTGTTCCTGGCATATGGCAGAGGCTCAGTCGATATTTGTTGAATTAATGAATAAATGAACATATTGTCACTGTAGAACTCACCACATGCTCTCTGGATTATAGAAAGTTATATATAAAAAAAAAATGTTATATTTTGAGGTCCAAACAAATATGAGTTGACCTGCCTCCATTTTAAACCTGGGGGCCCAGAGGTGAGAAGCCCCAGATTTGGGGGGAACAGGTTCCACTGGTTTTGCTTTCAAAGTCAGTCATTGGTTGAGGGTGCTCTAACACAGACAGCTCCTTGGCTGGAGAAAGCCCCGAGGCAAAAGAGGCAGATACTGGCAACTGAAAGGTCAGAGTGCGCTGAAAGACTAAGGCCCAAGTCCTATGGGTGTTGCACCAATGGCTTCTGCTATACCCACCTAGACAATTGACTTCATTACCTCTGCTTTCAACCGTTTTGTCCAGCCATGACAAAAAGGGAAATTGCCTCCTGTCTCAGTCCTTATCTAACTTAATCCTTTTAACTATTTTGTTGATGTGAAGGTGGATGCCATGGGGTTAGAGAAGGTGTGGATCCAGGCAAGTTGTTCACTGTCCCCCTAACAGGAAAGTCCCCACCTTGTGTAGGCTTGGGGCTCAGTCCTCCTAAGTCCACGAGATGGGGTTGACATTCTTGATGGGTCAGACAGCAACAGTGACATAGGTCCTCTCTTCCCCCCTCCCTCAGCCAGCTCACTCACTACCAGAGTTGGATCCGACTCATAGCGACCCCTCCTTGGGTTTCCGAGGCAGTGTCACTATGGAAGTAGATTGCCCAACCTTCTTTCCGAGGAATGGCTGGTGGGTTTGAACCTCCAGCCTTCCGCTTAGCAGTCAGATGCCTTAGGCACTACGCCACCAGGGCTCCTCCTCAGCCAGCTAGTCTTGCTCTTTTCCTTCTGGAACATTTAAATTCCTCAAGTCTTCTGCTCTCTCGTTCATTTTAAGACTAAACATTCAACTGGTTTCAATGGAGAGTTGCAGGAGTATTAATTGGAAGGAAGGGGTTAGCAACCCTTTTCTAAGTCAAACCTCCAGATCTGGGTCATTAAAAATGATGCCTTGTTAAGTACTTCCATCTTTGCTGGCATCCCTCTGCTGACCAAAGGAAGAACAGCAGACATGAACAATGGGCCCCAATCTGTCCCATGGCCACAACATTTCCTGGAACCAAAGGGCTGGTAATATGTACAAATGAGAGGGGCCTGGTAGCCAGGCCCTCCCCAGAGGGGAGTTAATCTTTACCATAGATGAGCTTTATTCTGAGAATCTGTCTTGTAACCCTGTGCAGAGGGCTGTTGTTTCCAGATTATAGAGCCTGTTGACAGTCTCTCTTTCAAAGAATCTATGGTTTGTGGCTTTCACAGTTTGGAAATGATATCCCCTAGTCCCTGCTGGGTTCATTTTGCTGGAGATGCCAGTCAAGGACTTTGTTCCTTTCATGTCTTTGCACCCCAGGACCTGAAGATCAGGACTGACTGCAGCTTCTTTAGGGTCAAGTGAACTTTTCCTGACCTTTTCTCCATCATGTTCTGCTTTTTCAGATGTTATAACTTGAGCATGGGTAAGGCCATCCCTTCTAATGCATCCAAGGATTCCTGCCTTCTGGAATGTGTACACAGAGCAGCAGTGGGTGGTGGAAATGAGGTGAGTACAAGTAGGCATGAAACCAAATGTGTAGACCTTAAAATGTATTGCTAGGAACACAAACCCCCACTGCTAACTAGCTCTGTGCCCTTGGGTAATCCACTTACCTTCCCTCTGTCCTTGTTTCCTTGTCTATAAAGTGAATATATTGATAGCCTTTCTCGTGGCGTCATTGTAAAGATAAGATGAGATAATGCATGAAAATCTCCTTGCCTGGTACACAGGAAGAACTGATAAATGAGAGTTGTTTTTCCCTTTTAAACTTCATCATCCTCCTCATCATCCAGGCTTCCAGAAATATACCCACTTCTCACTTAACTCATGGTTAGGTTCCAAAGACCAGGTCATTACGTGAAAATCAGAATTATGGAAAAATGGAGGATGACCACATCAGATCACAAAATGGAGGATCATTACATAACTGCCAAATTTCAACATTGCATAACTGTCAAATTATAGCATTGCATAACTGCCAAATTACACCAATATATAGCTGCCAGATTATATTATTACACAACCACCAAACCAGTGAGAATCATGGCCCAGTCAAGCTGACACATAACCTTAACTATCAAATCCAGCATTACTCTAACCTTGTACCTCTGCATTCATAACTGCCAGACATACATCATTAATGCACAAAATAGTCAGATAGTAGATTTTTCACTATTATCAGAAATGCAAACTGTCAGATGAGATATTGATAAGTGAGGAATAGGTATACCAACGCTGAGGAAGGGCTTTTGTCAGAGGACTAGGTCACATCCACTGGGAAGGATCAGAGGTGGCTTCTTAAATAAGAAAGATTTAGAGATGTGCCTTGAAGAATAGGAAGAATTTGGATGAGTGGCAATATCATAGGGGGAGATGGCAAATCAGAGAAGAGGAAAGAAGAGGGTGTTCCCGGTGGAAGGAACCAAGTGAAAAGTGGAAGTAGAGATGCTTGAATGTGTTTAAGAATTAACAAGTACATTTGGCTAGGGTGGGTGTTATAGATGGAGAGAGAGGAAAATGAGGAAGAAGATGTGGACTGGGCCAGGCCTAAATGCCAGGTCCAGGGAGAGGTGGGTACCATGCGTGTTTTGTAATCAGGAGAGCTATTGGGTCAGTGCGAAGGCAGTGGTGGTTGAATGGTAGAATTCTTGTCTTCCATGCACGAACCCCGGGTTCAATTCCTGACCAGCGCCCTCACGTGCAGCCACCACCCACCCTCAGTGGAGGCTTGTGTGTGGCTGTGAAGCTGAACATGTTTCACCAGAGCTTCCAGACGACTAAAACAGAGTAGGGAGAAAGCCCTGGGCATCTGCTTCTAAAATCAGCTGATGAAAACTGTGTGGATCATGACTGTCCAATCCCTTTGTGCCCGAGGTTGTCATGAGTCAGGAACTGACCTGAGGGCAGCTAACAGCAGCAGATAAGGCCAGAACAGAGCTCCTGTCTCAAGAAGAAGAACTCTGCTTTCTGGGAGAGGCCAAACTTCTCTGACACAGAAACTCCTTTAGTCTTAACAAAATGGCCAACACAACCACATGCCGGGATGTTCCATTTGTCAAATTACATCCTTTGCTTCAACAGCAAAGCAGAGGCCCTGAGCAAGGTGCCTGCAGTGGAAGGGGTGGGACATTTTATTGGACAGTATTGAATTTGACCAGACCCCAGCAATTCCTCTGGAAGACAGCATAGATGTGGGGTCAATTTACCCTCTGACCTGGAGCCACAAAGTTGATAATCAGCTGCCACTGTCTATGGGAGATATGAACTGCTCTGTGGAGCTGTTCAATAAAGCTGCTATTAGCAGAGAAAGTGCTTACATGAACTTAAAAAAAAATTAAACAACAAAATAAGAGCAGTTGATTGACAAGGCATCAATAAAGCCTTTAACGTGCACTGTTGACCTCCCCCCGCCCACCTGCCAATCTGTGTTTATTAGAAATAAGTTCCTATAAATAGCTTGTGGCAGAGAAAACAGTGAGCTGTTTCTCAAATGCGTGATCATGAAATGCTAACTGGTTAATACTTGGCTCTTAGTTCAATTGAGTTGGTCTTTTTGGCTGCAGCTGGAGTGTGGGAGTCACTAGTGAGAGGTGTTATCACAAGTTGGTTAATAATTTCATAACCTCCTTTGAGGCATAACTCTTAGTCCCCTACCCAGAACTAGTCTTTCTGTTTGCTGACCAGCTGAACCCCATTTGTTTTCAGGGTAGCAGTGCACTGAGCTAAAAAATAATAGTTCAGGTGGACTTTGTGGGTTTCTTGGCCACACAGTTCTGGCCATTGAGATACAAGCTGAGAGTTTCTGGGAAATTGTTGCTGTTCTGTTACAGGTGGTTTTTTTTTTTTTTTTGTGCTTCTTTCCCCTGTTCTCCTGCCTGGAATATAGAGGTTAGCCTGGAGGTGCAGCAGCCGTGTTGTTACCATGAGGCTGAAAGGTTGTAGAGGAAGGCCACTGTGCCAAGGATGGTGCAGCACAGAGATGGGAAGGGCTGAAGTCTCTGGTCTTGTGGTTCAGTCATCCATAGCCCCAGGCTGCTGCTTCAGAGACTCTGTATGATAAAAACAAACCTCCATGTGTTTAAGCCACTCTACAGGTGAGTAAGTCCAGGCTCAGGGAGAGGTAGTGACTTGGTTAAGTTCCTGCGGCTGATCTGGAAGCAGAATCCTGATCTTCAGACATCCAGGCCCCTGACCACTTATTCCCTGAACACTTCCGGTGCCCCTTTCCATGAGCATCCTGGCCTCAAGTGCCAGATGCTCAGAGAACATGCTTTCTGTGTCTCCCTCCAACTTTCTAACCTGATTGGTTAAAACAAGGCTTCTATATTTTAACAAGATCCCCAAGTAATATGTTTAGTTCCTCAGATGATTCTTATGTATACATAAGATCTTGTTAAAATGTAGATTCTGATTCAGTATATCTGGGGGTGGAAATGCAAATTCTCAGCAGGGGGTGTTGAACCAAAATGAACCGGTTCAAGCCCTGATTAAAAAAACGTCCTGTGTCCTGCCATCAGCTCAGCCTGGATTTCAGCCTGGACTAAACCCCCTGTCCACAGGGAATAAAAGACTCTTGTCTGTAGAAGGATGGGCCACCTTACCTGACCCACGTGGGCACAGGCTTGGCTTAAAGAGAAACCATTATTATTTCCATTTTTCAGATGAAGAAACTGAGGCTTGAAAAGAACTGAAAAGGAACATAATCAGGACTTGAGTGCTGCATTGGGGCTTTCTCTGTCCCTCCTCTCAAAGGGGAGGCATCATTCCCTCCAAAGGCAGGTGCAAAGTTGTTCCAAAGGCCCCTAAATGGTGTTTCTCATTTTGCCCACTGGGTGAAAGAAGCTAGCAGAAGTAACTGACAAAGGCAAACTACAACAGAAGAAACTTAACATCCAGGTCTCATAGCATGAATCATGCAAAAAATGGGGAGGAAAGATTGATTACAGAATGTTGGGTCTCAGCTCCAATCAATATTTCATCAGCTTAATAAACAAAGGCACTCCAGGAGCCCACCTGTGTGTGAGGCAGAGAAAGTGTTGGGTAGGAAACTCAGCCCTCATCCTTTAGCTTTCTCATCCCTTTGCATATATTTATCTCCACTGGAGACATTGCAATGCCTCAGACAGACATCTCTTTTCTCCTTCCATGTAGGAGCTAGGGAACTCAGGTGGAACAGTGGTTAAGGCATTCAGTTGCTAGCAAAAAGGTTGACAGTACAAACCTACCACTCACTCCATAAGAGAAAGACGAGGCAGCGGCTCCCATGAAGATTTACAGCCTTGGACACTATAGGACAGTTCTACTCTGCCCTATAGTATTGCTGTGAGTTGGAATGTACTCCACGGCAGTGGGTTTCTTATACAGCAGCTGGATCACCTAGAGAATCTTGGCATCTTGAGGCTAGAAGTGATGAGGGGTCACAAAGCCCACTCCTATTTAAGAATGATAATGATAGTATTAATTAACATTTAATGAGCATTTACTATGTAACAGGCACTCTGTTATGTACTTTATGTGTTTTAATATTGTTTGTTGTTGTTAAGTGCCGTCGAGCTGGCTCCGAAAGCTGGCAGATGAGTATGGGTTTTAATATTAATCCTTAATATTATTTAATATTCAAATGAACCCTTAATATTAATTAAATATTCTTTCAGTCTTCCTAGGAGGTAGGTACTATGTTGTTGTTGTTGTTAGGTGCCATCTAGTCAGCTCTGACTCATAGGTTCTTTACTGTGTACAATGGAACAAAACACTGTCCAGTGCTGCACCACCCTCACAATCCTTGCTACACTTGAGCCCATTGTTGCAGCCACTGTGTTGATCCATCTTTGTGAGGGTCCTCCCCTTCTTCGCTGATCCTCTACCCTACCAAGCATGATATCCTTCTCCAGGGAATGGTCCCTTCTGACAACATGACCAAAGTAGATGAGATAAAGACTGGCCACTCTCGCTTCCAAGGAGCATTCCAGCTGCACTTCTTCCAGGACAGATTTGTTTATTCTTCTGACAATCAATGGTATTTTCAGTATTCTTCACCAATACCATAATTCAAAGGATGCCTTATTCATTGTCCAGCTTTCACATGCATATGAGGTGATTGAAATACCACAGCCTGGATTAGGTGCACCTTAGTCTTCATTGTGACACCTTTGCTTCTTAATACTTTAAAGAGGTCTTTTGCAGCACATTTGCCCAGTTCAGTATGATGTCTGATTTCTTGATTGCTTCTTCCGTGAGTGTTGATTGTAAATCCAAGTAAAATGAAATCCCTGACAACTTCAATCTTTTTTCCATTTATCGTGATGTTGCTTATTGGTCCAGTTGTGAGGATTTTTGTTTTCTTTATATTGAGGTGTAATTCATACTAAAGACTGTAGTTTTTTATCTTTATCAATAAGTGCTTCAAGTCATCTTCTCTTTCATCAAGCAATGTTGTGTCATGTGCATATCACAGGTTGTTAATGAGTCTTCCTCCAATCCTGATGCTGCATTCTTCTTCATATAGTCCAGCTTCATATACTAGGCACTATGGATATCTCCACTTTGTAGAAGGAGAAATGAGGCACAGAAAGTTTAAATAACTTGCTTGAAGTCACACAGAATGTAAGTGTAGTGGTTAAGGTAGCATAAGCTGCTATAATAAGTAACTCCCAAAATGTTAGTGCTTAGCACAATAGAAATTCACCTGTAGACCCCTAACATCCCAGTGCAGGCGTTTTTGGTCTTTGGATGGTATTCTCTACACAGTGCTTAGGGATTCATATTCCTTCTATCTTATAGCTTCATCCTTCCATACCCACCTAATAGAAGGAGTGACAGAGCATGCATGCTGAGGGTGTACTTACTTCTTAGAATCTTAACCCAGAAGTGACATCACTTCCTTTCATATTCCATTGGTGAGGATCAGTAAGGTAGCCAAATCTAGATGCAAGAGCGGAATGCAGGTACTTCTAAGGAACAATTCTGTGCTGTAGGAGGAAAGGAATGATTTAGGTGGACAACTAGGCATATGTGCCACAGTAAGTCCTCGCTCAACATAGGTAAAAGTCAGCAGGAGAAGAAGTGGACACTACAATCTCACCTGTCCCCTTTCACCATGAATGCATAAGCTTTCCCAGAATCTCTGCAGAAAACCTCCACTTAAGTCTTATTGGCCAGAACTAGATCATATGATCTTCCCTAGATGCAAGGGAAGCTGGGACAGCCAAGAATAGGATTGACATGATTAATACAGATCCATCATGTTCCATCTGAGACTGGGCATGCTGCCTTCTGGGACAAAAACAAGATTCAGTTACTAAAGAAGAGGGAGAAGAAATGGGTTAAATTGATTAACCAGCTACTTGAGTCTATCACACATTCATTTAATCAGTCTATTGCACAAATACCAATTGCACACCTGCTCTGTGCCAGGCAATGTGCTAGTTGCTATAAGTGTCTTTTTTATTATTCTAGGTCATTTTGATTTCTACACAACACTCGCCTAAACTGCCCTCACCAAGTTATTATCATAAAACCAAACTCACTGCCGCCAAGTTGAGTCGACTCCTAGTGACCCCTCCTTGGGTTTTGAATGCTGTATCTCTAAGAAGTAGATTGCCCAATCTTTCTTCTGAGGAGTGGCTGGTGGGTTTGAACTGCCAGCCACCAGAGCTCCTAAGCTAGTTACTGGGAACCTCAAAGTAAACAAATCCCAGAGCTACTTTCCAGGGATCTTCCTTGACCTTGTGGCTGTATTAGATGATTTTGACGAGTGAAGGTCCTCTCTCTTCTTTGAGGCAGACAAGGACAAATCCCAGGGCCTCAGGGGGTTAGACATAGAAATGGTATGGCCATACTTGGAGTCTCTCTTCCCTCAAGCAACTCCATCAATAAAAGAGCTGGGAGCCCTACCCACAAACCCACACTCTGCCTGGCTCCCTGGAGGGGAACAGGGAGGGGCCTTTCCCATCATTTCTGATGACTGAACCAAGTTCATGTTCAGAATGTATATAAAGTTATTTGGGCCAAATTTCCATGTTAACTGTTCAGATCAGAAATGCTCAATGTCAGTTAAATTTGGTTGGATTATAAGACAACACAGTCAAGATCAAGAACATGTGGCCTGATTTGATTTAACCCAGAGAAGAAATGCCTTTTCCCTTCTGCTCGGCTATAACATTATACATATAAAGATACATACGCACTTGCTCTCTGCCAGAAATGTCAACTGCTTTTGATCTCTCCCTTTAGATATTAAAGTTTCCTGCTTGCCCCTCCACTTGGAGGGCCCCATAAGGGCTTTCAAACCAATAAACAAGCCTGGAGTTGCTGAGAGGGTGGAAGCTGTTTGCCTTTTTTAGCTGGAGCCCCATGGCCCGAAGGTTGTGTTTAATCAGCCTCAAGGTTTTGGTTAACATTGACTTGGAGTTTAAAATAGCATTTCAATAACCTCAGCCCTTCCTGCTCCCCCTCCTCAGCTGGCTCTGCCAGCCATGGGGGAGGGAGACAGCGGCCTAGGAGTTTGGGGGTTTATGCATTTGTTGTTAAAGTTCTGAGCAAATGAGCTGTTCTTGGCTGGTTCCCACGATGGAGAGTACTTCTTGTCTTGGGAGGACCATCCAAATGCAAGGACCAGGTCTTGAGAACCAAAACCAACCCTGTTGTTACCAAGTTGATTCGAACTCATGTCAACCCCATATGTTTCAGAACAAAACTGAGCTCCATAGGGTTTTTAATGGCTGTAATCTCACAGAAGTATCTCCAGGACTTTCCTCCATGGTGCTTTTGGGTGGATTTGAACCACCAACCTTTCAGTTAGTAACCAAGTGCAAGCTGTTTGCACCACCCAGGGACCTTGGTCTTCAACGCCTTCTAGGAGTAGTGACTGATGCAGCAGAATGGCTGCTGGAGACTGAGGTGGTGTTTGCTTCCTCTCTTCTCAGATTCTAAAGATGATAATGCTCTTTAGGAGAATCCATGGGCCACCCTGGTATAAATTCTGTTGTGACCACAAAATTGGGTACGAGGAGAGAGTAGAGGCATTATCATTTTACCTACAGGCTGATTCCAAACACTGCCATGAATGAAGATGGTATAAAGCACTGTTGTTCTCTTCCTTTGGAGAAGCCTTTGATGTCTCACAAAGTCTCCTGAGCTGGGTGTTTGGCTGCATCTCCTCTCTCTGGTTCTCCTTGAGCTTCCATCCATAGGATCCTAGTCCTGCCCTGGTGGAATTATTCCTGGCCCCATTCTTGAGAATAGCCATAGATGGCCCCTTAAATTTGGCTCTTATTTCTCAAATTTGGCTCTTCTTAATAGAGATTGCCTACTCAAGCATTCTTTCAATGCATTATGATCATTCTTAGAAATGCTCTTCTCATCTGGCTAAACATTGAGTCAGTGGGCTAATCACCAATCTGGTGTCAAAGAGTTCACCCACTCTGTAGTAGTCAGGATAGGCAAGGTTATGCCACAGTAACAAAAGAGCCCTGAAATTTCCATGCCTCAACCCTACAGAAGTTCACATATTACCCATGAAAAGTCCAGTGCAAAGAAAGCAACTCTTCAGGGCAGCTTGTCTCCAAGGCTAAAATTTCCCAAGCAATGGATCGTGGTCACCAGCCCTGGAGAGAGTTAGATGGGAACCACCTACACAGGGCTTTCCCCCTTGCCACAGCATCCCCTACAGCTCACTTGGAATCATTTTTGTTTTCCAATAGACTTAGCAAGTAGAGGCCTACAAGACTTTGATCATTAGCTAAATAAGTGGTTTGGGATCACTACCCAGTTCTGTAGGTCAGAAGTCCAGGCCTGGCATGGCTGAGTTCTCTGTGTAGGATCTTGCAGGGCTGAAATCAAGGTGTTGGCTGGAACTACAGCTCTCACCTAGGACTCTGTCCTCTTCCATGCTCACTAGTTGTTGGCACAACTGATTTCCTTGTGGTTGTAGGACTGAGGTTGCCATTTCCCTGCTAGCAGTCAGCTGCAGATGTTTTCACCTCCGAGAGGCTGCCCCTCTCCTTCAGCAGTTCACAGTGTGGATGCCTGTTTTCTCCTACACCAGCACATCCCTCTGACGTCCCCCTCTGCAACCAGTACGAGAAACCTCTTTCTTTTAAAGGGTGCATGTGATTAGGTCAGGCTCACTGGATAATCCCCATATGGTCAACTGATTTGGGGCTTTAATTACATCAGCAAAATCCCTTCCTAGCAGTATCTAGGGTTTGAACAGCTGGGGTTAAGAAGGGAGAAGCCCCTGGCTGCCATTGCCCTGAACTAGCACACTGCTTGAGGTCACACTTTGGATTCCTCAAAGAGCCTGTGTCAGAGGGAGTCACCAGAAAGCATGTCATGGACACAGCCTGGAAAAGGGAGCCCCACCCTGGCCCACACCTGCTAAGAGAGCCATTGGAGTCCAGGTAGGCATGAGCTTTGGTGGCCAGGTGGAGGGGAGCTAGTAATATTCCCCTTGGGCAATAGGGAAACAGGTGCCTCAGAAAGCCTGGGGATTACTTCCCCAGCACATGCCACCCACTCATTGAGTTTCACTATTTACCTCTGAAAGGACAAGGAACTTCCTGGCTCCAGAGAGGAGCTGACTCCTCTTTTGTCTCCTCCTCATCCCAACTCCCAACCAGGGGATGGCTGTAGGTAAGTTAGGGACTCACAGAGCTCTCAAACTCACCACCATCAAGTCAATTCTGACTCATAACAAATCCCATTGGGGATCCAAGGCGTGAATCTTTATGGAAACAGACTGCCTCATCTTTCTTCCATGGAGCTGCTAGTAGGTTTGAACCACTGACCTATTGGTTAGCAGTCAAGTGGCTTAACCATTACACCACCAGAGCTTCTTCATGGAGGTCTAGAGAAATCAAATAAGCTCACTCCAACACCCAGGCTGTGCCAGAGAGGAAGATAAAGCCCGGGAGGTAAGGACCAAGGAAGTGAAGTTGTTCAGCCAGAGCCCATTAGATCCTTCTAGCCACAGGACCTCAGGTGAATTCCTTGATCCCTCTGAAGGCCATTTTTTTCATTTGTAAAACAAGGGAATAATCTCGTTTACCTCTGAAGATTGTGGGGAGAATTAAAGATAGAGTATTTGCATAGGAGAGGCTGGATGCCCACCCAGTGTCCATTTAACCCTTCTTCACTATTTGTAGAGCCCTGATTCTTTACATGGGGCAATAAAATGGCCAAATAAAAGACTATATTTCCTGACCTCTCTTGCAGCTGTGAAAGTGGAAGTTGTTGGTGGTGGAGTTTCCAGGAATGTTCTTTACAGGCAGCTGCCTCAATTAAGAAACAAGCTTATTGTCTTTCCCTCCCTGCTTCTTTCTTCTTGCCTGGAGTGCAAACATGAAGGCTAGAGCTCCAGCAGCCATACTGGAGCATGGAGTAACCTTGATATTGGATCCATGCACTGCAGACAGTGGAACGAAACGATGGAGACATCACACTGCCCCTGGTTCTACTAGATTTCTTCTATGTTATGGAGAAGTAACTTCTTTTTGTTTAAGTTAGTGGTTCTCAAACTTTGCATCAGAATCACCTGAAGGCTTGTTAGAAGGCAGATTGCTGGGCTCCATGCCCAGAGTTTCTGATTCAAAAGGTCTGAGGTGGAGCCTGAGAATTTTTTTCTCTAATATGTTCCATGCCTGAGAACCACTGGTTTAAATCTCCATCAATCAGGTTTTTTATTTTATTAAACAGAACCCAATCCTAACTTAACATAGAAGGATAAAGCCTTCACACTCCATAAATAGGATTAACATTTTTGTAACTGGGATAAAGTGATGTTGAGAAGGACCTCTGTCTACCCTCTAGGACCCACTTAGAGTAAATCAGAGTGACAAAGAGCTGGAAAGGAGCAGAAAGGTGCCATGATGGCCAGCCTACTCACCACCCACTGAAGGGTAGCCTTGACCTAAAGAACTCCAAAGGAGATCAGGTTGTCCTAGGGCTCTTGTGTGGGTAGAGGCAGAGACCCTGCCTTGCTCAGACCCATCACAAAGCATCTTCTGAAACTCCTAGAAACTCTAGAAAGAAATTGCACAATGAGAAAGGTACTTTTAAAACAGGGACCATGTATGGTCCAAAGGCCAAGCCTCTGCATGTATTATCTCATTTAATTCTCACAATCCATTTCACAGGTAAGAAAACTGAGGCTAACAGAGGGAGTAATTTTTCCATAGTCATAAAAGACAAGTAAGTGATGGAGCCTGGATTTGAACACAGATCTGACTCTAAATGCCTCACTGCAAACAAGTAATACTGGAGTCACACCTGCCCTGCCATTGGCTGTGCTCAACTGTGGTCCTAGAGACAGGAAAGCAAGAGGGTTTGGGGGCAGCAATGATTGGGAGAGGGTGGGAAGACAGCTGGGCTCCCCTAAGTCTGGGGCCACCCTCCCACTCCTGTGTCCATAGGCCTCATCAGTGGCTGAACACCCACACCTGTAGAGGTTGAGGGGCGGTTGCCCCACTTCGAGCAGGTGGGCTGTGGTCATGGACTAGAATCCATGCCTCTCCAACAAAATATGAATTGGGGAAATTCCAGGTAGTCCTCTCTACTGAGAAATGACCTTGCAGTCGGCTCCCTAGCTAGCTTGATGTATCAGCCCCAACAGTTTGAAGATGAGAGTGGGGTCCCAGGAAACAGCAATACTGTAGGGGTGGGGCCATTTGTCACCACCAGGCCCTGCTTAATTGCAGCAAAGTGAAGTGAGGATGTACTGGATTGTACTGTATAAATCATGATCCCTTGTGGTACCTGGGGCCTAATCTGGATAGGAAAATGCTCCTATTTGGGGAGGGGAGTCCCAAGACATAGAACTCTTTCTCTGCCCCCAGCTCATCATGAAAGAGGTAGCCTTGGGCAAGGTTCTCAAAGAGGCTCTGTAAGGAGGGACTGGAGAGCTAAGTGGTGTTATGACCCCAGTAGATCCTTATGCGGTTGCAGTGTCTTAGGTTCAAATCCTGATTCTGCTATTTTTTGGCTGTGGGATAGTGACCAAGTCATATAACACCCCCCCCATGTGCTGTGCATCGTGTGAATCCACATCAACTTTGGATTTGAACCTGGGCTCTACCCTTCACCATCTTTGTGGCCTTGGGCAAGTTACTTCATCTCCCTGTGCCTCAGTTTCTTCATCTGTAAAATGGGGATAATAATAATAATACAAATTGATAAGACTGTATTAGTTTCCTGGGGCTGCTGTAAGAAATTACTACAAACTTGGTGGCTTCAAACAACAGCAGTTTAGTCTTTCACAGTTCTGGAAGTCAAAAGTCTGAAATCAAGGTGTTGGCAGGGCCACAATCCCTCTGGAGTCTCGAGGGGCGAATTCTTCCTTGTCTTCTTCCAGCTGCTCATGGCTCCAGGCGTTCCTTGGCCTATGGCGGCCTCACTCCAATCTCTGCCTCCTGGGTTCCCTCTGTGTCTTTTCTTCTTCTCTCTCTTATACGGTCACTTGTTCTTGGTTTTCAGACCACCCAGGTCATCCAGGATGATGTCATCATGAGAGCCTTAAATGAATTACATCTGCAAAGACCCTTTTCCCAGTAAGGTCATGTTCAGGTCCTGGGGGTTACTGGGAGCCACCATTTAACCTATTATGAGGATTGCTGTGAGGATGAATGAATAAATGTTGGGAAGTTCTTAGAAAAGTGCAGGGTACATAGTAATTGTGCCTATATAAATGTCTGATACATCTGTAAATATGAATATGAATATATATATAATACATACATTCATATATAAAAATACATCTTGCAGTAGGTCAGGATGTAGTAAAGATTAGAGATGAGGGCATAAAGTATCTGTTACTGAGCTTGGACATAACAGATGTTGAATAAATAGTTGTTGTTGTTGTTATGTGCCGTCGAGTCATACCTGACTCATAGCGACCCCTCCTTGGGTTTCCGAGGCAGTATCACTACGGAAGTAGGATTGCCCAACCTTCCTTCCGAGGAGTGGCTGGTGGGTTTGAACCGCCAGTCGTCTGGTTAGCAGGCAAGTGTCTTAGCCACTATGCTACCAGAGCTCCTAGCTTTTGTTATTTTTATTTTTGTTATTGTGTCAGGCCCAGGTATACAGGGATCAGTCAATCAGCTATTTCACAGATAGTTACTGAGACTATGTGTCAGGTTCTATGTTAAGCATTGGGGATACAGAACCAAACTGAACTGAACTCACTGCTGTCAAATCGGATCTGACTCACAGCGACCACTCCTTGGGTTTCTGAGGCGATATCCCTACGGAAGTAGATTGCCCAGTCTTCCTTCCGAGGAGTGGTTGGTGGGTTTGAACCACCACCCTTCTGCTTAGCAGTCAAATGCTTTAGGCCTCATGCCACCATATCTCTTGGGGATACAGAAGGGGATTGAAAAGAAAAAATCGCCTGCCCTATGGAACTTACAGTAGAATACAGCAAACAGCCAAGCAAATAAGCAAATAAATACATCTGTAATGTCCAAACCAAACCAAACCCATGCCACTGAATCAATTCTGACTCATAGCGACACTATAGGCCAGAGTAGAACTGCCCCATAGGGTTTCCTTAAAGCTGTAAATCTTTGTAGACACAGACCGCCTCATTCTTTGTTCCACAGAACAGCTGGTGGGTTTGAATCTTTTGGTTAGCAGACCTGTACTTTAACCACAGCACCACCAGAGCTCCATCTGACAAAATGTGACGGGTGGAGAAAGGCAAGGACAGTAAAGGCTACAAACAGGTAGCACACAATCCAATAGTACTCTGGTGGAGGGGGCTGAGAGGGGAGATAGACAAGTGACCTGATAATGTCCACATCTAAGGTGCTGTAGGGAGGGAGGGAGAGGTTGGGGCTGCAGGTGGGGAGGGAGCAGTCAGGGTTGCAGGTGGGGAGGGGCTGACTGAAAAAATCAAGGGAGACTTCAGGGTGGAGGGGGAGGCAAGGTCTTGAAAGATTGGGTGGGAGGGGTCTGACAGACAGAGGGAGGTGGGAAGGAGGAAGAGCAGGAGGAAGAAGAAGGCATTCTGATGGGGCCAACAGCAGAAATTAACATCAACTGGCATATGGGGGGTTGGCATTTGCTGCTTAGGCTCTTAGAATGCTTGGCCTGGCTGAGGTATAGGGGTTGGATGGAGGCATGGGTGGCCACACTGCAAAAGATGACCTTGGGGGACCTGTAGGGCTCTGAACTTCCTCTTGCTGCCAGCAGAGTGCTGGGTTGCCATAGTCTGATCAGAAACAGCCATGAACTTCTGCACTTTAATGAAACTGGAGTTCTGAAGAGATGGGGACAAATGGTTAGGGGCAGGGAGTGGTGGGAAGAAGGCAGAATATTGAGTCCTGGAGGCTGCCATGGGGGTGAAATCCACAACTCAATATCTTGACCATAGCTGTAGTAACATAATTATGCTTTTGTTAAAACTTGCAGAACTGCATACTAAAAAGGGAGAAGTTTACTGGACATAAATTATACCTTAATTTTCAAAATGTGGGAGGGGGGCAAGTTGGAACAGAAGTTGGAAAATTCTCAAACTGGAGCAATGTAAAGATAAAGCCTGAGATGCCAATGCTTTGGGTCCCAGGAAGGTTCCCTGCTCTGAGCTGAGTCCAGGGGCTTGGCTTGTGGGTCTGACACCATGTGTCTCAGTGTCTGCTGGGTCTCCTGCCTGACAGACATCTGGTCCTCCCTCATGATTTACCCTGTGTGGCTCCACTGAACAAACACTGACCCCTGCTGTCTCCCACTATTCCTCCTTCCCTCCAGCTTGGTCTCAGGGCCAGAAATCCATGGCCCACCTCTAGGTCTGGGTCAGCCCTGGGGATGGCAGGGGGAAGCTAAGGCTGGGAAAAAGTCTGGTAGCCAGAGCTTCAGAGCATAGAGAAGGTTCTGGAACTTGACTTTCGTCCTGGAGTCTTGAGTCCCCTCCTGGCCCTGGGGGAGAGGCCAGGCAGAAGCCAAGGCATTCCCAGGACACCCCACTAACTACTTGCCCTGTGCAGGGCTGCCCTGGCCTGGGTGTGGGGAGGAGGGCATCAGGAATCGGGAGGTCCGCAGGCAGGGGCAGCACTGAGTGGGAGACAGACCCAGGAGGCCACATGCCAAGCCCAGAGCTTGGCTGAGGGTGAGGAGCTCCGGGCTTCAGGCCTGGTTCTGCAAGGACAGCAGGAGTGAGTTTTCTACCCTCTCTGGACCTCCGTCTCTTTAGGTGTGAAACAGAGATGCCAACACCTGCATGGCTGCTTCATCCATTTATTCATTTATGCCCTGGGCACCAGGCCCTGTCATAGGTGCTACATGGAAAACAATGAGAACACCGCTGGCATTTACAGTGATTGAGGTTCACAGGGGATGCAGAAACAAGCTATGCACATGCCAGGCTCAGCCCAGGGGTGGAGTTTGGAACTGGTCTACTATTTGCATCCTCTTGGGGATGACCCAAGGAGCCTGAGTGGTATAAACAGCTGGCTCTCAGCTACTAACTGAAAGGTTGACAGTTTGGACCCCCTACAGGCACTAAGGAAGAAAGGCCTGGCAATCTGCTTCTGTGAAGATTACAGCCAAGAAAACACTGTGGAGCTCAGTTCTACTCTGAAACACACAGCATCGCTGTGAGTCAGAATTGGCTTGATGGCCATGGGGTTTGGTTTTGGGGGACAATCCGGGGGAGTGAAGTGAGGAGAGGCTGGCTGGAAGCAAGGTGTGTATCGAAGATGGGGAGCAAGGTGAATTCTGGAATTCCTTGATAACTTCTCCCTTGACTCTCTCAGAGCCCTGTTCAACTTACCTTTGGATGCTCATTTGGACAAGATGGCACCAGCCCTGGCTCTTACCCAGCCATCACTGTGGTGTCCAAACCAGGGAGAGAGGAGACATAAGAGTCCAGGGACTAGGACTATGTACAGATGTGTGTGCATGCAAAGTATGCATATTGCATGTGTATAGTTACATGTGCATGAGTGTCTGTGTGCATATGCCTGTATGTATACGTGAGTGTTGTGTAGACATGCACGTATCTGCTTTTGTGCTTGTGTGTGCCTGTAAGAACACACATGTGTATGATCTCTGCATTTGTGTGCTGCCATGTATATGTGTGAGTGCAGGTGTGTGTATATGTATATGTCTGCATGTATGTGGGGGGGTGTGAATATTGTAGCCTAGGTGTTCCTGTTGTGCATGTGGACCTAAGTCTGTGTACATGGATGCATGAGCTTATATGTATATTTCTAGACATGCAAGGAGCTCTGGTGATGTGGTGGTTAAAATATTTTGCTGTTAACCAAAAGCTTGGTGCTCCATGGGAAAAAGATGAGGCAGTATGCTTCTGTAAATATTTACAGCCTTGGAAACTCTATGGGGCAGTTCTACTCTGTCCTGTAAGGTCGCTATGAGTTGGAATCAACTTAGTGACAGTGGGTTTTGTGTGTGTGTGTGTGTGTGTGTGTGGTTTTTTTTTTTTTTTGATGTGCAGGTCCATGCTATGTGCCTGTGTGTGCCTGTGAGGGTATGTGGACTGTGCATGATGGTGGGTCTATGAGGAGGTACTTGTGTGTACATGGGAGTGCAAGGTTCACAGAATCCACATCCCCTCTCTGTACCCCAGGACCCTTCTCTGGGGAAGTAGCTTATTATGGATTGAATTGTGTCCCCCCAAAATAAGGACTGAAATCCTAAGGCCTGGACCTATAAATATGACCCTGTTTGGAAATAGAGTCGGTGAGGTCATGTCGAAATGGCATGGGTCCTGAACCTAATCACTTCTGAGTTATAAAGAGCAGAATAGACTTAGAGGCACACACACAGGGAAAACAGACACCAAGGAACTACAAGGACCTTCAAGAAATGCTCAGGGCTACTGACGAGGAAGGAATCTCCCTCCCTCAGAGCCAATGCCCTGACTTGGACTTCCAGCCTCCAAATCTGAGACAAATGATTTCTGTTCTCTGAAGCCACCCACCCACTCGTGGCAGCTTTTGTCACAGCAGCACTCGGTAACTAAGACCCCAGTGCTGTTCCCCAGCTGCCAGAGGCTCAGAGCCCGGGCAAACGAGCAGCTGCCTTCTTCCCAGAGGCCCACAGTGGAGCCTCCCCAGGTAATAACAGCCACCCCTGGCAGACTGGCCCAGCCGGGCCAAGCACTGCCGACTCCCTTCATGTGGTGGCTCAGGCCTATTTCTGTCTTGTTTGGCTGATCCCGGCTGAGCGTTCCCGTCCAATAATGCCCTGTTTCTCCACCCGGCTATTTCGGCTGAGGAATGTGCTGTTTGTGTCTTAAGCAGAAAACCAAAAACCTCCATTATGGTTAGCTGTCCTGCGGCTTCGAGCAGCCACTCATTTATTTAGGTTTCTCCTAGTCTATATTTGTTGAGGGCTGACAAGTTGAACTTGGAAAGCACGGACTGCAGGGACCAGAGCCTCTTTGGGAGGCTGAGGCCTCCTCTCAGGCCTCCTTAGTGCCCAGGGCAGGGTTTGGCTTTTCCTTCAGGGCAGTGCTGGCCTTTCTGCTCTCCTCACCCCATCCTGGCTCTGCCTGGCACCCTGGGAACATTGTTCCCACAGCTTCGAACTCCCTCCTGGCCTCAGTTCTATTGTAAAACCCCTGCCCCACCCCACCGTCACTTCCCAGCATTCTGCTGGAGCCTCACCCCACACACCCAGAGCAGCTCAGGAGCGGTTAGGGTGCAGAATCTAGAACAATATTATCTGGCTCAAATCTTGACTCTGCCATTAACTGGCTAGGTAGCCTCCAGTAAGTTACTTATTGTCTTTAGATCTCTATTCCCCCATCTGTAAAAGTGGGAATAATACTCTGTTTCATTGATTGTAAGACACACATTTTCACATCTCTAATGTTGGTCTTTGGAAGGAAGGTTGGACAATCTACTTCTGTAGTGATACTGCCTCGGAAACCCAAGGAGGGGTCGCTATGAGTCAGGTTTGACTCGACGGCACATAACAACAATGTTGGTCTTACAATTAATGGTATGGCAATCTTTAATTGGCCCCATTTTTTTTCTCTTTATTAATAGTACTTAAAATAATGGTGTAGCTTGTAGCCAATGCTTTGCATTCTGTGAAAAACACAAGTAGTACTATAACAAATGGTACACTCAAAATAAGATCATTTGAGAAGGTTCTAATAAAGGGGCTCTTTATGAAGGTGTCAGAATCAACTTGACATAAACAGGTTTGGTTGGTTTGGCTTGGTTTACAAAGGTATGGCAATTGATTGCATAGTTCCTGGGATTAGTAACAGAGGGGCTATGACCATTTTAGGTGGTACTACTGACACAGGAGGAAGGAAGAGAGTGGTAAGGAGAACCTTGGGAAAAAGAGTTGGTAGAAAGGACCACATGGAGAGCAAGTACCTTCAGTGGAGGGACACAGGCAGCTTGAGGCAGGGTACTGGCCCCACCATCTGTTAGCTGCATGACCTTGGGCAAGTTATTTAAATGATCTGTACCCTGGTTTACTCATCCGTGAAACAGGGATTGCAATGGTTTGTACCTCATGGGGTTGTTGTAATGCTTAAATAAATTAAGGCACATTAAGTGTTCAGAATACTTCAATAGAGAGTGTCTATTATTGTCATCCAAGTCCTTGGGTGGTGTGAATAGTTAACGCATTTAGCAGCTCACAAAAGGATGGAAGTTCAAGACCACAAAGAGACAACTCCAAAGAAAGATGATCTATTTTTTTTTTTTTTAAATCAGCTACTGAAGCCCTATGGAGTGCGATTCTACTCTCACACATGTGGGGTCTCCATGCATCAGAATTGACTTGATGGCAGCCTTTTTTTTTTTTTTAATTACCATTATTATCATCCCAGTGATGGCATCTGGGATATTTCTTTCTTCCTTCATGTCCTAAGCTGCCTTGGCTCCCATCCTAACTCTAAGACTGACTCTCCAGCTTCCTGTCCATTCTGTGAGCTACCTAATATCCCTGCAATAAATTCTTTTTCTGCTTAAGTTAGAGCAGTTGGTTTCTGTTACTTGTCACCAAAAAGCCCTGAGCCTATGGAGAAGGAGAGGTGAGCTGAGATCAGGTTAATCTTCCCACAGACACCTGTGATGACATAGAAACTGCTTACGCCATCTTCTACCCCACCCTACTTCCCCTTACCCAGCCCCCATAGGACTGGCTATCGTGACAACAAGCTACCATGAGATTCTCTGATTCAAGTGGGAGTGAGAGGCCAAGACTCCTGGTTCCTTCCATTTTTCCCTTCTCCCTGTCTCCTTCCTCAACCTTGTAGCACCTCGGTCCTAGCCTTCAATTGTCCAGAGCACTGGATCCCCATGATTTTGCCCAAAGGCCATTGAGGCCAAATCCAAGCCCCCAACCCCATCCCATGGCCTGAAGGAAAGCAAAGGCAGTGAAACATTGAAGAGCTCTGTGGAAGCACTTTTAGGGAGCTTAATGCATACACCTGGTCCCTGGGTGGCACAAATAGTTTGTGCTTGACTACTGGCCTAAAAGTTGAAAGTTCCAACCTACCTAATGGCACTGTTTCTATGCAGATCACAGCCAAGAAAACCGTATGAAGCAGTTCTACTCTGTGACACATGGGGTTGCCATGAGTCAGAATTGACTTAATGACAATAGTTTTTGGTGTGTGTGTGTATGTGTTTTGGTATGTATACATCTGCTCTGGAAATAAGGGCATGAGTGATTCATAACCAAACTGCAACACCTACATGTTTCAGACTCTCATGGTTATTGGAAAATGATAGGCCCACACTCTGCTGGTGCAAATACGCACCCGACATGCTGTGGGGTTAACCAACAACCCACCACAAGCTGCCCTGATGACGAGGGAACAGACCAACAGCGATTCATAATTAAAATGTAAGAATAGCAGCAACTGCAAGCCAGGACCAGGCCAAGGCAGGCCTGATGGTGCCCTGGTCTCACAGGATCCCTCCTGGATGTTTCGCGTAGGACATCTCTGTCCGTGGCTACATGTGGTAGCACTTTGCAGTGTTGTCAAGGGTTGCGTGGCATCCTGACTTCTTGGCCAAATGCTGAATCAAGTCCTGAGAAAACTCTCCTAAAGTGCTCATTTTAGTTTATATATACCAAATTTTAGTAGCCTTTGGTGACTCACTGGGTTTATTAGTGAGTGTCCATGGGCCTGCAGTATTGTGTTTCATTTTCTGAAGAATGGTTCTACACTTTGAAAATCACTTTTCCTAGAACCTTGTGTTTTAGGAAAAATAGCTGTAATGAGGGAATCAAAAGGCCAAGGTTTGAGACCCAGTGAAGTACTGAACCAGAAAACCGGTGCTTTGAGTTGCCTCTGACTCATGGTGACACTCATGGTGTCAGAGTACAGCTGTGCTCCACAGGTTTTCCAGGGGCGGATTTTGGGGAAATAGATCACCAGCCTTCTTCCTAGTTGTCTCCGGGTAGACTCGAACCTCCAATCTTCCTGCTAGCAGCCCAAGAGTGTTAATCATTTGCACTGACCAAGGACTCCTATGTACTGAACAACAATCTCAAAATTTCATAGCAAGTCCCAGGGGAACATGGTATCAATGGTACCAGGATGAGTTAGCTTCCATGAGCTGAGATTCTGACTCAGCTGTCTCCATAAGGAACATGTCTCTGCATCTGGCGGGACCCTTGAAGTGCCCAGGGCTGAGCCAAGCCAGTGATCTGCGCCTCATCATGCACTGAGCTAGCCTGCTGTGAGCCTTCTCATTAGCCATTTTGATTTTCTGATGCTTACCTGAGGTCTGCTCACTTCTCCCCAAAACACTGGATCCGCACCCAGGAGTGAACTCACAGCCAGCGCCAGGAGATATTTTTAGAGCAATTAAGTGCAGTAATAACTTCTCACTCTCTCTTAAGGTTCATTTCCTATTTCTCTATTAAAAGGAATAAAAATCCATCCTGGAAGGCTGCCCGACACCCTCTTTGAGGAAGGAGGTATGTTATGGGTTGAACTGAGTCCCCCGAAAAATACGTGTTGTAAGTCAAATCTCTATGCCTGTAGTTATAATCCCATTTGAGAATGAGCTGTCTTTGTTATGTTAATGAGACAGGATTAAGGTAGGGTGTATGTTTTGTCAATCTCTATGGAGATATAAAAGAGATTAAATGCAAACTAGCAAACAGAGGGAGCCCTGATGGCTTAATGGTTATAGCAGTTTAGCTCCAGACCAAAGGGTCAGAGGATCAAACCCACCAGCTCCTTTGCAGGAGAAAGATGAGGAAGTCTCCTTCCATAAAACTTCATAGCCTTGGAAACTAGTGGGGCAGTTCTACTCTGTCCTACAAGGTCACTGTGAGCTAGAATCAACTCAATGGCAGTGGGTTGGGTTTGGTTTTGGTTTAGCAAGCAGAGATGAGGAAAGAGAGATGCCAGGCCACATGAAGACTGTCCAGAAGCATGAGTTCAGAAAAGACAAGGATCTTTTCCAAGAGCCGGCACCCTGAGTTCAGACCTCCAGTATCCTAAACTGTGAGAAAATGAATCTCTGTTTGTTAAAGCCATCCACTTTTATTTCTATTATAGTAGCACTTAGAAACCCGAGGAGGAATTGCTATGAGTTGGAATCGACTCGACAGCAGTGCGTTTGGTTTTTTTGGTTTGAGAGAACGAAGACATGGTAGGACAGGACGCCAGGCAGTGTTGGTGAAGGCAAGGAGGAGGTTGCCTGTGAATCCTGCACAAGGTCGTCTGACAGACAGCTGCCCCTGCCTCAGCGGGCTCCACAGAAGCAAAGTCTGGGTTCCCTCCACAGTGACCTGGACACCAGACAACACTCAGCAAATGGTGTCAGAGGGCCTCCCCTCCTGGGATAACTAAGGAGGAAGCAGCATCTCCATCTCAACCCCTCCCCCCCCAACCATCTCCACCTTCCTGTGACCCTGCCAGGAATTCTACCCATACTCATTTTGCTCTTATTGGATAAAACCAACAACAATAAAATAAACAATAAAACCAAACCCTACGCCTGAGTCTGCTGCAACTCATAGCAGCCCTGTGAGTTACAGAGTAGAACTGCTCCAGGAGGTTTTCTCAGCTGTAATCTTTACGAAGCAAACTGTAGGCCTTTCTTCCATGGCTCCATTGAGTGGGTTCAAGCTGCCAACCTTTCGGTTAGTATTTGAGCTCAAACCATTTGTGCTGTCCAGAGACCTCTGCTTATTGGAGAAGCAGGAGTTGATCCTACCCTTAGGCATTCGTTCCTGTGGCTTTTCTCTCTGTAGCCACTTGCTGTAAAACAGAGATACCCCTAGGAAGGAAGATCCAATGAATCGCCTCTTTACAAACCAATGTGGTTTAGTTGGGAAGAAATGCTGGACCTGGGCTTGGAGGGTCTGAATCTGAGTCCGGTATCAATCACTTAGAGGGCGAGTGATCTTAAGCAAATTATTGGAAACTAGTATCTTTATAAGGAGCTCTGGTGGTCCAGTGGTTAAAACACTGGGCTGCAAACCAAGAGGTCAATTGTTCAAACCCCCCAGCTGCCCTGTAGGAGAACGATGAGATAGTCTGCTTCCATAAAGATTTATAGCCTTGGAAACCCTATGGGGCAGTTCTACTCTGTCCTGTAGGGTTGCTATGAGTCAGAAGTAACTTGATGGCAGTGAGTAGGGACTTTATAGGCCCTCTCTCCTAGGACTCTTGTAAAAATTAGATTAGATAATTTTGAAAAAAAAAAAAATGTTTTGGAAGCTGAGAAGTTGTTCTGTTTAGCCTATGCTGTAGTAACAAACCAACCCTGAAATCTCAGAGCTCAACACGTAATTATTTCTTACTCATGCCAAGTTCACTGATTTCATCTTTTGGCACCTCCAGTTCAACTCATGGCCTCCAAAGTCACTGCAGCAGAGGAATAAGATCTGGAAGGTCCGTACACCAGTTGTCAAGGCAGTTCTGACTCTTGGTGACCCATGTGTGTCCGAGGAAAACTGTGCCCCACAAGGTTCTCAGCATCTCAGTTTTCAAAAGAAGAAAGACCAGACCTTTCTTCCATGATGCCTCTGGATGGACTCCAACCTCCAACCCTCTCAGTTAGCAGCCAAGTTCATTAACTATTTATACTACCCAGGGACTCAAAAAAAATCCAAAACCTATTCCTGTTGATTCCAACTCATAGCAACTCTATAGGACAGTGGGGAACTGTCCCACAGGGTTTCCAAGGCTGTAATCTTTATGGAAACAGACTGCCTCATCTTTCTCCTGGAATGGCAGTGAGTTTGAACCACTGACCTTTTGGTTAGCAGTCAAATACTTAACTATTGCTCTACTAGGGTTCCCTAAGGACTTGGGAGGGTCCATAAAAACAAAACAAATGCTGTGGAGTCAGATCTGACTCATAGTGACCAAGGCGGTATCACCACGAAAGTAGATTGCCCCACCTTCCTTCCGAGGAGTGGCTGGTGAGTTTGAACCGCCGGCCTTCTGGTTAGTAGTCAAATGTATTAGGCACTATGCCACCAGAACTCCATACTATCTGGGGACTCAGAAAAATCCAAAACCTGTTCCCATTGGTTCCAACTCATAGCAATTCTATAAGACAGAGGGGAACTGCTCCACAGGGTTTCCAAGGCTGTAATCTTTATGTAAACAGACTGCCTCATCTTTCTCCTGTGGAAGAGCAGTGAGTTTGAACCACTGACCTTTCGATTAGCAGTCAAATGCTTAACTACCGCTCTAAGTAGGGTTCCCCAAGGACTTGGGAGGGTCCATAAAAACAAAACAAAACAAACCCCGTTGCTGTCAAGTCTATTCCAACTCATGGTGATCATATTCCTCTGTGTTACAGAGTTGAACTGTTCCATGGGGTTTTCTTGGGTGTATTCTTTATAGAAGTAGATCTCCAGGCCTTTCTTCCTCAGTGCTGCTGAATGGGTCTGAACCACCAAACTTTAAGTTACCAGTCAAGTGCAAACTGGTCCATACCTTGGTCAATGCCTCGGCCAGGAGACGACACTCATCACTTTGACTCACAGTCCATCATTGGTGAAAATTAGTTCATGGCTCCACCTAGCCATCAAAGGCCTGGGGAATGTTGGGGAGCACATGTATATTTTTGGTTAATTGTAAATGTGTCTGGCACAAAAGTATTCTTCAGCTCAGGGGGATTGTTATTATTTGTAATGATGATAGCAAGAGCAATTGTCTCTGATTCTGACTCATCTTGATTAGGACAGGGGAGAGATAATTGTGAAGCTGTCACATTGCTTTTGGCACAAGATGGGAGTCCCGAGTACCTAGGGCAGTAGATAAAGAGCCAAAGAAAAACGTATTGAGAAGGCAGATATGGCAGAGAGAGGTAGCAGCTTGCAGGAATGCCTAGATTTCATCTGGCCCTACGGGGTGACTGCCTCCTTCCCAGCACCAAACTGCCAAGGTCCCTTGCCTCCTGCTCAGAGCCTTGCTAACACCCTAGCTCCCCTCCAGGGCTGACCAGGATCTCTCAGTACTCGACCATCTGTGGCGAAGGACCAGTTTGGCTTTGCTTTTAACATTTCAAAACTGTCACGGACCTTTGTAAAATGCAATGAAAATAAATCACTAGAAAAAGTAAATAACTTATAACTCATTGTAGAAAATGACAATAATAATAATCTAGATGAAATCATGTTAAAAATAATTGAGTAAATGAAATAATTTTGAATGTATTCTAGAAAAATCATAAGATCTAAATAACATCATCTAGAAAATCATCTAGGAGCTCTGGTAGCATAGTGCCTAAGGCACTTGACTGCTAACCAGAAGGCTGGTGGTTCAAATCCACCAGCCACTCCTCAGGAGGAAGGTTGGGCATTCCTACTTCCGTAGTGATACTGCCTTGGAAACCCAAGGAGGAGTCACTATGAGTCGGGGCCGACTCGATGGCAAATAACAACAACAACAGAAAATCATCTAGAGATTAAACAAAGGAAATAATTTGTGATACAGTTTTGCAAAACACAGTTAAAAAAAAAAAAAGGAAATGAAGAATAGCCAAACTTGTCTGAATCCTGTTTGGTGAGATGAGTCCATTGATATGCACTTGAATGTTGTGGCAATGACAAATTAAGACAGGAGTTTAGTGCTATTGTCAATTTCTATATTTACCTCGTGGATGATCGGTAACAAAGGTGTGTGGGCCACATTGACTCATGGACCACATTTCAGTGGCCCTGCTTTAGATACAAGTTCTTGGTGGGCAGAACCCGAGTCTCCCTAACAGTGAAGTAACCGAGTAAATGATTGAATTAGAGTATTTTGATTCAAATTGGATTTGAATGCCCACTCCAGCAACCCTTAGTATAGGGACACAAAAGACTCTGGAGAAGGTTGGCTGATGACTAATGGTGATCTCCAGTCTTGGTCAACAAAAGTGCCAAGAAAAAATCTCTCAAAACTAATTGCCACAGATTCTGACCCATGGTGACTCCATGTGTGCCGAGAAGAACTGCTCCATAGGGTTTGCCTGGCTGTGACCTTGTGGAAGTAGATCCCCAGCTTTCCTTCTGAGACACAGCTCTGGGTGGATTTGAACTGCTAACCTTTTGGCTAGCCGCTGAGTGCTTAACCATTTGCAATACTCCAAGCCATGAATGAAATATTTATCTTAGGTCAGAGTGGTGTATTTGGAAGGGTGTATTTTGGGTTTTCCTCTCTCCAGACTCTACATGACTTCCTCTCCCACCCCACACCCACACTCCAGAGGCACTTACTTGCATTTATGGCTTTTGCACAAGTCTATATTAATTAAAGAGTGGGCTCAAGATAGGAGAGCCAAGTGTCTTATTTCATAAAGTAGATAATGTTAGAGATTTAATTTACAAGAACAGAGACCAAGGTCCATCGCAGCAGAAAGAGCTGCAGACAGCTTCTTAGTTTCTCAAGCCGATATCTTGAGACTCTCTGAGTTGCCATAAATTCTGATAAAATGTCTTCCCAGCGGCAAAAGATAATTTTTATAAGCTTTTGGAAGGGACTAATAAAGCAGTAATCTACCGTCTTCCATTATTTAAAGACCTGGCTCGAGGGATGTGATTTGTAAGGGTTTTTATATATAAATATATAGACGTATATTAATTATATGTCTCAATCCATCACCCACTCTGGCGCAGGGCAGTGGCAGAGCTTGGGGTTCCCCGGACAGGCCTCTTGCCTCGACTGGAGCTAGAGAGGTCTGTCTCTGAGCCTCACCTCTGCAGATCCCCGGGCCTCCAGGAGAAGTGATCCAAGGTGATAGTGTAAACACCCTCCGTCTCTCCCTGGTGCTGCCTGATAACCTTAGGGTTACAACTCATGTCTAACAAACACAATTCCACTGTGACAAGGCCTGGTGGCGATGAGGGCGGCTTAGGCATCATCTGACAACAGACACATGGTGGGGATTTTTCCATCTGCCCCTTGCTGGAGCATTCTAGCTCTGGGGTTATCATACAGGCACCAGCCTGAGCATCCAATAACAACAAGCTTAAGCTCAGAGCTGAGAAGGCAGCCCTTGCATCTAACTCCAAGAGCCCCAGGACTCCTGCTGGGTAAGGCTGCAGGATTTGCGAGGCTTATTGTGTGAGATCCCTTCATGCCCCCATAAAGGGTTGGAGATGGTACCGGGCAAATGTATTTCAAGTCCCTCCCCACCCATCAGCTTCTTTGTCTCACAAAAGCCAAGACAGCTAAGATCTGGGGGAAGAATCCCCCTCAAAGGGGCAGCGGTGGTTGTCTTCTATATTTTCCCCACTTCCCCAGTGTCCTGTCCCCTTCTGGGCCTGGCCAAGTGGACCCAACACCAGAGGATGCCCGTGAGACTTGTAGTTTTACACCCTTGATCTCTTTCCCCTTCAACCTCGTGGTTGATGGCCCCAGTGAATTGGTGAAGAAACGGAAGCCCAGATTGGTGAGCTCCAGAGTCAGACCAGGCCTCAAGTCCAGGTCTGGCTGACTCCACGGACTTGCTGTGCAGCTTCTACTACAAATATTGACTTACAGACAGAAAGAATAAAGAAGAAGCAGAGGGAGCACGTGAAAGCGTCAGGGCTCGGGTGTAAGGAAAGACCGGGAGGGACACTAAGAGGAGAGGGGAAGAAATCGCTTCCAGCTGTGAATGCCAGCAGCGGCTGGCTCCCATGACTTGCACACTTCCTCCTGGAAGCTTGTAGCCTGGAGCACAAGCAGCTGAGGGCACTGCCAGCAGCTTCTTCACCTCTCCTGAGCTTCCTGACAGTCAGCAGCAGCCCTCCCAGCGCTCACTTCCACCCCTCCCAACCACCCTTGCAAGGATTACACAGTTTCCCGCTGTCCTGAATTAAATCCTTCCTACGCTCAGAGTGGCTGTCATTTTCCTGGCTGAACCCTGACTGAGACAGAGGGCAAAACTCAAATCGACTGAGAGGAAGCATGGGGGCAGCGGTAGTTCAGAGGCAGAATTCTCACCTTCCATGCCAGAGACCCAGGTTCGATTCCCGACCAACGTACCTCCCGTGCAGCTACCGCCCATCCATCAGTGGAGCCTTGTGTGTTGCTATGATGCTGAATAGGTTTCAGTGGAGCGTCCAGACTAAGAGGAATTAGGAAGAAAGGCCTGGTGATCTATTTCTGAAAATCAGCCAGTGAAAACCCTATGGAGCCCAATTGTCCAGTCCTCAGCTGGTCATGGGGATGGCACAGGCCTAGAGAGTGTGTTTTTTCATTGGGTTGCCATGAGGTGGGAGTCAACTTGACAGTGACAAAACAATAACAACAAGAACAAAGTTATCTGCCACCCAGAGGAATGGAAATATAATATATAATATAATATAATATAATATAATATATAATTTGGTTTTGGAAAAAGAAAACCACCTCCTTTGCACACTGACTATATAGACAGATATTCATGCATGCTATGTATTTATGAGGTAGCTGGGAGGACCTCAGGGGCTGTCATCACCTCCTACCTGATCGTATCTCTCTATACTTACAAAGGGACTTACGTGGCCACCGCCAGATCACTGATCCCATCACCAGTCCCCATGAGGTGGATATGAACCCCATGAGCAGATTTGAAAAGTGGGTCCCCAGGACATGAAGTTACTGGAACCATGTGCTTGATTGGCCTCCTAGCCTGGCGCTCTTCCATCACTTTAGGAAACTGACTGTGGTACGGGGAACAGGGCATCTGATGCGGATGCAAAGAGAAGAAAACAGGATGTGAAGTAGGTGAGGTCTTCACCTAATTCCAGTCTAAGTCAAAAAGTCACCCATCTTCCTAAGCTGTGAAGCAGCCACATGACTTATTGACTTTGTAACAGTCACACACTTGCAACCCATGGTGGCTTTTTCTTGGCCTACCTAATATCTTTTACAAATTTGAATTTGTAGCCAATATATTAAATTTGGAAGATTTGCCATAAAAACCTAGGATTCTGACTTCCTTTGAAAAATCAGAAGGTTTCTCCTCACTTGGGCTGCATGTTAACATTGCAACCGTGGACCCAAGTTGGGGAGTGGCCCCTTCTGGTGGGGCATTTGCTTTATTCCATAGTTCATTCACCCCTGTCCTGCCCACTGGCCCCGGGCCTCCCCGTCCCCTCTGAGTCCATGTCTGCCTCACGGGCCTGAGGAAGATGGGGCGCCATGGAGCAGGCCAGCCCCCGTGAGCACCTCTGCAGAGGCGACCAACACAGCATGGGTCCTCTTTGATTCCAGGGCTGCCCGTCCAATGTCCATCTGCTCCTTCCCCTGTGACAATATTGCATAATTCACATGAAAGAGGATTAATATACAGTCAGGAAATGCAGACACTTGATATGACTTCTGAGGGCCTTTTTATTTGGATGAAAAAAGGGATCATCCCCAAAAAATCACTTCTCCTCCCCTCTGGGGTTTGAAGACCATCCCCCAAGACCCCATCCCACAGAACATTTGGAGGATCACCAGAGAATCCTGTGGGTTGAGGGCGGGCACCTCCTGGGGACTCCATGCTGGCTGCAGGCACCCCAAGGCTTCCACGTGAAGGGCTCAGCCAGTCTTGGCGTTTATTTATTATTGAAAACTCAGTCTCTCACTCTGAAGCCTTTGCTGTTTTTTGGCTCCGCCTGAAGCCTCTCCCACAACCCAGCTCCTCTGATCATTTGTGTCCGAAAGTTTCCTCTCTTGGCCCTGGAGGAAATGGGGCTATTATCCCTACAGTGCCGTACAGCCCCTGGAGAAAGCAAGCCAAAGACACGGGAGTGGATTCCTAGTCAGCAGTCTTGGCTTCTGCTCCTCTGCTGCGTGACCTTGGGCAAAGTGCTTTGCTTCTCTGGGCTTTTGATTATTTTCTGTCAGGTGGGGATTTACCACACTTCAGAGAGAATACTTCAAGATGGTGGATGGGGAAAATTCTTGAAAAATATTAAATGGTACAGATAAATAATTAATAAGGGTGAATTGGTCAGAGCCCCAGCAGGAAATAGGCCGTGTCCTCAAGTTGGTTAATAGGAAAGTTAATGAAGGGATAGCTTACAAAGATGTGGGCAAGAAACTGAAAAGGGATAGTACAAAACTCCAAGGCTGGTATCTGTGAGATATAAGTAAAGGATTCCTGGGTGGCATAAACCAAAAAGATTGGTTGGTCAAATCTGCTAAGAGGTGCCTTGGAAGAAAGGGTTGGCTACGTCCAAAAGGCCATACCTACTGACAACTATGTGGAGCACCGTTCTACTGTAAGACACATGGTAGCTGGTTTAGTTCTGGTTTATGAGTAAAGTGAGAACTGTTAAAAAACCCAGGAGCAGATGACCTGATAGCAGTGGTGGGCTTCCATAGGGGGCGCAGTCAGTGATGGTGACCTGAGTGTTGGGGGCATCTTCACACAGCCGTCCTTCCTCTGTGTCTCTTCTCCACTTTTGTAGGATACCACTCAGATTATTGGGCTAGGACTTCTTCTACTCCAGTGTAAGAAACCCTGGTGGCACAACAGTTAAACTTTCAGCTGCTGACTGAAAGGTCAGCGGTTCAAACCCACCAGCAGCTCTACAGGAGAAAATACCTGACAATCTGCTTCTGTAAAAGTTTATTGTTGTTGTTATGTGCCGTCGATTTGGCCTCGACTCATAGTGAG
>NW_006921596.1:16778553-16787266 GCF_000298275.1 Orycteropus afer afer | reverse complement strand
AATGTACAAAGTATAATGCAAAACGCAACGCACTGCTGTTGAGTTGGATCCGACTCATAGTGAGGCCTCCTTGGGTTTCTGAGGCGGTTCAAACCCACCAGCCACTCCTCGGAAGGAAGATGGGGCAATCTACTTCTGTAGTGATACTGCCTTAGAAACCCAAGGAGGGGTTGCTATGAGTCGGGTCCGACTCGACGGCACATAACAACAATAACATCACTACTAGATTGTTCAACCTTCCTTCCAAGCTGTGGCTGGTGGGTTTGAACCGCCAGCCTTCTGGTTAGCAGTCAAATGCCTTCGGCACTATGCTACCAGAGCTTAGGAAACTCTATAGGGCATTCCCACTCTCTCACATAGGGTCTCTGAGTCAGAATTGACTCGGCAATACACAATAAACAGCAACCACTCCAGTATGATCTCGAGCTAACTGATAACATCTTCAAAGATCTAATTTCCAAACAAGGTCATGCTCACAAGTACTAGGTAGGGGTTAGGGTTTCATCATGGCTTTTGGGGGCACACAATTCAATCCATAACACGTCTCAAGCCATATGGCAGGGTATGGAAGGATGGAGAGTAGATCTGAAGAGGCAAGTGGGAGATGTTTGCAACCGTCTAGAACAAACAACAGTTTCCAGTCACTGTATTTTTCATGTGGACCAGACATCATGTCAATGCTTGATATTACTCTCTTGCTTACTCCTGCCATTGCCCTAGGAGGTAGGGGGACTCTATTGTCCCCATTTTATAGAGGAGAAGTCTGTGGCTCAGGAGGGCTAGCTGACATGCCCAGGATACCAAAGCTTGTAGCAGTAGAGACAGGATTTGAATCCAAGACCTCAGATTCCAAAGCCTTCCCTCTCAAGGGAGCATGCTGCCTTGTGGCCTCTTGAATAGAAGAAGAGGGATATTTGCTATGTTATCATTCTGAGTCGCAGCACTGGATTGATGCTTCCGGCATGGTTCAGGCTTCAAGCGCCAGGCCCTGTGCTCCAGCATGATGGAGATTTGCTGGCCTCAAGGGTCTGTGATTTGATAGTGAGCTCCATGAAGGCAGGTAGTATGGCCATGGACACAGACTTGTAGGGTGGATGGGATGAACTGTGCAGATGGAGTGGAAGCTAAGGCCCACGCTAATGGAATCTGAGTGGTGAGAAGACAGACACCCCCAGGTTACCCTGGGGCTTGGAGCTCTGTGTTGAAAGAAGTGGGTGGTGGAGTGAGGGCAGGGAGATGAGGAGTTCTTTTTGAGGTGCCTGTACAATATGCAATGGGAAGTGTCCAGTTGGCTGCTGAAGGTGCTTTGAGTAAGTTATTTTACATCCATTTCCTAAGGAAGTGAAGAAGCCAGGCTGTCTTTCCCTTATTCTTACTCATCCATGGATTAGGAGGACAGCACAGTGGTGGAGAGAGTGGAAATATAGAAAGAGCCTAAGTCCCAAATTGCCATGTGGAAATCCATCTGTCCACCAGTAACTCCTGCATTCTCATTATTAATGTGAGTGAAAGATAAGCTTTTATCATGTAAACAAAACAAAACATTAGCATGTCTATTTCAACTCGTGGTAACCCCATGTTTTTCAGAGTAGAACTTATGCTCTTTATTTTTAATGGCTAATTTTTTGGAAATAGATCTGCTCTGGTTACCTAGTGCTATTCTGACAAGAAAATACCACAAATGGGATGGCCTTAACAAACAAGAGTTTATTCTCTTACAGTTCGGGAGGCTAGAAGTCCGAGTTCAAAGTGCCATGCTCCAGGGGCTGGTTGAAAGCCCTTCACCCTTGGGCTTCAGCTCTCCCTCCAGCTCCCGGCCAACTGAAGCTAGAGGCTTTTCTTCATTCAGACAGCTGCTGACTGCTGAGGCTGACAAGCCGAAGGTTGACAAGTAAAAAGGCACAGTCCCAATGTTACCAAACCACATGGCAGGACATTAATTTAAGTCCATTGTAAGTCCCAAGGTCGGCAGAGCATAGCAGGCTGCTGAGCAACGACACAGCAACATGCAGGGTCCAAGCATGCCATATGCTAGGAACCATTCCCCAAGGCTTCTGCTTATATACAGGAAGCAAACC
Source organism: Orycteropus afer afer (assembly GCF_000298275.1). Classification (NCBI taxonomy): domain Eukaryota; kingdom Metazoa; phylum Chordata; class Mammalia; order Tubulidentata; family Orycteropodidae; genus Orycteropus; species Orycteropus afer. Next base: position 16,785,188 of record NW_006921596.1, on the reverse strand, counting down.
ACATCCCAAAGGCAGCTACTCAGCTGCTCACAGTAGATTCCACCATGGAGTTGATTACCAGTCTCGTCATGGGGAATACTACATCCAGCTGCCCAGCCACTCAACCAGCCTCAGACAAGTTGACACACAAATATAACCACCGCAAGATCTTTCTTCCAAGGTGCCTCTGGGTACACTTAACAACCAACCTTCTGGCTAGCAGCCAAACATGTTAACTGTTTGCACCATCCAGGAACTCCTTATGATGCCATGCCATTGTCATTTGGGGGCTTGTGTATTACAGCAGCTAGAATTAACTCACAAATACACAGGATTTTTTTCTTTTTTTCTTATTTCCCCTCACTATGTCTTCCTCTTCCTTACTGATATTGTGCTGGTCACCTCTTTTGGTATATTGCTTTTTCCTTCACCCAAATCAATATATATCTCTTAGATAGCTAGCAATTTTCCCTCCTCTCTCCTTGCATCCCTGGTAAACAACAAAGAAAGTTTCTTTCTATGTGTAAACCTTTCCTTTCCTTTTTACTATAGTGGACTCATAAAATATTTGTCCTCTGACTTATTTCACTCAGCATAATGTCCTCCAAGTTCATCTACATTATGAGGTATTTCACCAACTCTTCTTTATTCTTTAGTGTTGCATAGTATTCCATTGTGGTTACGTATCATAGTTCTGTTATCCATTCATCCATTGATGGGCACTTAGGTCATTTCCATCTCTTTGTTATCATGAATAGAGCTGGGATGAACATGTGCGTGCATATATCTATTAGTGTCCTGGCTCTCACTTCTTTAGGATACATACCTAGTGGTGGGGTCACTGGATCAAATGGTGTTTCCATCTCCAACTTTTTAAGGAAGTGCCATACCGTTTTCCACGGTGGTTTTACCATTTTACAGTCTCAACAGCAGTAATACACAGGATTTTTGTATGGATCAGATCCTATATGTAGAAAGACTTTTTAAGACAGGAAGCTCAGAATTTAAATAAGGCAGCATTTTCCCAGAGGGACCACCTGGCTTCCAAGATTAGCCACTAATCCTGGCAGTAAGACAGAAGAGCATCTTCCTCTGTGGGAGGTGTGGCTGTAGTCAGGGTGAGGAGAGCCCAGGCCAGGAAGTCTGGGGTACCAGGAGATCGGCTTCACCAAGAGGGCTTTGCACTTGGGTCCCCTGTTCTCCAGAGTCCCAGAGGTGACAGACTGTAGTGTGCCATAATTTGGTCTTCTCAATAAGCTTCAAGGTGTAAGAGGAGTCTGGCAGGAAATGTATGTCCAATGCTCACTTTATTGTGTATTGATTAAAGCAGTTCTTATTCAGGTAAAAGTCCTCAGTGGCAGGTTTTGGCATTTTCTTCCCCAAAATGGAGTGATTCTCCATTGAGTAATTGAGACCCATCATGCTTCCTCTCCCTCCAACGTTGACCCCTCTACTGCTTTCCCAGGATGAGGGCCAGAAGAACCAGTGGGGGCAGCCAGGGCTTCCCAAACCATGGCCTAATTCAGTGCTATTTGATATTCCTGCAAACCCAGGACCCACATGATGTGCTGGGACAGTGTTTGTTTGGAGAACACATTTCTATCCCTTTGTTCTGCAGGCTGGGACCAAATGATATGGCCTGGCTTTTCTGCAAACCTGGAGTATGCAAGGACTTGAGGACAGACAGCTTGAAACCCCACAGACTCGCTACAGTTTCTGTATCCATGAAATGAGATGAAATGGGCAGGCTGGTATCATTTCAAAGGGTAGTTAAGAAATAGTGTGGAAAATTTCTTTGTTAGGAATGCTCCCAGCTTCAAGGAACAAAAAAGCCTACAACTATGATCTAAGTTAATAGATTATTTTTCTTCCATAACAAGATATCTAGAGGATGGCGGTTTAGACATTGGTTCAGCTGCTCAGTATGTGGTCAAGGTCTAAGGCTGGTTTCGTATTTCATTTCACCATCCTTAGCATGTCAACTTTGGACTTCATGCTTTTGTCTCTTGGTTCCAAAGTGGCTGCTGCTTCTCTGACTTCATGTCTGTATCCAATCCAGAAAGAAGGAATAAGGCAAAGGCCTTCTCCTAATAAGACTTTGTCTTTGTATTTGGTAAGGAAATCCAGCCCTGCCGATTGCCTCTTATATCTCAATGGCTGGAACTTGACTAACAGAGAGGAAGGGGATATGAGTAATGACTGTTGAGTGGGAGAAGGGTAGCCTCTGTCACAGAACTGTAGACTAAGAGGGGAGACCAGCTGAGTTCTAGCCCTGGTTCTGCACTGAAGATGCACTGTGTATCTTTGGGTGCTGGTCCCCCCTTGTCTGGGACTCAGTTTTCCTTCTGTGCCAGGAGAGAGTTGAGTTCAGTGATCTCAAGAACATTACTTGCCTATGTGGCTCTGTGGCTGTGACCTCGATGTGGTGTCTGAACTGTAGCATCTTTGGCAGAGGAATCCCCATAAGTCTCAATGGAGAAGCCCCTTTCACTTCTGCCTCCTACTATGACAGATTAATCTGCCCCTGGGTCCTTCCAGGATCAAGGTCATTGTGGCAGATCTCAGAGTTGAGCCTGAGAATGTGCAGGGGTTGCTTGGGGCAGAGGAGAGACATTGTGGACCTCAATATCACTGGGTTCTACTCCAAAGGATGGTTCTGATGTGATGAGTGACCTTAGACCACCCTCTGGCCTGCTGAGTGCCTCAGTTTCCCCACTTGTTCATGGAGGGACCTTGGCTGTGCTGGGCTTTACAACTCTAAACTGGGTCTGAGAGGATCCTTTCTTTCTTTCCTCCCTCCCTCATTTTTCCCACCCTCCCTCCCTTCCTCCCTCCCTCCCTCTCTTCCTTTCTTCTTTGCATAAGCATTTATTGAGAAACTGTTATGTGCCAGGTATTGAAAATATAACAGTGAACAAGGCAGACACATCCTGGCTTCCTGGAGCTGACACTAATGGAGGAGACAGACTTTAAACAAGCATTTAATAGTCTATCTGTTGATGATCAAAAAGGGGAGGCTGAAAGAGCTATGGGGACACAGGCAAGAACCAGCCAACAGGGCCAGAGAGAAAGGACCCAGAGAAGGTTTCCTTGAGGAGGTGGCATTCAAGTAGAAAATGGAGGATGAGAAGGCGGTAGCCAGCCAGGGCTGACACACCAACACCTGCTGTTGTAAATTTTGTCAGCCAAGGACTCACCACTGCCTTTTTCTTCAGGCAATCATCGGCTCTGGGAGCCACATCGTCTAAAATGCCTAAGACTTTGCTATCACCCACCCCACCCTGAGGAGAGCAAGCTTCAGTTAATGACTGTCATGGAGTGGATTGTGTCCCTAAAAAGTATGTGTCAACTTGGCTGGGCCTTGATTCTCATTGGCAGTTATGCAATGATCCCCCATGACGTGATCTGATGTGATCATCCAATCAGTTATAAGGGGATTAGGGTGGGATGTAGCACCGTTACTAAGGTCATAGCCCTGATACCATGTAAGGAGATGGTGGAATGCAACACCCTTAATCACGTGTCAGCCCTGATCTAACGTACTGGGAGTTTCCTTGGGCTGTGACCTGCAACACCTTTTACCTTACAAGAGATAAAAGGAGAGAGAAACCAGAAGAGAGAGAGGGACCTCCTACCACCAAGAAAACAGGACCCATCCTTTGGAGCTGAGGTCGCTGTGTCATCTTCCCAGGGGAAGATTAATGGCAGGGACCTTCCCCTAGAACCAACAGAGAGAGAAAACTTTCCCTAAGAGCTGGCTCCCTGAATTTGGACTTCTAGCCTCCTAAACTGGGAGCTCTGGTAGCATAGTGGCTAAGGCACTTGACTGCTAACCAGAAGGCAGGCAGTTCAAACCCACCAGCCACTCCTCGGAAGGAAGTTTGGGCAATCCTACTTCCGTAGTGATACTGCCTCGGAAACCCAAGGAGGGGTCGCTATGAGTCGGGGCCGACTCGACGGCAAACAACAACAACAACAAACTGTGAGAGAATGAATTTCTGTTATAGCAGCTCTAGATAACTGAGACAATTGACATGAAGCCACAAAAGCCTTCCCCCCTTGCCTTTAGGTAGGGCAATGCTGGTGCCATTCATGCTCCCTGTAGGATTAGGCCCAGGCAAGACCCCAGCTGAACCCACAGCTTTGCTTAGCCTCTTCCCCTGCCCTGTCTTCTTCTCACTCCCCTACAGGAGAATACTGGGAATACTTCTTCTAAAAGCCACTTTCACAAGAGTTCCTGTGTCCAGCTGGTTCTAAAGAACCTATCCTAAGACATCAGCTGATGGAATGTTCCAGCAAAAAAAAAAAAAAAAAAAAAGCAGCTTCTGTAAAGCCTCTTGGAGACAGTACATAACGGCGGAAGTGTGAGAGAACTTCCATTCACAGTTCAGGATGACTAGGCCACAGAGGGTGGGGTAAGGTGCTGGGCCATGGAACTACTGACCCTGCTTGCAAGGCCCAGAGTTTCTACCCCCGCTGCCCTGCTGATTCAGGCCTTGTGAGGTACCGGTTGGAGCCTGTCTGCTCCCTCAACACTACCTTAGTCTCTGGAGATACAAGAAAGCCCAGTCTTGAGAGAAGGAGATGGAGAAAAAGGCATCCAGAGGAAGTCCAAGGAAGTCTCCTGACAATAAGGTGCCAAGTGCTTCCCCTGCCCTGTGGATCGATAGCAATGCATAATTGAGGGGCCTAGTGCTGGACGGTTACTCAGCTGTGGGCCTGACAGATGCAGTTCCTCACAAGCTCTAGAGTCCTCCTCAGGCTTGCTGCTTGGGTCAAGACACCCCTCTCAGCCTCCAGCCCTCCCCACAGGAAGAAGAGACTCCATCCAGTGGAGTGAGACATGCACCATACACGAACAAAGTCAAGTAGTAGTTCAGAGCATAAACTCTGGCCTCAGGCTGTATCAGTTAGCTATTGCCACAGTGATGCTGTGTAACAAATAGCCACAAAAATCTCACTGGTTTCTAGAAATAAGCATTCACTTAACTAATGGTCCAATGGGTTGGCTGGAGCTGGGCTTGCTCACATATATATGGCCTGTTGGTCATTGGCTGTGGTCGCTGCAGTTGTTTTGTTAGTTGCCATACAGTTGGTTCCAACTCATGGCAACCTTGTGTATAACAGAACAAAACATTGCCCAGTTCTGCACTGTTTTCATGATCATCGGTATGTGTGAGTGTATTGTTGAGGCTCTGTGTCAATCTATGCCAAAAATTGAGGGTTTCCCTCATTTTGGTTGGCCCTCTACCAAGCATGATATCCTTTTCTAGTGATTGGTCTTTCCGTAAATCTGTTCTACTTTCTAGTCTCTTACTCTCCTTTGTCCCATGAGTTAGTCACAGTATGCTCTTACAGAAATGGTGGAGGCACACACACACATAAAAGGAAATAAATATACAAAGCCTCTTAAGGTCAAGGCTCAAAGCTAGCAGACTGTCATTTCTATCTCAGGATGTTGGACAAAGGTAGTCACATCGCTGAAACCAAAGTCAAGGGATGGGGATATATGCTCCACCCGTTTAGTGAGAGGAACTGTAAAGTCACATGGCAAAGGATTTGGATGATGAGGGGTGAATATCAATGCCAATAAGGCATCTGTCCAAATAAATCTGTCCCAATAAACTGCCTCTTTGGAATGTTGATTTTGTCACAGTTTCCTCATCTATAAAGGAGAAAGGTAATAATAGTATCATCCATTTGGCTGGTTGTGGGGTTCCAGTGAATCAATGCAGGGAACGTGTCCAGTCGGTAAGTAGTTACTCTGTAAGGTTAGTTATCAGAGCACCAAGGAATCCCACAGCCATGAGGAGACGCTCAGAGGGGCACAGCCAGCCCTGAGGTAGCAGAGTGGTGAGGAGAAGGAATCTGGTCCTTGATGAGATTATTGAACCGCTAACCAAGTGACTGGAAGGCCCCAAACACTAGATTTCCATAAGTGCATAAATGTCCTTGTTTAAGTCAGTGTGGTTTACTGTTCTATAGCTTGCAGGCTAAAGCGTCCCCCAGATGTATACCCCAGCCACATGAGATTTTCATAATCGTTTTTTCTGTTCTTTCTTTCTTTTTTTTTAAATCTGTGATTTGGATGAAAGTTTTGTCTCATGACATTGACTGCAATTTCCCACAATGTAACAGCTCTCTTCCCACTTGCTCCCTGTGGTTACCTCTTCCCTGTGTCCTTTGCTATGCATTCCTACCCTCTGACCTATCTCCCTGTGCAGACACAGCCCTTCTGATCTCCCGTGATTGATTGTTCTAAGGAGTGTATCTACCTGGTGTCAATGTTCACTTTGTAATTGTTTTTTCCTAAACCTCTACTCTTTTAGTATCTCTTGAGAAGAAGTGTTCAGAAATCTTTTCAGTTTCCCATCAGTTTATTTTTCATTACATTCAAGCCAAACATATTCAATGGCTTTTATTTAAAGAAACTCTGAGCCCATTTTTATAAATTGCTTCTATTTTGGTCAATCTATCTACCCACCTTTCTATCTGTCCTTCTGTCTGTGTATATGTAAAGGGAACCACCAGAGTAAAATGCAGTGCTGTGAACAATAGTTATTCCTTGGTAGTAGGACTTAGAATGATATTAGAATGATTCTGTACATTTTTAAGTTTCTTGAATTTTTTTTTTTTTTCACTTTTTTTTTTTTTTT
>NW_006921596.1:16718808-16774798 GCF_000298275.1 Orycteropus afer afer | reverse complement strand
GATCCTCCTATTATTGATTTCTAATTTGATAGCATTATGATCTGAGAAGATGCTTTGCAATATTTCAATGTTTTTAAATTTATGAAGCCTTGCTTTATGGAGTTTCTTGAATTTTTGAAATGGGCAAGTAATGCTTTTTACCAAAGAATGAAGTTCATCAAAATACCTAAACTGCTGCTAAAATAATGGCAATCAAAAAAACTTAAAAAAAAATTGCCATTGCATTAACTCAACTCATGGCAGCCACATGTGTTACAGAGTAGAACTGAGTGCCATAGGGTTTTCTTAGCTGTGACCTTTATGGGAGTGTGTCACCACGACTTTCTTCCATTGTGCTGCTTGGTGGGTTTGGATCACTACCTTTCAGTTAGTCAAAACCTGTTGTCATCTAGTCAATTCTGACTCATAGTAATCATACAGGACAGAGAACTGCCCTATAGGGTTTCCAAGGCTGTGATTTTTTTTTTTTTTTTTAATTGTGATTTGGGTGAAAGTTTACAGAACAAATTCGTTTTCCATACAGCAGTTCATACCATTTTGGCTCATGACACTCACTGCAATTTCCTACAATGTAACAGCTCTCTTTCCACTTCCTCCCCATAGTTACCTCTTCCCTGTGTCCTTCCCTCCCATGCACTCCTGCTCCCCCCATCCCCGCCGCCCCAGAGCTGTCTCCCTGTGTATACACTGCCATTCTATTCTCCCATGTTTGATCTCCCCAAGGAGTTTATCTACCTGATGTAAATGTTCAGTCCATATGCCTGTCTTTTATTTGGCTGGAAACCATAAGAGTGAATTCAATTTCAGACTCAAAGGGCAGCTAGGGACCATAGTCTCAGGGGTTTCACCAACCAGGCTCTATCAGACCAGCAAACCTGGTCTTTTTTTAAAAAATTATTTTGAGTTTGGTTCCACATTGTTCTCCCACTCTATCCAGGACTCCTAACACAATTCCCCCCACCCCCGCCAGTGGTTGACAGTGGCAGCTGGGCACCATCTAGTTCTTCTGATCTCATAGTCATACAGGCTGAGGATCGCATGGTCTACCAGTCCCTTGGACTAATTGTTTCCATGCATCTTTGGTTTTCTTCATTCTTCTTTGCTCTGGGTGAGGAGAAACCCATCATTGCATCTAGATGGCCCCTTGCAAGCTTTTAAGATCCTAGTCACTGTTCACCAAAGTTAGGTTGTGGAACAATGTTTTTGTGTAGTATGCCAATTGAGCTTGATATCCCCTGTGACCATGATCCTAAGCCCACAGGTCCAACTATTCACTCTCTTCGAGTAGCTGGCTGTGGCCAAGAAGTCACCACAACCTTGTCCCTTGTCGGCTCTACTATATACCTGGACATTCTTACAGAACATACAAATACACTTGTAGAAACATTGTCTGCCAACTCTATACATGGTCACAGACCTATTTCCCTCTGCCTAGACATACCTGGTGTTTCAGCCTGTCCACCCATCTATCCACTCATAGGTCAATGTTTGCCTTCACTGACAGTGCAGTACTATATGTGCAAAAGAGTTCATCTTTATTGTCTGTACCTCTCATGCACCTCTCTATGTCTTCTTCTTCCTCAATGCCACAGTGTTGATCACTCACATTTGGAACATTGCCCTTCCCTTCACCCAAATTAATACTTGTCTCTACCTATCTAACAGTGTTCCCTCGCCTCCCCTCCCACCCCTGGTAACCAACAAAGAAAATTTCCTTCCATATATAAACCTTTCCTTGACTTTTTAAAATAGCAGACTAATACAATATTAGTCCTTCTGTGACTGACGTATTTCACTCGGCATAGTGTCCTCCAGGTTTATTCACGTTATGTGGTGTTTTGCAGATTCTACTTTATTCTTTAGTGTTGCATAGTATTCCATTTTGTGCACCATAGTTTGATTATCCATTCTTCTGTTGATGGGCACCTAGGTTATTTCCATCTTTTTGCTATTGTAAAATAGTGCTGTGATGAACCTAGATGTGCATATATCTGTTCTTGTTCTGGCTCTCATTTTTTAGGATATATGCCTAGTAATGGGATTGCTGGGTCAAACAGTATTTCTAATTCCAACCTTTTAAGGAATTACCATACTGCTTTCTACAGTGGTTTTATCATTTTTCAGTCCCACCAACAGTGTATGAGAGTCCCCATCTCCTCACATCATTGCCAGCATTTGTTATTTTCTGTCTTGTTGAACTTTGCTATTAGTGCTGGGGCAAGATGGTATCTCATGGTTGTTTTGATTTGCATCTCTGTGATGGCTAATGATTGTGAACATTTCTTCATGTGTTTGTTGGCCAAGGCTGTGATCTTTACAGAAGCAGATGCCTCATCTTTCTCCTGTAGAGCAGCTGCTGGGTTTGAACCACTGACTTTTTGGTTAGCAACTGACTACTTAACCACTGCCCCACCAGAGCTCTTCTTTGGTTGGTTGTTATTGTTGTTGTTGTGTGCCATCCAGTCAGACCATACTCATAGCAACCCCTCCTTGAGTTTCTGAGGCAATATCACTACGGAAGTAGATTGCCCAACCTTCCTTCCAAGGAGCACCTGGTGGTTTTGAACCACCAGCCTTCTGGTTAGCAGTCAAGTGCCTTAGGCACTACACCACCAGTGCAAACCGTTTGTGCCACCAGGAGTCCTAGCTGTCATTCACTGAGTGCCCACTCCATTCCAGGTGAGTCTCTCCTAAAGTAAACCAAAGTCAGCATGGCTCCCAGCCAGTCCTGTTTCTCCCCCTCCTCCATCACTTTGGACAAAGTTTTGCTGTCTTCATTATCTTTCATCCTCATTATTGCATGGCCTCAGAACATACCTGTGAAATAGCAGGTCAGAACTGTAATTACTATCCCTATTTGACAGACAGGAAGAGATGGAGTCCACTTGGCCAAGATCTCTCAGCTGGGAGCCTCTTGAGTTAGGACCATTAGGAAGCTTTGGAGGGGAGGCCAAGAATGTTTCTTGTCAGCCTGGGACTTGGTGTATCAACTCTGTCTTCTGCTAAATCCCACCTTAGTTTAGCCTGATTGCTAAGACTGTCTAAATGATACCCAACTTCTAATGTTCAGAGAGCCTTTGTGAATAAGAATGTAGTGGGCATTTTTTTTTAAGTTGCTAATATTAATTTTACAGAAATAAAATCTAATTGAATTCCTCCTGGCTCTCCCCATTAACTTAGCCTTATGGACTTTTAACGGATATTTTAATTAGACATTCCTATTAATGGGAATATAGCTCAATTTTCAAATGAAGGCCTAAGCTGCCAATATTCCCATTTAGACTTTTAATTAAGGTGAGAAAATATTAGCCAATTACACCAGGCTATTGCCTGGGCTCTTTGTAGGATGGTGAGGTCACAGTGGACCAGGCATGTGGGAGTCTGGGAATAAAGGGAAGGTGAAGGATCTGGGTTTGGACAGGGGGTGGGGGAAGACAAATCAGGCCCCCAGAAGAAGAAGGGCCTGACTTCGGAGAAGAGGGCCCAGGGACCATGCTGGGCATGGAGAATGTGGGAGCTGATTCCAAATATTTGTCTGGTACTTATTTCCAGTACAACCTCCAGAATGAAGGTTCCCAGACACACGAAGGGGAAGCTGCTGATCTCTTAAGGCCTGGGCCTGGGAACTAGTACAGTCATAGCCACTGTGTTCTGAACCATCACAGAGAATACCCAGGCTCATGAAGACAAGACACAGACCACACCTCTCTATGGGGCACCGTCAACACATCTGTGCCCATCTTTGACAGTGTGCCATGCAACATCATCATCATTATGCCATGTTTAGAAATTTAAGGTGGCCGCCTGGGAACCAGGACCTCCCTCTGCGCTTGCAGAAGGACCAGACTCGGAAATCATCTTCTTCCTTAGTCTGGGGAACCCGTTCCTCGGCTCCTGTCCACACCTCTGTGCCTGGCCAGATGGAGGGTGGTGAGCAGATTTTTGGCAGACTTGTGTCCCCGAAGATGTGTTTCTTTTCTCCTCCACCTTCCTAATATCCACAGCCACAGAGCCACCCCTATTGTGCCCTGTGAGTGAGGGGTTTCTGCCCCCCCCCCCCCCCCCCCCGCTTCCAGAGCAACAGTGAACCAGCTTGATGCATGCTCGCTGCCAAAGCCTCCCTGGCCAAGAGGAGGCGTCTGTGACACACTTTCACATCCTTCCCAGCTCCTCCCAGGACATGCTTTTCCATTTTTTATTTTATTTATCAAAGAACTTTTTATCGAGTGGCAGATTAATGCAGAGGTGACATGTCTGCACTTTGGAGCTAGACTATCAGGGTGCAATTTTAGTTCTGCCATCTGCTGGCTGTGAGGTCTTGAGTAAGTTGTTTAACATTTCAATGCCTCAGTTTCCCTTTCTATAAAATGTGGATAATAATAATACATCTCCAGGAGGACTGTTATGAAGATGAAATGAGTTAATGCAAAGCACTAAGAAGAGTAACTGCTTGGAGCAAGAGCTATATATATGAGGATCTTCCTTATTTTTATTATTGGAGCTCTGGTGGTGTAGTGATTAAGGCATTTGGCTGCTAACCAAAAGGTCAGTTGTTCGAACCCATCACCTGCTCCATGGAAGAAAGATGAGGCAGTCTGCTTCCGTAAAGATTTACAGCCTTGGAAACCCAGTGGGGGTTGTTATGAGTCAGAATCAACTTGATGGTAGTGAGTATAATATTGTTATTATAGCAAAGTAGAAATGAGTTTAGTAAGAATTGGACAGGGGAGCACACAGTGAACATTCTCCCTACAACTGTGTGTCCTCTGCCCTCTTCCCCAAAGGCAACCTTTGTTAGGAGTTTTTGGATCTGCTACCAGAAATGTGCATCCAAGTGTGTGTGTGTGTGTGTGTGTGATTTCTAAAATATTGATAGTGATATATACTTTTGGGCAAGGAGCCTGGTAACTCCACGGGTAAGCACTTGATTGTTGACTGAAAGGTTAGTGGTTCTAACCCACCAAGCAGCTCCACAGGAGAAAGACCTGGTGATCTGCTCCTGTATAGATCTGCTCCTAGAAAAACCGATGGGGCAGTTCTACGTCATCAGATGGGGTTACTGAGTTGAATTCAACTTGATGGCACCCAACAGATTTTGGAAACTTGTTTGTGTGTTGCTTTCTTTCCTTAACTCGGTCATAAGGAGGTTTTTCCAGGACATCTCAACTCAAGGAGTGAAGCTCTAATGGTAGAAGTTTAGGATACTGAGCCCCTAGGAAGGGATCCATGGGGGAAACTGTCCTTTAGGAGGTGCTCCTCAAATCCTACTGGAATAGTTCTGACCCTGCTTATGGCTTTTAAAGGGGTTCTGTCCCAAATTCACTATGGAACCTTAGAAACTCCCTTCTCCCAGCTGTTCAATGGGCATTGGACAAGGTTTTCCCCAAGCCCTTTGGAAGCAGAACACTCTAGGGCTTCAAGGGTACAAGTTGGCTCCAGGCCTGACCAGGACCCAGGGACTTGACGGTTCTACTCCTTTGCAGCCTAGGAGCTGCCCAGCCGGCTTCACGTGGCCTCTCTGAGTGGGCAGGGGAACACATGTCACTGTGGTGTGGAGAGTTGGGTAACAAGGCCAGAGCAGGAACGAGGCAATGTCCTGGGACTGCCTGAACCGAACCCAGGGCATTTGGAGACGCCAGGCGGGCGGCCTCGGTTTGTGTTGGACGCCTCACAGCCCGCCCGTGGTAACCGAACTGGCTTTTGTTTGTTTGTCTAAATAGGAAGACAGAGGCTTGGGGCAGCCTGGGATGGCTCCACAAACAGCCGTGGCCAGAGTAGGCAGCCGGGGGCCTAGCCAGGCAGCCAAAGACCACAGGAGCTGAAGAGGGGGCGCCTGGAGGCCAGGCTGACCGAGGCTTTGAGGGGATTGGCACACTGGACAAGTGCGCCTGGGGGAGCGGGCCCATCACGTTGAACCCCCATTGCACAAGCAGGAGGAGAGGAAGAGGCTGCGCTGGCTCAGAGCAGGGCCTAGAGTGGCCTCCCTCCCTCCACCCTGGCTTTGGCCTACAGCCTCGCCTCTTCCCAGGAGATACAGGCTGGAGTCTGCCTCCGTGAGCTGTTCTACCTTGCTGGCCAACAGCAACTCAGTGTCAAATGATCCATTGATCTCTCCTTTCTGCTACGAAGGGGCAGTGGCCAGTTAATTAGGGCCTCCCCTGGTCAGCAGAGGGAGTAGAGACTGGTCTCTTGGAATCCAGGAGAGAGACACATGCTAGGCAGCTGCCTGTCCACAGGCTTCCTTGACCCTTGGTTTCTAAGACCTGCTTCCTCCCATCTCAGGACAGTCGGGCTCCTGGGTAGCTGTATTTGCCCACCTGCAGGGGTGGGGTGGAGGGCCAGTGATCCAGGACTAAGAATTAGTGAAACCTTCACTCTTTTTTGATTTAAACAAAAAAAAAAAAAAAAAAAAGGAGATGTTGTTGTTATGTGCCGTTGCTTCGAACCCGACTCACAGCGACCCCTCCTTGGGTTTCCCAGGCAATGTCACTACGGAAGTAGATTCCTTCCAAGGAGTGGCTGGTGGGTTTGAACTGCCAGCCTTCTGGTTAGCAGTCAAGTGCCTTAGGCACTATGCTACCTGAGCTCCTATAAAGGAGATAGATACACCTACAAACATAAGCAGTATATTAGTTTCCCACGGCTGCTGTAACAAGGCACCACAAACTAGATGGCCCCAAACAATAGAACTCTCTTCTCTCTCAGTTCTACAGGCCTAAAGTCCAAAATCAAAGTCCTGGCAGGACCATGCCTTCTCTGCAGGCTCCAGGGGGCAACACTTCCTGGTCTCTTCCTCGCTTCTGGTGGTTGCCAGCGGTTCTTAACTTTCCTTGGCTCAGAGACGCATCCCTGCCAATTCTGCCTCTGTCGTCACGTGGCGTTCTCCCTGCCCTGTGTCTCTCTGTCTCTGTATCTCTTCTATTCTTATAAGGCCACCCATTGTATTGGATAGAGGGCCCACACTACTCCAACATGACCTCATCTTAACTAATTGTATCTGCAAAGACTGCCTCTAAATAAGATCACATTCTGGAGAACTGGGAAAGATGTGGGTTTTGGGGGGGGGGGGGCATTATTCAACTCAGTATGTTTTGAATGAGAATGGAATTCCACTGTCTTAAGCCACTGATACTTTTAAGTTTTGCCTGTTACAGCAGCTAGCTTGTGGCCCCCACCCATATGCTAATTTTGCCAATAAAGGACTCTATGCTTGCAAGTGGACAAAGAAGATACCTGTGAAAACCAAGAGGTGGCCACCAGCTGCTGCTGCTTCCCTTGTCAGCCAGAGGGGCAAGCTCCCCCGGACCACAAGGCAGGCCCCCCATCTCCTGTAACACAGAGGAGGTTTGATTAGACAGAGCCTCAGTCAGAGGCAGCCCACTCTGGGATGTCCCCTTTATTACTCCTTCAAGTATAACTTCCAATTGCATTAAGAGTGATTTTCATCAGGGACCCAGGGATTTTGCAGTGACTTTTGGATGTTCTGGAGTCTTCCCTTCAGAGTTCACTGGGCTGGGCCCCTTTCCCCAGAGCTCTGGGAAGATCCTTGCCCGAGTAGAGGAGCAGATGTTGATTTGCATATATGCATGTTCCAGGCCTCTGATGAGATTAGGAGGTGCATTTTTAATCAAAGCCTCCAGCGAGGCTGGGCCCTGAGAGGCCCACTTGAGGTGGGGAGAGGAAATGTCACAGCAAAGGGGGTGTGGGCCTGGGAGACAGAAACTCTCAGAGCTGAGCCTTATTTGTAAAACGAGAGCAGGTGGGCGGGGCTCTGAGGCTGGGAGATGGCACAGAAGATGGAAGCAGTCTCAGAAGTCAGGGCACCTGCCCCAAGCCCTGCACTATCTCTGAAGTCCTTGGGCGATGCAAAGGGTTAAGGTGATCGGGGGCTAACTGAAAGGTTGGAGATTCGAGTCCACCCAGAAGCACCTCAGAAGAAAGGCCTGGTGATCTACTGCCCCCAAAAACCAGCCATTGAAAATCCTATGGGGCACAGTTATGACACACGTGGGGTAGACATGAGTCAGAATTGACTTGACTGCAATTGGAACTGGAAGCCATCTATAAAATCCTGGAACACTTTGTCTTCTCCCTGAGAGTGAGTTTCTTCATCTATGAACTGAAGGGTTGGAGTGATACCGCCTGACCTGCTGACTTTACTAGGTTACTGAAAGTGAAAGCTGAAAAAAAAAAAAATATATCAGCCACGAATTACTTTGTAAATATCCTGCCTTAATTATGCATGTAAGTGATCTCATGGTGTAGTGGTTAAAGCATTCAGCTGCTAATGAAAAAGTCAGCAGTTTGAACCCACCAAAGATGAGGCAGTCTGCTTCGATAAAGATTTATAGCCTTGGAAACCCTAAATTTTCTTCTAAAGCAAAACCTGTGCCCCTTGAGGTATGTATCCCCAGCATCTAGATTTTAACTTGGTCCATCCTTGGTGGTGGTGGTGGTGTGTATCCATGTGTTTTGTTGAGCCTTGTAACACTGTTAACACGAGGGCCCAAAACAATGTCTGGCACATAGTGGATATTGAGATTGGGTTCCCCAAGGCACACCCTGAAATGAAGAGTCAGGTGAAAATGATTTATTAGGAAACGTTTCTAGGAATAACCCACAGGGGGTGGGGAAGTGGGACAGAGAAGAGAACGAGGCCAAGGGTGAGGACAATATCAAGCAAAGTCCCACTAGGGTAATTTGGGCTGGAGATAACATGGGTCACACCTCTGGGCAAGGGAGGCCAAGTACTTATATTCATACCCATCAGTCATTCGTTAAGGACTTCTCCAGGAGGACTTATGGATCTAGGCACTGCTGGCTTGCCATGCATATGCTAGCAAACTGGGTCCCACCACCCTGAGGATGGGCAGCTGGGTGACAAAGAGACACAGGTGCTGGCACCTGGGAGAGATCACCCGTCTAGAACTAGAAGCCGGTGTGCTGGAAATATCTGGGGAATGTGGGTGGGGCATCTGCAGCAGTAGGCATGCTCCGTATTTGTTCAGTTGAGCCTAGCTCAATAGCAACTAGACTCTTCTTCCACCCAAAGTGACCTAATTCCATGCCACCACAAACACTCCCCACCCCTCCAACCCAGTCTTCTCACTACATTGAGGGTACTAGGACCTGTCCAAAGGGTTCAGCAAGGATTAAGTGAGTGGGCATATGTCAGCCACCCATGACCCCATGCCCTGAGCCTCAGGCAAAGCTGCCCTGGCTCAAGGTTGGGTGTCTTCCCTGTTCATTTGCTTTGCACCCTGAGATAGATAAAGCCACAAAGACGCTGGCCCAGGAGTAGACCTCATTTCACCTACCTCTCTGTTGCAACTCAAGTAAATTACTGACTTGTCCCTCACCCCTCCACGCCCTTGCAGAAGCTGTGCCCTTCACCCACAATGCCCTCTTTTCTTTTCTTGGCCTTGAAATCTATAGTTCTTCCCTTATGGTCCAGCTCAAATTTTGCTTCTGAATGAGCAAAACTGTCCGTAGCTGCCTTTAAGGGAAGTAGGTAGAGAGGCCTGCTCTCAGCAGCCTGGTAAACCCATTGCAGTTGATGTCAACTCATGGTGTTCCCCATGTAACAGAACTGCTTCCATAGGGCTTTCTTGGCTGCAATCTTTACAGTCTATCTTCTGTGGAGTGGGTGGTTGGGTTTGAACTGCTAGCTTTTGGGTTAATAGTCAAGTGCAAATGTTTTGCACCACCCAGGGGCTCCCCAACTGCCTTTTGTTCATTTGGAACATCTGAAAGAGACTCCTCAAGCTTTTATCATACAAGGCTGTTCTTGTCAGTCTCCCCAACTAGGCAGCAACTATGTCTCTGTCTCCCTGGTACCCCCAGTGCCTGGCTTCTAGTACTTGCAAGGCATACAATTAATAAAGGAATTCATCAACTACTAGTGAAAATGGCAAGCAGGAAGAGAGATGTTACTTATACCAGAGCCCAGCTCTGACCTTTAAAGTTGCCACCAGGGACGTCCCTTTCCATGGAATCTCCTTTCCCACATGTCTCTTCTGCTCTGTTCCCCCAGGTTGCTTCTTGCCAACTCTCTCCTTCCCCTCTTCCTTCACCCTTCTGTGGCCAGTCCTGGCCTGCCCTTAGTCCCCAGTGCCTCAGTGGCTTCTCTCCACATTGTTACCGCCATAGAAATTTCTGGAGCCAGGTCAGACTCTGTTGCCCCAAGAGTTAACCACCTCAACCTCAGCTCCAGCTACTCATTGTCAAATGGATTTCTTGACCCCGCCAGAGTGCTGGGAGCCCGGGCTGAGCTGGGTCGAGCACAGGTTTATTTTTCTGCTGACTACCATCTCCCAGTCGAGTATCTTTCCCAGGACAAATCTTCGCCCCCGTTTTCCCTGGCCCTCTCTCCCCATATAAAAACAACTTTATCTCTAAAGAGCAAATAACACCCAACGCTCATAACAGATGCCAAGAACTGTTTCTGTTTTGATTTTTGAAAATAAAAATTCAACTGTGTTCAATAAAATTCAGAAGCCGCTTCCCTCTGTGGAAATTAAAGGAATCCAAGACGCCCGAGAAGCCACCGACCTTCCTAATTAAAGCTGCAGCAACGGCGGGAATCCGCTTCCTGCAACCAGCTCGCTCTTGCCGAGCAGAGAACAAAGCCAGCTCCCATCAATATTTTATTCCCTCTTTTCTTCCACGATAACAATGCCGTGTGTTCTGTGAGCACCCCCCAAAAAGACATGCAGAGCTATGTTAATTAAGGTTTAAATAATTGACGCCCCAGATCTCGCTCGGTTTCCGGAAGTGTGCAGAGTGGATTGCTGGTTTGGCTCATAATTGCATCTCTTCACGGTCACAGCCTTTCCCTCTCTGTCTGTCTGTGTGTCTGTCCAGCTTGGCAGGCAGGGGTTGAGGAGAAGACCGTTCTTAGAAATTACCTCCATCCCGAGTTTTCAGATGTTTTTTGCTTCGAGTCTAACAAGGTGTGTTAACTTGGGGCCTACTCCCAGAAGGTGAGGTCTGCACTTTTTCTGGCCCGGATCAGGCACCATGCCACCTCCAGGTTTCTGACACTGTCCTAGGGGCACTCTCTAGATTCCTGGCATGCAGAATGGCATAATAAATACTCTTTAAATGGATGAAAGGATGAATGGATAGAAGGAGGTTAGGAAGAAAGGAGAAAAGAAAAGTGGATGCATGGATGGATGGTTGGTTGGATGGATGCATGGATGGATGGGTAGGTTTGTCCTGTGGGCCAATGGGATTTATCGTCTCCTAGGTGGGAAAATGAAAACAGGGTAAATAAGCACAGTCATTAAAAACATTAATAATCACAGATCCCTATGTGTATATTAAGGTACCTTGTTCTATGAAGAGCAGTGAGAGGAGTTGTGGTGTGGTGGCTACGAACATGAACTCTGGACCAGACTACTTGGATTTGAATTCCAATTCTGCCACTTACTAGCTGTGTGACTTTGGACAAGGCACATGGCCTCTCTGTGCTTCAGTTTTCTCATCTGTAAAATGAAGATTACAGTCTGTAAATCACTGAGAACAATGTCTGGTACTTAAGGAAGTATAAGGGACTCTCACTATTCTTGTTGTTCAAATTCACTGCCATGAGGATAGGAATTACGGGCTCCACTTGTACTGGCAGATCAAGTAGAGGGCTCTGGGACCCTGTAGCTCAGTTCTCCAGCTCTTACTTACTCATAGCTTGTTACTGTCTATCACAGCTACTGCCCTGACATTGAGGTCACAGTCAAATCCACAGGGCTCTCTGATTTGCAGGACTCATGGCTCTGCCTGATGGGCTTAAATCTTGGGATTTGTCTTTTGAGCTGCCCATGCTCCCATTGGAAGGCAAGATGTCTAGTTGTTGAGGGAGGATAGCCTTAAGGCTTAGAACAGAGGACACTCAAATGATGGAGTCCTTCAAGGAACAGAGTGAGAGAAGGGACCAGGGCTGCCAGCTATTGACCTAAAGACACATCTAGCAAACCTCTCTCAGATGCTTGGAAGATTCAAGAAGGGCCTGCTGTGTGGATAGTCATTCTTCTTGTGACTCTGCACTCATTCCCTTTTCTTTTGCTAACTCCACCTTTATTTTCCTTTGAGGAAATACTCCACTGGGGAGATAAGGAATACCACCATCTCCCCAGGCTAACACCACCTCATGTTCAGAGGGCCAGGGACTGACTGACCTGGTCAATCAGAGCAATCTATCATCCAACCACCAGGATTTGTTCAGGGACAGATACATGTCACAACAGGCCACATGATACCACCTGGGAACTAAAACAGAAGAGGCGTTCTCTGGCCACTGGCTTTTGAAATTCTCAGAGAGTAAGCATGGCAGCCATCTTGTCATCCAAGGAGAAACCCTGACAGAGGCTGAGGCTAGCAAAGAGGGAGGCATGGCTGAGAGATGGATGGGGAGACAGCATTCTTAAATATGTTTCGTGGCCTCAAATCTCCCCCTCCCATTGGTCTCTTCCATTACATGGAACTGCCTAAGCTGGGTTTCTCCGCCTTATAATCAGAGAGCCCTGGAGGATGGACCCACCTTCCTTCTTGCTGCCTGCTCAGGCCCTGGGCCTGCTCAAACCTGCCTGGCCCACCCCACATACTCTGCTAGGACTGGATCTACCCCATACTATTTCTCAACAGCTCATGAGTTTCTTTCATAGGGCTGCCCAATCCTTCTGCCAGCTCACCAGGCAGCCTTGTCAGAGCCCACATGAGCCCACTCACTTGGGAATTGTTTACCGAAGTGGAACACCATGACTAGCTTCCAGAATCTTGGCCTTTCTTGCTCCTTGTGATATCCATTCAGCAGACATCCATCTTCTGGGCCAAACAAAGAAGGTAGAGGATGAGTGTGGTTTCTACGCTTGAGATTATACTAGTCTAGCTGGTGAAACTGACACACTCAGGTCCCACTCTCACCCCAGGGCCTTTGCCCATGCTGTACTCCCAACCAGGAGCTTCTCTCTCCTCTACCTCAGTTATCCTTGCCTATGAAACCCTCCCCATTGTTTAAGGTCCTGCTGAGCTCTGGCTGCGTAGTGCCTAAGGCATTTGACTGCTAACTAGAAGGCTGGCAGTTCAAACCCACCAGCCACTCTTCAGAAAGAAGACTGGGCAATCTACTTCCATAGAGGAAACCATCCTGGAAACCCAACGAGGGGTGGCTATGAGTCGAATCGACACCACAACAGCGAGTTTTTTTTTTTTTTTTTGGTTTGAGAGGCCTCTTCCTCCAGGATCCCTTCTCTGATGCCCCCTTGTGGAGTTGTCTCTCTCTGAACTTCCTGCAGTTTTTCTGGTTTGTCCCTTTCCTCGGGCACTTAGCTCTGCCATCTTGCGGTTATTTGTCTGTGACTGTCTCCTCTCCCAACCTGGAAGTATGGGGAGGACAGGGACCACTCTCTGTTCCCTGTGGATCCCTTGACATCCCAGGGTTATTAACCACTCTGTGAGACAGCCTGCATCAGTGTGAGACCCACTTACCTTCCTTGTCTCATTTTGTTCCCCTGGCCTTTGGCGGACACACAAAAACCAGTTACCTTCAAATCGATTCTGACTCATGCTGACCCCTGTGTGTCAGAGTAGAACTGTGCTCCATAGGGTTTTCAATGGCTGATTTTTCAGAAGTAAATGCCAGGCCTTTCTTCCAAGACGCCTCTGGGTACACTCAACCCTCCAGTCTTCCAGTGAGCAACTGAGTGTGTTAACATTTTATCATCCAGGGACTCATAGGCTTGGTTATTCTCCTGTTTCTGCAGATTGTTCCAAGACTTCAAATCAGACCTGACTTAGGCAAAGTCATGAAGCTGGAAGGGATACCACAGCTCATGGAGTCCATCCCCCTGCCCATCACCTCCCAGGCAGGCTCTAGGGATGATCTGCAATAGAAATCTTATCTTCACTGGCCTGGAAACAGGCAGCTGGGCTCGCCATGAACTTTGTCACTGAACTTGCTGGGTGACTCGGGGCTTCTCTGAACCTTATTTCACGCGTGGTGTGGAAGGAGATGTTTTCCTCTTCCTGTCTCCCTGGACGGGCTGGTGGAGGTCTCAGCTTCTGGCTGTGGAGCTCGCAAGCCCTCGGCTTCTCTTTAGCACACCAAGTGGCCAGAAGCACCTTCAGTTTGTGCAGATGGGAAACCAGGGTCAAGACATTACTTGTCCACAGCCATCAACTGGCTGGCAGGACCTGGATGTCAGAAAGGCTGAGCCAGGCTAGTCCACACTGACCAGTGGATTCTTCCTGTGCAGGGACCAAGCAGCTGGGGCATGCTGGGCCAGCATCTGGAGTGGGCTCCCATGATCGCACTAAAGCTCCCACCACAGCATTTCTGCACAGGTAGGGAGTTCTAATAACCAGATCTTCACCATTAACCATTTACTGTGATGCCAGACTAGACTACTCGAGTGCTTTAGAGTCATTATCTCACTTGATATTCGTAACACCTTTGTGATGGGGGAACTCTCAGTGAGGTGATATGAACTGCCCAAAGTCACCCAGTTAACACATGGCTGAGCCAGAATCTAAACTCAGGTGTCTGACTCCAGGGCTCTCGTTCATACAGCCTACATCTGAGTTTGACTCTCCCACCCTCATCTATATCTTATCACTTTTGACTTTCATAGTGGCCTTGTGAGTAGGGCAGTGGAGATCAGCATCCCCATTTTATGAACGAGGATACAGACCCAAAGGGGGGGGTGACTTGCCCATGACACACAACAACTTGGGGGTATGGCTGGGATTTGAGTGTGGGGCCCTTGACCCCCAGCTGCCATCCTTTAGTATTTACCAGGCAGCTGCAAAAGTCATGGTGCTCTAGCCCCCACGGTTGCCACTCTCCTCAAAGCCACTCAGCAATGGTCTCTTTGCCCCTAAGTCTAATGAGTATATACCATCCTTGGTTGACTTGAACCCTCAATAGCATTTGTCAATGCTAGTCACTCGATCCTCCCTAAAGCATACCCTATCCCTGACACCTTACTCTGTCGTTTCCCTGCCTCTGACATGAGAAAGATCAGCCTGATTTTTCTCAGTATCCTCCACAGCTCCTCTTTCTCAGTCCACATTAAGCACCCCAGTTCCTCCTGGCACGGTCCTCTCCTCTTCCAACATCTTCTTCTCATTCCCCTCCCATTCTACCCTTAACCACTTAACCCTTAGCTTTTGGAGATGCTGTTCCACCCACGAGAAATGCTGTTCTCCCTCTATTCTCTGATGCCTCCCTGACTCCCCACTGATTCCTGCTCCAGGAATCAGTCTCCTTTTAGAAGTTCCATAGATTCCTAGGCTTACTCCTATGGCAGTCCTAGTTCTACTAGGCTAGAATTATCTGTCTCCCCTACTGGATTCTAAGAACAACAAGAGTGGTATATTCATTCTCTACTGCTTCTTTAAAAATAACTGGAAGACCTAGATGATGCCTGCTACCAATGCAACCACTTGGAAAAGGATCAAAATTGCAGATCCTGGATACAGTGGGAGAAAAATGTGGAACAAATTTCAAAATCATAAAAAAGGCCAGTTTTAGTGGTCAGATGGAGACTGGTGAAACTCCTAAGAGTAAGGCCCTGAGACACCCTTTGGGCCTAGAGTTGAACTCACTCCCATGGCTCAACTCTCAGCCAAACAGTAGACAAGTCCTGTAAGCTGAACACCTACACCAGGGAGATGCACTCCTTAGAACAATCAATCATGGGAGATCAGCAGAGCAGCATTTACACAGGGAGAAAAGTAGGGAGGCAGGAATGCACAGGCAATAGGACACAGGGAAAGGGTAACCACAGGGAAGAAATGGGAGGAGAGCTGCTGCACTGTAGGGAATGCAACCAGTGTCAGAAAACAAATTGTGTGTGAACTGTTGAATGGAAAATGAAAAACTGAATCTGCTTAGTAAAATTTCATTCAAATCACAATAAAAAGTGGGTTTTTGTTTGTTTGTTTGTTTTAAGTAAGCTAAAAAACAAACAAAAAACACCACAAACTCAGTGGCTTAAATAAACAAACACTTATCATCTCACAGTTTTCATGGGTCAGGAGTCTGGACATGCCTCAGCCAGGCCTTCTGCTTAGGGACTCACCAGGCTGCAAGCAAGGTGTCGGCAGGGCGTCCACGTTGCAGATTCAGCTTTCTGCAGCTATAGAACTGAGGTCCTTGCTTTCTTGCTGGCTATCAGCTGGGGCCACTCAGATTCTGAAGGCCACCACAATTCCTTGCCATGTGGCCCTCTCACAGGTGATCTCACAACATGAAAGTTCATGTCTTCAAAGGCAGCAGGAGAAACTCTCTTGCTTAGGAATACGCTTATTTTAAAGTTTTCACCTGATTAGAACAGGCCCACCCAGGAAAATCTCCCTTTTGATTAACTCAAAATCAACTAAATTGAGGCCTTACATATATCTGCAAAATCTTTCATCTTTGCCGCAAAATGTGACCTAATCACAGAATGAAACCCTATCATATTCACAGGTCCTTTGCATACTCGAGGAGAAGGGATTATACAGGAAATATGCACCAGGGGGCAAGAATCTTGGATGCCATCATAGAATTCTGCCTACTATAAGGGGGGGCAAGGTTGTCTATCTTATCACCACTGTGTTTCCAGGGTCTAGCACATGGAAGGCACTCATTAATCTTTTGCTGAATACATAAATGAATGAATGAATGAGTGACTCAAATGGCTGCCTAGCTCATAGCATCCTACTTGCAGACTGGATATCATTTGCACATGTCCTCCATGAAACAGAAGGTTGGGTTCTATAGCATCCCCAACACCACTGCAAAGTGAAAAGTTATCTCTCCTTTGCAAAAACCAGCTTAGTTATGTCTCTGTGCACTGACGTTGGCACACGTGTGTCTGGCCAGAGCTAGTGAAGGATCCCAGGGGACACCCTGACTTTGGGCAACAATCAGGGATGGTCATGTGTTCAGTGAGCTGCAAAGAGTCACTCACTGAGAGACCCACAGCATCCTTTATTTATTTGCATTGAAATATTTATTGGGATATAAGGCATCTATAATAGATATGTCAGCCACTCGGGCAAGCCTGCTGGGAGAGAAATCTGAGGGCCCTCTCTCCTTGGCATCACTACATTCACTCAGTGTATAACTCACCTAGAAAGCATCTGCACCTACTGCAGACCAGCTACTGTGCGATGAAATCAGATTTAGTCCTTGCCCTTTAGAAGGGGTGGAAGCGAGAAGGGGGCAGTGTTTATTTAGTACCTGTTGTGTGCTAGTCATTTACACATATTATCTCTCATTGGATTCTTACAGCAATGCAGTGATGTAGGTAACATAATCATGCTCGCTGTTCAGATGAAGAAAATGAGGCTCAGAGAGGTTAAGTAACTCACCAAAGGTCACACAGTCTGTTTTATTCTAAATCTATGACCTTCCCACTAGACCATACTTCCTCAGACTTTGAGAGATCTTTATAATTTCCAACAGTGGAAGTGAGTTGGGGAGTGTACGGAGAGGCAGCAGGCTTAGGATGGCGAACAGGGAGAAGCTGAGGGAGCTTAATCCCAGCCAGAGAGGCTAATGATGGAAAAACCATTGCAGTCCTTGTGTATAAGGCCTATGCTCTGTGCCAAGCCCTATTTCAAGCACTTTGCAAATAATAGCTCATGCAATCCTCCGACAACCCTACAAGGTAGCTGTTATAATCTCCAATTTATGGATAAGAAAACGAGGACTCAGGGAAGGGGAACAACTTGCCCAAACTCACCAAAGTGACTGAACTGGGATTTGAACCCAAGCCTTTCTGTTCCATGTGCTTCTCAGAAACAGTAACAGCAGACTTTTACTGGACCCAGACACTGCTCAGGGACCTTTATGTGTATTGGCTCATCACAGCCTCGCAAGCATCCCTATGGGCCAGGTACTGTCAGTAGTCCATTTTTATAAATGGACAAACTAAACCACAGAGAGATTAAGTCCATCACATAGCCAGGGAAGACAGAGCTGGAACTTAAGTCCAGACAGTTTGGGGACCAGAGCCAATGTGTCTAATCCCTATGACACACTATCTCTCTGTTAAGTGCCTGGAGGCTTGGTGTTGGGGTGTTGGCAAACACCCCAACAGGGGGGCAGAGATCTACCCCTAGGCCAGGTTAGGGTGCACAAGACCAGCCACACAGCCACTGCCTAGGTTCCCTCCATTCTCTGCTCTTCTAACCTCCTGGGTTCCTACCATCTTTGTTTGACCCCTGCCTGGGATCCCATCATTTCTGCTTTGCCCTTAGCTTTCCTTGTGAATCTCTAACACAAGACTCAGTAGGGCCTCAGGAAGATCTCTCCAGGCTCCTTCTGCTCCCTTCTCTAAAGCTAAACCTCTGACCCTTGGGGCTGGTGCCCCGTCCAGAACTGGTGGAAGGTGATTTGGATATAGAATGTCTCACCCAGGTGTAAACAAAGCAACTTCCGAGGATTGGCCTAGAAGGTCTGGTGATGTAGTGGCTAAAGCAGTCAGCTTCTAACCGAAAAGTTCAGTGGTTCAAACCCACCAGCCCCTCTGCAGGAGAAAGATGAGGCAGCCTGCTTCAGTAAAGATTACAGCCTTAGAAACCCTATGGGGCAGATCTACTCTATCCTATAGAGTCACTATGAGTCAGAATCAACTTGAGGGCAGTGAGTTTGGTTTGGTTTTTGGTTGGATAGGCCTGCTTTAGAACAGGTATGTGTATGTGTGTGGCTTTATTATTTTAATGAAGAAAAGAAAGTATCAAAGTAATAAATGTACATGGTTTTGAAATTCAGTTTGTTTTATAAGATTTAATGAGTAAGAGTCCACCTCACCCCTCCTCACCTACAATTCTTACTATCCCAAAGAGTCTACTTTCAACCATTGAAGCTGTTTCTTCAACTGTTTGTATTTCTATATAATATTCAGCTTTTTTTAAAATTGAATAGGCTTATTGGGGTATAATTGACATGTAATAAACTGTACATATTTACAGTATAAACTTGGATAAATTTTGACATTTGTATACCCATGAAACTACTACCACGGTCAAGCTCAGGAGCATATCTGTATTCCTCACCCATCTTGTTCTCCTTTGTAATCCTCCTTCCTGTCCCTAGGCAACCACTAAACTCCCTTCTGTCACTGTCAATAAGTTTGCATTTTCTAATATTTCATATAAATATAATCATACAATACATATGCTTGTTGGGTTGGCTTCTTGCACTTAGTGTAATTATTTTGAGATTTGAGCATGTTGTTGTGTTAACATGTACTTTCCATTTTATTTCGGGGTGGTATTCCATTGTATGGATAAGTCACAGTTTGCTTATCCATTAACTTGATGACCATTTAGACTGATTCCAGTTAGGGTTATTATGAGTAAGATGCTGTGAACGTTTGTGTACAAGTCTTTGTATGGACATATTCTTTCATTTCTCTTGGGCAAATACCTGGAAGTAGAATAGCTGAATCCTATGATGGGTGTATATTTAACTTTTATGAAAAAACAGCCCAAGTGTTTTCCAAGTGGTCATACTAGTTTACTTTCCCCCAGTAGTGTATAAGAGTTCAATTTGTTTCACATCCTTGTTAACACTTGGTTTGGGCTTAGTTTTAGCCATTTTAATAGGTGTATACTGGTAACTCATGGTGATTTTAATTTACCTAATGACATGATGATGAGCATGTTTTCTAGTGTTTTAATCCATTTATCTTCTTTGGTGAAGTGCCTGTTCAAATCTTTGGCCCACTTTTTATTTCACTTGTTCGTTTTATTATTGAGCTTTCTCAGATATGTGATTTGCAAATATTTTCTGAGAGTCTATAGCTTGTCCCTTTACTCTCTAAGTAATTTCTGTGGAAGAGAAGTTTCTGGGAGAGTTTGCATGGAATTGGTACTAATTCTTAATTAAATGTTTGGTAGAATTTACCAGTGACCTCTTCTTGGCCTGGAATTTTCTTTAATAAATATGGCTAGTCCTGTTATCTCTCTTTCTTTTTTAAACAATACCATGGTGATTTAATCTGCAAAGTACAGAATGAAGGAATTCTATATGACAAATAACCCTTATTTCTAACAAATAGTTTGAAAGGAAAAATAAAAGAGGAAAGGAAAATAATATTTTTTCTTTGTGGAATCATTTACTTTGGTTAAGCTGTGGGCATTACACCCACATTCAGTACTACTTTTCCCATCACCAATAATAACAAATATCTACAATCTAGAGAGTGACCTCCCCTCTTCCCCACACCAACCCATCCCTGGTAACCACCAATGAACATTAATTTCTGTATATATGTATGTTCTTCTCTTCTTTAAAAGTTGGGTCATATGATACTTGTCCTTATGTGATTGACTTATTTCACTTACCATTATGCCCTCCAGATTGATCCATGGTATAATATGTTTCATGGACTCTTACTGTTTTTCATGGTTACACAATATTCCATTGCACGTATATACCATATTTTGCGCATCCATTCGTCTGTTGTTAGGTTGCTTTCTTTTTTCTTTTTTGCTGTTGTGAATAGTGCTGCAACGGACATAGGTGTGCATGTGCCTGTCTATGACTCTTTTATTGGATTTCTAGGTTTTATACCTAGGAGTGGGATTGCTGGGTCATAAGGTATTTTTATTCCTAGTTGTTTTTTTTTTTTTTTTTTTTTGAGGAAGTACCATATCATTCTGTATAGTGATGGCACCATTTTACAATCCTATCAGCAATGGATAAACATTCCAATCTCCCACATTCTCATGAACATTTGTTATTTGTTCTTTTTAAATTATTTTATCAGTACCATTTTAGCTAGGGTGAGATGGTATCTCACTGTAATTTTGATTTGCTTCTCTGTAATGGCATTTTTTTAAGGTGTTTATTGGTTGCTAGAATGTCCTCATTGGTGGTCTGGTCATGTTCTTTGCCCATTTTTAAATTGGGTTGTTTGTCTTTTTATTGTTGAGTTTATGTAGAAGTTTTCTACATATTATAGACTTTTAGCAGATGTGTTCTCTCTGAAAATTTTTTCCCAGTTTCCCAGTTTCTAAGTTGTCTTTTTACTCTTTTATCTATTTCTTTTTGAGTGAACTTTGCTAATTTGTGTTTTTCAAGGAATTTGTCTATTCCATCTAAATTACTGAACTTATTGGTATACAGTTATTCATAACATTTCCACATTATTTTTTTATTATTTGTATAATCTGTAATTATGTCCTCTTCTCTTAATCAAGATATTGGCAATTTGCGTTTTCTCTCCTTTTTTTCATAATCAGTGTGGGGTCTATTAATTATATTGATTTTTCAAAGTGTCACCTTTTGGTTTCAATAATTTCAAAGATTTTCTCTATTATTTTGTTACTGTTCCCCTTTTCTACTTGCTTTGGATTTAATTCTTCTGTTTCTAGTTTCTTAAGGTGGAAGCAGAGGTCTTTGATCCAAGACCTTTATTCTTTTATAATATACATGATTAGTGCTATGAATTTTCCTCAGAACTTTTTAGCTGCCTTGCACACATTTTTATACTTCATGTTTTCACTTACAGTCACTTCAAAAATTCTTCTGATTTCCCTTTGATTTCTTCTTTGATCTATGATTTATTTAGAAGTATACTACTTAGTTTCCAGATAGTTGGGAATAGTCCATATATTTTTCTTTTTTTGAGTTCTAACATAATTCCATTTGGTCAGAGAACACACTGTGAATCTTTTAAAGTTTGTTGAGGCTTGTTTTATGGTCCAGAATATGGGCTATCTTTTTAATGATCCGTCTGCACTTGTGAAGATGGGTGTTCTGCTCTTGTCAGGAAGAGTGTTCTATAAATGTCACTTAGGTTAAAGGTAGGTGACATTGTTGTCCAGATTTTATACAGCCTTACTTACATCAACTTATGTCAATTATTGAAAGAAGCTCATTGACATTTCCAACTGTAACGATATATTTGGTTCTCCTTGAAGTTCTACCAGTTTTTGCTTCATACATTTGGAAGCTCTGTTATTAGGTGCATAAGTGTTCAGGATTGCTATGCTATAGCCTCTTGATAAATTGACCCTTTTATCATTATGAAATGAACTTCTTTGCCTCTGGCAGGACCAGAGTAACATTTAGTACAGCACTGCTGAGTCAAAACCCTTCTATTGATTATACTCAGCTCCCCATGAATTATGAGGATTTTCCTCTCTGGCCAGTGTGGGTACACATCTTTCCAGGCCCTGTGTGAGCTCCAGTTACTATCACCCTTACTCTTTTTTAGATGGTTCTTTTCCCAGTCTCGGGGAGTTTCCTCAGATGCATACACTGATTGATATTCTGCTGAATATTTATGGAGAACTTTCTGCAGATCTCTGGGGTTGTCCTTACATGCACCTCTCTCCCCTCCCATACTCATCCCTGAGCCATCTAGCTGCTCTGGCCTTCCTGGTCTCTTGGCTCTGTTTCCTCAGCTCAGGGAATCCACTGGACTCTGCCTGATTTCCCACTGCCTGTGCCATGGTCTTGAAACTCCCTCAGAGCAGTGAGCTGGGGCAATTGTAGGACTCACCTTATTGGTTTCCTATCTCTCAGGAATCAATATTTTTCATTCTCTGATTAGCAATGTCTTAAAAACTGTTGCTTTATGTGTATTTGTCCAGTTTTACAATTATTTTGGGCAGATCATAAATCTGATTCCAGTTTCCATCTTGACTGGAAGCACAAGTATTCAGCTATCGTTTAATTGGTTCATTTTTAGGTGTCTGTGTTGACCTCTGGGTATGAAAGCTGAGGGCTTAGCTTTTTTCACGGAAACCTTCCCTCCTACCTCCAAGCCTTTCCTTTCCCCTATCCTCCCAATATAGATCTGATTAAAAGAGCATTAAATATTCACATTATTATGATTTAAAAACTATTACTCACAGCTGAGTTCTGTGGTATACTCTTCTTTCTTTTACATCTTTTAGTTGTCTCTAGGGTTCATTCTCTCTCACCGCCACCAAGTCGAATCCGACTCATAGCAACCCCTCCTTGCGTTTCCAAGGCAGTATCACTACGGAAGTAGATTGCCCAGTCTTCCTTCCAAGGAGCGGCTGGTGGGTTTGAACCAACAACCTTCTAATTAGCAGTCAAATGCCTTAGGCACTACACCCCCAGAGTTCCTTTTTTTTTTTTTTTTTTTTTCCTCAAGGTTTGCTTTCTTGTTCTGATGGTTTATTCCTTTGATTTAGAGTTTGGTACTCAAACAAACAACTAGAGTGTCTGGAAGAGGGAGGTTACTGAGGGATTTGGCCTATGTGACTGAGGCCTTTCCTGTGTCCCTAACATAGGAGAGGCATGAGGCAGAGACTCTGGCTTCAATATACAGTCCTAGGCCCTCTGGACACACCCCACATTTCCCTGGCATATTCTGGGAAGGAAGAAAAACTGGGGCAAAAAGAGAAAGTAAGAAATGTGAACACAGATTTGGACCCCCAGATTCTAGTCTTGTCACATTGCTAATGACCTATCCCTCTGAGCCCCAGCTACTTATCTGTAATACCAGTTACTTACCTCTGAACCTCTGAGCCTAGATGGTTGAGAATGTCTCCAAGGTCATACAGGGATGGGGTGGTCATAGAGACATTTGGAGCCTGAATACCCCAGGCCCCTGACTGAATTCAACCAAGCCAAGCGATACCTACCAGAAGGAAAAGACATGGTCCTTTGGGGCCATCAACAGATCCACAGGGGAAAGGTTTTTGAACAAGATGATAATGAATCGAAGAGATATCAAACTACTAGAGGTAATAGGGAGCTCTGGTAGCACAGTGGCTAAGACACTTGCCTGCTAACCAGACGGCTGGCAGTTCAAACCCACCAGCCACTCCTCGGAAGGAAGGTTGGGCAATCCTACTTCCGTAGTGATACTGCCTCGGAAACCCAAGGAGGGGTCACTATGAGTCAGGTATGACTCGATGGCACATAACAACAACAACAACAAGAGGTAATAAGCTACCCATCTTGCAGGTGTGCAAGTAAAGCTGGACCAGCCCTAGATGAAGTTCGGTGTTCCCCCATTACAATCATTAAAATTATTGATTATTTCCCATATTACCTTCCTAGCTGGACAAGCCTTATTAGGGCTTGTATTCTGACTATCTAACCCAGTGGTTGTCAACTAGGGGTGGGTTTGCCCCTGCAGGGACATTTGGAAGTGACTAGAGACACTTACTTGACTGCTAACCAGACGGCTGGCGGTTCAAACCCACCAGCCACTCCTCGGAAGGAAGTTTGGGCAATCCTACTTCCGTAGTGATACTGCCTCGGAAACCCAAGGAGGGGTCGCTATGAGTCGGGGCCGACTCGACGGCACATAACAACAACAACAACAACAGGGACATTTTTGGTTGTCATGACTGGGAGAGGGGTTGGTACTGGCATCTAGTGCATATAAGCCAGGGTTGCTACTAAACATCCTACAATACACAAGGTAGCCCCCATAACAAAGAAGTATCTGGCCCAGTACATCAATCGTGCCAAGGTTGAGAAGTCCTGGTCCAGCCCTCCACCTCAGCCCAGCACTTATCATAGTGTCTGGCACTGAACAGGTGATCAGTACACGAGAGGGATTGAACAACGGTGCCAGGCAGGGCTTCTCCAATTTCCCAACCGACCCCACAAGTTGGTACTCTGGGTCCAGAGCAGTCCGAGCCTGCCCAGGGCTGTCAGGGACAAATCACTCCACGGGTTTGGGGAGGATTTCCCCACCCCAGAGCACAGAGGATAGCACAGAGGGTAGACTCCTGGATCGGAGCAGGCCTCCCTTACTTGGCTTTGTGACCAATTCCCATCCCACCCCATTTCAGGAAAGGTTTCTGGTGACTCATTTCCTTTCTGGAAGGGACAGTTCAGATACCTTTTCCTTATCTTGGTAAATGAGTGGGTGGGGATTTGCCCAGGACCCTAGGTGCTCGTATCCTCATGGTGTTGTGTCTAGAGCACACTTTTCGGCAAGTTGCAAGATGTGAGATGCTTGTTTAAGGAAACTTCAGATCTGCTCTGAGCCCCCTGTAAAAATTGGTTGCCAAAGTTGACTTAGACTCATGGTAGTCCCATGCGTGTCAGAGAAGAACTGTGCTTCACAGGGTTTTCCAGGGCTAATTTTTCTGAAGTAGAATGCCAAGTCTTTCTTCCCTCTGGGTGAACTGGAACATCTAACCTTTCAGTCAGCAGCCTGGTACAGTAACTGCTTGCCCCTCCCAAGGACTCATGAGCCCTCTTTGTTGTTGTTGTTGGGTACTGCTGAGCTAATTTTGACTCATGGCAGCCCTGTGTGACAGAATAGAACTGACCCATAAGGTTTTCCAGTAGCAGAATGCCAGAAGCCCCCTATGTTGTTGTTGTTGTGTGCCGTCGAGTCGGACCCAACTCATAGCGACCCCTCCTTGGTTTCCGAGGTGGTATCACTACAGAAGATTGCCCAACCTTCCTTCCGAGTAGTGGCTGGTGGGTTTGAACCACTAGCCTTCTGGTTAGCAGTCAAGTGCCTTAGGCACTATGCTACCAGAGTTCCTAGAAGTCCCCTATAGACCCACCTAAATGGGTCACCTATGTTTCCCCCTCATGGAGCCATAAGCATTCTTAAAGCCATGGCCCCCGGGTCAGAGGGTGGTGTCATGTGGAATTTCAAGCCTACTGTCAGCCCAGAGGAGGAAGGCCACTCTCCCACAACTCAGGGACTTCTGCGGACCATGCACCTGAGGCAAGAGTAGTGGATGCTTCTGCTAAGGAGCTGGGATGCTGAGCGCACACCCAGCCCACACCAGAGTTGGCCCCATATCACCCAGCACAAATGCAGAGCAACTTAGGAGGAAGCCTGCAAGTTGTGGAGTCAGTGGGCCTTGAGTTCAAATCCCAGAGGCCCCCCCCCCCCTTGCTACCTGTGTGATCTCTCCTTGTTGGGAAACTGGCTCTTACAACTCATTTATGGGATTGTTCCGAGGATTAAATGAAGTGTGAGGCACACAGTAGGCTCTCCCAAGCCTTCTTTTATCTGGCTTCTCCTCATGAGGACTCCCCAAACCCTGTCTTCGCTGGAGTGGGGATGGTAACCAGAAAAGCCAGCCCAGACTCTACCCAGCTCAGCCTCTCTGCGCGTTTGAAAACTTCCAAGGTTTCAAACTTTTTTTTTTTTCTTCCACAGGCCGGTTCTGTCGCTGCTGTCACCATGAAAGCCCCTCCGCCTTCCCCCCACGGGCCTGGCGTTGCCTTGAGAAAATCCCTTTTCTCTTCTGCTGGGCGAGCGAGCATCCAGCGTCGTCGCCAGGAAAGGAGGGAGCCAAGAGGGACGCACTAATGGGGGACGTCTCTGCAGAGGAGAAGACACAATGGATAAAAGAAGAAAGCGCATCCAAACACGAGTTCTTGTTTCCGAGAAGAAGGGCCAAGTCTGACTTTAGAGCAACAGCTTTGAGAGCAGCAGCGGTGGGATTTCATGGCAGAGGTTCCGCGGGAAAATCAATAAGTGGGGCTGCAGTTTGGAGAGGCAGCAAGAAAGGCCACTAACGAGGCCAGATTGTAACAGTTCTGCGAGCAGCCACAATGCTCACCTTACACGGCGCGGCCGCGCGCGGTAGTAAATAATAAATCACAGCGGCCCGCGGCGGCGGCGCCGGACAGAACGCAGCGCTTTTGACTGCAAAGCAGACCCGGGGCCATGAATTATTCACCGCCGCGCGGAGATAAAACAAGGCAGCGGGTGGAGGTGCAGCCCTGCAAACAGGTGCCCGGCGCGGAAATCTGCCTTTTGATTACGAGCCGGAGCTGGGGCTCTGCTCGACCCGGTTGCAGTTCGGGGGTGTTGGCGCTTGGGGCGTGGGAAAAGCTGGGATTAATCAGGGGCCGTAGACGACGCCCCGCAAGAGCGTTTTGCCAGACTCCAGGGCTGGGAGCAATTACAGCCTAGCCTGGCAGGGCTGGAGGCGAGAGCCTGAAAGGGATGTCGTGTGTGTGTGTGTGTGTGTGTGTGTGTAAACGCACACGTGTGCACATATGCTCTGAGTGGTTAAGCAAGCATATATTAGTATGTGTGTGACACATTGGTGTGTGCATATGTGGCACATGTGTATGCATCTGAAGTGACATATCTGTGCACATGTGTTATGTATGTGAATGTATGTGTTTGTATTATACACAGTATGTGTACATATATGCATGTGTTGCCTGATTATTCCTGCACCTGGAATGCATAAGTGGTGCATTTTTGCATGCATCCATACTGCAGGCATGTATGAACAGTGCAAATATGTGTAAATATATGTATGTGTGGTATATGTGTGTGCATGTACAAATATTCATGGTTGCATTGTGCATGCAGCATGTGTATTGGCATATGTGGTATATGTGTTTCTGTGTGCATGCATACCTATATTGTATAGGGTTATGCATACACACATGCATGAATGCATATTCGGTGTGTTTGTGCATGTATACATGGTGGTGTGCATACATATACAGAGTTTGTATGTGTGGTAGACATGATTTTGCATGTGTGACTGGTGTGTGCATATGTGAACTATGGTTATGCATGCATATGTGCACGAACAGTGCATAAGTGTGGCGACATAATGTGTATGTGCATTGATGGCTTGTGACATTTTAAAGGCTTGTGAGATTTAAAGACTTTTAGTGTGCATACCCATTACATGGGTATAAGCGCATGTGGGTAGTTTGAGATGCATGCACTGGTGTCTGGCCACATATTTGTGGAGGTGCTGACATGTCCTGTAAGTGCTTACATGTGTGTACTCTTGCATGGTTCTTTTCAAATGCACGTGACTGTGCATGTAATTGTGTTTGTCTACATGTGTGCAGATGGACCCATGGGCCTAAGCATGAGCCAGGTTCTCCCCTCAGTGCTCATCCAAAAGTAAATCCTGCATGTTGTTGCAGCCACAAAACACTGCACAACACATATGTCTCTCCAAAGCACTGGGGAATCACACGAATTTTACCAAAAAGTTTTCCTAGAGAGGTGGGAAGGGGCTTTACACACAATACTACACTCCAGAAATTCTTTAAAAGCCATTTAAAACATCTGTATCTTTCTGTCTTTCTCCAAAACGTCTTATGAGGCTGTCACATTTTTTCCTTCTCCCTTGCTCCACTCTCCTATCAACAAGACCTTCCCTCCCTGTCTTCCTTACCTTGCCTCATCTTCAACTGGAACCCTCCTCCTACACCAAAGTTCACCACCCTTTTCTGAAAAGGACAAAATCCAGATTTTGTCCCCTCTCGGTTTCTTCAACCTATGTTCTCACCCATTCCATCAACAAAACAAAGACTTTTCCTCAAGATCCTCTGTTGTTAAAAAGTGAGAGTGGGAGATAAGAAAATATAAGTAAGATATGTCTTTCTATCATGTGTTCACATATAGTTATAGATGCCTGCATATGTGCTTGAGTGTGATCACGTGGGTGCAGAATCTCCTCCACCTCTGCCCAGCAGGTGATGGAGCAAAGGAGGAAAAAGAACGAGTGTCCTAATGCCTGGGGCCAAGGGGGTGAAGTTTTGAGGATCACTTTCATTCTCTGAAGCTATGCTATTTTGGGAACAAATTGGGCAAAGTTTAGAAATTCCTCTTCATTTATTTAACAAACATTCACCGGGTACCCACTCTGAACCTGCTACTGTGCCCGTCTCGAAACCAAAAGCAAAACCCACTGCCATCAAGTTCATTCCAACTCGTAGCGACCCAATAGGACAGAGTAAAACTGCCCCATAGGGTTTTCAAGACTGTAAATCTTTATGGAAGCACACTGCTTCATCTTTCTCTTGTGGAGTAATTTGTGGGTTTGAACTCCTGACCTTTCAGTTAGCAGCCAGATGCTTTAACTACTATGCCACCAGAGCTCCTCGCCAGTCTCTGGGAAGATGTAAAAACAGTAAAACACATAATCTCAAACTTGAGGGTCCCAGAATAGTGTAGTTCAGACCTGTACACCAGCCAGGTACAGGACATGCAACAGAAAGGGCTTGGTGCCCCAAGACAAGAAAAGTGTCAGAAATCTCAAAGCAGGGAGACATGCTGTGTAGCTGTAGAACCTAGAAGGCTTCCTAGAGGAAGTAGCACTGAGGTTGGTCTCGGAAGAATAGGGAGAATTTGGCCATGCCAAGACAGTGGGGGCATTGGGAGGGGGAGAGATTGAATTCCCAGAGAAGGAAAGAGGGAAAGTCAGGTTCTAAGGGTGTGGCACAGTCAGAGTCCAGTCAGGAGACAGACACTACTCTAGATATGTAAGCAGAGAGAATTTAACAGAAAGCGTTATTAATCAGGTATTACAGGACTCAAAAAGTGAAAATGGAGTTTACAATTGCAGGACATGACTGCCAACCCTACAGGTAGGAAAACAAAGGGAAAAGGTTGGAATAATTAAAATTTAGGAGCTTAGAGGTGGAGCCTCTTGGGCATAGGCTCCAGAACTCTGAGGATAGGCACCAGTTGGCAAGGGCTGGGGTCTCTAGGCTTTAAGGAGAGGCTCTGTAGGCCAGGGACCCAACTTCTAGGAAGGAGGCACTATCAGCTGGTGCTGGTGTCTGAGAGGCTTCAATGAGACCTGTTTATAGGATTTGGAAAGACTGCAAACTGGGTTCAGCTGCTGCTACAGGAGAAAACTCCTGCTACCAGGATGAGGAAACACTGCTGGGGTGATGCTCACAGGGCCCAAAGCAGACAGGAAGTCAACAAGAAGGAGCATGTTCCTTCTTCCGCCTCCAGCCTCACAGTCTCCTCTATCACGGAGCCAGAAATGTGATTTTGAGAGTCTCACTACAACACAGAGCATAGGATAGAAGCACAAGTTTGGATCAGAGAAACAGGAATTTAATAAACAGCACAGTCCACCCCTTTGACTGTTTGCCACTGGTGCCCTTTACAGATATTTGAACTTCCATCCAATAACAAAACCACTCCATGTTTCTGCCCAACAAGAGATAGCTACTCTTTTGTACTGATTAAAACATTTTCACCTTCTCCACAAAATGAGGAAAGTGTCAACTGTCATTGCATCCATCTCTGGGAGAAAGTCGTGGAAAATGGAATCATCCACTGATCATCATGGCAACAATGAAAAGTCCAGACTAACCTTCCTGACGAGAGTTCTGAAGAGCCAGCATGTCCAGGTCCAGGCTGGCCCTGTACAGGGGGCAGCAGATGATGTCAGACTGCCCACTGGAACAGAAAGCTCAAGCCCCAGACTTTTGCCCTTCAGACCCCACTTGTGGCAAGTGTTCTGGGACCCACTAATTACAACAAGCCATTTCTCCATTTCTCTGGGCCTCTGCTTTCTCTTTTATCAGATGAACTGCCAGCCTGCAGTGAGAGCACAGAGGAGGTGTCTGCCTAAAAGATTGGGCCGTCGGCGGAGGGATGGTTGACCTCTACCACATATGATAGGAGCTCTGGTAGCATAGTGCCTAAGACACTTGACTGCTAACCAGAAGCCTGGCGGTTCAAACCTACCAGCCACTCCTCGGAAGGAAGACTGGGCAATCTACTTCCATAGTGATACTGCCTCAGAAACCCAAGGAGGGGTCGCTAAGGGTCAGGGCCAACTCAATGGCACATAACAACAACAACAACAACCACATATGATGGCTCATGCTCTGACCCCAGTGATTCTGGCTTGCAAATGAACTTGAAAGGGTATGCCCATGGGTCCTACAGTATGGTGTGGACCAGGCCCCATGAGCCTGGGGCCCTGAGCCAGGAGGGGTACCTCAGGACACAGCCAAGATCTGCCCAGGCCTCACGGGAGGGAGGCATGGAGATGCCGCTCTCTTTCCCTGAGTTGACAAGGGGCTTCTGCTGTGTTCTCAGAGACGAGACACAGATGCATGACAGGCCACACACGCAGAAGTAGCCTCCCTGTCCTGCTTTTGCCCCTGTCCCTACCTCACTCTACTGAAACCCCTTGTGGTGCAGGTCAAGTTTGTCTATGCCCACCCCCACCTCAGGAGGGTTGTTTCCTTATAGACATTCCAGGCATCAACAGGGCTGCCATGTACTGTTGTGCAGGCTGTACCCTGTCAGAGAACTTCAGGCCAAGGGGGAAAGTGGGAATTGAAATCCAGCCTGTGCCCTGGCATGGGGCTGTGTCCCCCTCAAAGGTAGGGGATGCAATGCAATGCAATGCAGTGCACTGCCATGGAGCCAGATCCAACTCATAGCGACCCTTGCTTGGATTTCCGAGGTGGAATCACTATGGAAGTAGATTGTCCAATCTTCCTTCTGAAGAGTGGCTGGTGGGTTTGAACTGCTAGCCTTCTGGTTAGCAGTCACATGCCTTAGGCACTATGCCACCAGAGCTCCTGAAGGTAGAGCCCCCAGCCCACTGCTAGTCCATATAATCTTTATGTGTATTAGGTAAGGGCAGCAGGTAGAGGAGCCCCTATCTAATTCATATAAAGACACTATATGGGCTGGCAGTGGCCTGGGTACTGAGGTACTCTAAGGCAATGGAAGTCACTAGTGATTCAACTTCCCAGGAGCTGAGCAGTCCTCATGCCCTAGAAGGTCTCTGAACAGGAATGAGTCACAGCCATTACCTAGCAGAGGGCCGCATCCATCTACCTGCCCATAGCACCAATGAGGCCACAGAGACCCAGAAATGAGAAGGACAACCCTCAGGCCTCAGGGACCTAGAGGCAGAGCCAAGACCAGCCCCTAGTCAAGACTTATTCCCACTTGCTCTGACCCAAGGTGACCTTGGGCTCCACAGGACACTGCCAGGACTACTGGTCAAGCCCAGCTACCACTGTAAAATAGGGATAACGATAGCTCTTACTTTTTAGAACCACTGTGAAAATTAAATAATGATAAGAAAAGCTACCATTTATTGATCCACTTATATATGAACTATTCCAAGTGCTTTATATGCATGAACTCCTCCATCAAGAACTCTCTGAACCAAGAATTGTTGAGAGCCCCTTTTTAGACACAAGAAATCTGAGGCTCAGGGAGACTGAGTAACTTGCTGAATCATAGACATAAGGGGCTGGGGTGTGAACCCAAGCAGGCTCTAACCACTGTGCAATACTGCTTCCCTCATATGAGAGAATACGTGGAGGGTTTTTAGCATAGTACCCAGCACATGACAAACTCTCAGTAGCTGTGTTACTGCTAGTTGCCTTTGAGTCAACTGTGATCCAAGGCTACGCCGGGTGTATAGACTAGAACTGCTGTTCCACTGGGTTTTGGTGGCTGTGACCTTTTGGAAGCAGATCACCAGGCCAGTCTTCTGAGGGTTCTTTGGGTGAGTTCTAATCGCCAGCCTTCCAGCTATTAGTTGAGCACGTAACTGTTTATGCCACCCAGGGACTCTCGGTATCTGTAGCTATTACTATGTTTTTCTCATCAGGATGGGTCTGTCTGGTCTGGAAGTCACTCTGTCAGCTAGCTGCTGCTGACAGTCCACAGCCAGGGCCCAGCCTCCTTCTTTTCTAGGTCCTGGGTCTCCAGAACCCCTTGGCCCTGTTGCTCGACTCTCAGATCCTGAGGCCTGGCCCTGCCCCTCCCTCCTCAGAGGCAGTGGCAGGTTGTGGCTGACATGCGCTTAATGAGTTCAACCACTTGCTGAGCCCTGCCGAGGGCATTATCCACTTCTTTCTGTCTCAGGTGATGGGCTTCCCATAAGCGGCTTTGGAGAGAGATGGTGGAAAGATCTGAGGTGCAGAAATGCATTTTCTCCCTCCTACTTGCAGATAAAGCAGTGAGTGACCAGGCGGGCTTCTTCTGGAAGAAGCCTTTCTGGCTGTGCAGTGGTGCATAGAAATGACTCATTTGCAGCCAGGCACTTGGGACTTCACAGGGAAAGCTCCTAATGCCTAGGCTCTGGTCTGTGAGTGTCACCCAGATGCAATGAGCTTGGGAGGGGATGGCACCGTGGCCCTGGCTGGATGCAGAGTAGTACACTGATGGTTGGAGGGTCTGCTGTGTGGTCCTGGCCCTCTGAGCTGTTCCCAGCTCAATCAGAGGGGCAGGTGCATTCCATAACTCAGGCCCTCCCCTGGGCTGTACTAGGAGGTCGTGTTGTCTCTGAATTCACAATGGTCTATCATTTTTCAGGTAACTGTTGGAAGCAGTATGGCTCAGCAATCATCTGGCTTTGAATCCAGGTTCCATCACTGACAGGCTGCATGACCTTCCACAAGTAGCCTGACCTCTCTGTGCCTCAGCTTTCTAACTTGTAAAATGATTATGTCAATAATGCCTATTTCAAAAGATTGTCATAAGTAGTAAAGATATTGCTCCATGTGAAGCACCCAAAACAGTACCTACTGCAGAGTAAATAAATACTCAATACCTAGGAGTCATTATTACTTCGTGTTTTTTTCCACATGACACACCATATGATAAAGAACCATTTGCATAGTGACTATATTTTCCTAAGTGAGTTGATACTACACTTAGGAGCTCTGGTGGTGTAGTGCCTAAGGGATTTGACTGCTAACCAGAAGGCTGATGGTTCAAACCCACCAGCCACTTCTCCGAAAGAAGACTGGGTAATCTACTTCGTAGAGATACTGCCTTGGAAACCCAAGGAGAGGTCACTATGAATCGGAATCGACTCGACTGCAATGACTTTGGTTTTTGTTTTTTTGAAGTGAGTTTGAGGAGTCCATTTTAGCACCATATCTGGGCAGCGGTTGTGACGGATTCCATGAGCAGTGGTCCAGGGACAGAATTTTTGGAATTAGAGCATATTGTTCCATGGAATGATTAGTCATGGCTGCCCAGAACACAGTTGGGGTTGGGGAGGATTTTGAAGCCTTGGCTGAATCCAAAAGGAATACGGGATACAATTGATTAATGATGTCTGCCACGGGCATGAGATAGGTCAGAAGGGGTGGCAAAATTTGACTTCCCTCAACAGAAGACCAATATAAGATGGATGAGAGTTTCTTTGGAAGGTGATGCCAGGCAGCCCAGTGAGCAAGTGGAGAAGTGAGGCAGGGGAGGTGGCACTCCAGTGAAGAGGGCATTGCTGACAAGCGTCCTACTGGAGCGATGGAGGCTTCATCTCTCTGAGGACCTCTGGGGCCTGTATAACACACCTCAGAATCCCCTCATTCAGGCTCAGGGTGCTGGAGCAGTCATCTACCAATTCTGGCTCCTCATCTGTGGAGAGTCATTCCCAGACATCTACGGCCTGTCCTGAACGTGGTCTGTACATGCTCCCACAGGCAGGGAATTTCCCACAAGCCAGAAGATTCCATCCAGTGGAATAGAGTCCAGGAAGATCTGCAGTGACCTTCATATGGTCTGGGAACACAGCAGGGTCCCAGGTCTGAGGACAGGAGTGCCTTAATGAATCACCACACAGTGTCACTAGGGACGCTGTCACCTGCCTTCCCTCCTCCTGACTTCCCCTCCTTTCCTTCTTTCGCTCCTTCCTCATTCCCCCTTTTTTTCCTTTCTCTTTTCCTTCCTGCCTTCTTTCTGGGGACATTTTCCGTGCTTCTATTAGTTGTCAGACCTTATGCTAGGAGCCGGGGGTAGCAACGTATATAAAAGCTCTCCTCTGCCCTTAGCCGTTCAGTCTGCTGGAGACAGCAGAGGCCTTCCATCTCCCTAGAGGGAAAAGACACCCAAAGCAGCTAATAAAGGGTTCCAAGGGGCTCTTTTCAGGCACTTTCATTTTTAAAAGCAGGGCCCTGGGGCTGAGCTGGGACTGGCAATTAGAGGCTGAGCCTCTGTATTTGACAGAAGGGGGTGCGAGGAATACAGACACCTTGGAAAAAGTAAACTTATTAGGTGGAGGATGATCTTATAGAGTATGAAATTTACAAAAGCTCCATCTGAGGTAACACTAATGACAGGCCACTTTATTGATGTTTAATTCAAAAACAGAAGCTAATGCAAGCGCCCTTCCCTGGGAGTGGGAGGGAGGCGGGAAACTTTCTTCCTAATAATTTACCTAAATTGAATTTCATATAGGAAATTAATTTGCCTGGAATAAAAGCAAGACATCACTGCAGAAGACAGAAGTCACCTTGGCTAGGTCTGCCCTTGGAGGGACCGCTGACTGTCTTCCAAGGCTGGAAAGTTCCATATGGTGGGTGTTACTGTTACGTGCACTGACTTGATTTTTGACTCATAGTGACCACACGTGACAGAGTCAAACTGCACCATAGGATTTCCTAGGCTGTAGCCTTTTCAGAAGCAGATTGCAAGGTCTTTCTTCCGTGGAGCTGCTGGGTGGGTTTGAACTGAAAAGTTTCGGTAAGGAGCCAAGTGCTTAACCATTGTGCCACCAGAGCTCCTTATCCGGTGGGTATGCTGGAGTAAAACACTACTGTGTTTTGGGGTCTCTGGGACTGTTTTAATTTGCTTTTTTTATTGCTATGTAGCAAATGGCCACAAATTGAGCAGCATAAAACAGCACGTTTGTAATCTCAGTTTCTTTGAGTCAGGAATCTGGGGACACGGTAGCTGAAACCTCTGCTCAGATCTCAGAATAGTACTATCTCGGTGTTAGCCAGGTCTAGGTCTCATCCGCTATCTGGGGTCAGTATGAATCAGAATTTATTCTATGGCAGTGGGTTTACAAGCTCATTCAGATTTTTGGCAGAACTGAGTTCCTTACAGCCATAGGACTCAAGACACTGTTCATCTTTGAGACCAGCAGGAAAAGTGTCTTTCTGACAATCCACAGACCCACCCAGAGAAGATCCTTTTGATTAACTCAAAATCAACTAATTAGTAACCTGATCACGGGAATGAAATCACAGGATCTTCCTACACACAGCAAGGTAGGGGAGGATTATATAGGATATGTACAAAAAGGGGTGAGACTCTGGGGGCCATCTTAGAATTCTACCAGGATCCAGCAGATTTATTCACTAGCTCTGAGACTTGGGTTACACTATTTCCTGCTACTTGGCCTCAGTGTTCTAATCTTTAAAACAGGTTAACAATCCTGGTCCTGCTGACCTGGAGAGGATCAGTAGAAGTGTCTCATCTGGGTACTAATTCAATTAGTCAAAACTAACAAAGTTGGACATCATTGCAAACAATGATGTATCTGTAACTACAACATTTTATTTTATTTTAACTTAAATATGAGAAATGAATGAGCATTCACTGGTCTCTTTATGTAGGACCAAGGCAATTTCTTTGAGCACCACCTAAGGGGAGTTCTTAACATACAGGAAAACTGTAATGTTCCATCTATAAGTTCTGATTTTCTTCAAAGAAAAGCAAGAACTTAAGTGCACACGCAAAGCCATATGAACGCAGAATCTGTATAGATATTTGCAACTTTCACAGCCTTTTATAGTTATTTTGTTTACTCTTAATTTGACAACATATTTTCTTGAGAAAATTGCCTTTTCTGAGATTTTCCAAAACACACAACCCTTAGTTTTGCTCTCACATTTCTTGGATGTATATACTATTTAATATAATTACGCAATTACAATAACAAGCACAGCTGGCATATAATGTTTGGGAATAGCCTCAAACAATTTGGCATGAATCGTCCCAATGGCACCAAGGAGCCCACATGCATGGGTGCACCTGAGATTGACATGCCTGCTGGGAGCAGGTGGACTCTGTGGGCAGCAGCCAGGTGATTTGCAGAAACACTGGGACATATTGGTTTATCTGGCAGCTTAGTTAACTAAAGGTTGGCTTGGAGAGCTCCTACTAAACTCTGCAGATGAGAAATGCTTTGGCAAGTAAGAAGTTTGCTGTGGGGCTGAAGATTTGGGGCCTGGCCCTGCTGAACCCATGATACCTCTTATTAATGTGATTGCCTTGAGGTCAGACTTCCTACTGGATGTCATGGGGATAGAGGCAATAGTGTCACTAGGGTTGGTGTCACCCAGAGTGATAACTCATGGTGTCAGCTGCCCCACCAAGGATCTCCTCCCATACCAGACCATACAGAAGCCTTGTTGTTGTTGTTGTTATGTGTTGTCAAGTCAGACCTGACTCATAGCGACCCCTCCTTGGGTTTCCAAGGCAATATCACTATGGAAGTAGATTGCCCAACTTTCCTTCCTAAGACTGGGTGGTGGGTTTGAACCACCAGCCTTCTGGTTAGCAGTCAAGTGCCTTAGGCACTATGCTACCAGAGCTCACACAGAAGCCTTAGTAATGTTTATTATCAAGATGAATCGGAGAATTATATGTGATAAATATAGATGTAAAATGCTTAAATGTAATAGTTCTCAGGGAATATGAATACTAACAACAAAATTATTTTGTAAAGTCTTTCTACATTGAATGCTAACATTATTAGTTACAACATTATTAGTAACTGAGCAGAAGCCTTCTTTGACTTTTCTCCTTCTTTTCCATTAATTTCACTTCATTCTTAAAAAAAAAAGTTATTGATGTAGGCTCACAAATACTAATTACCACAATATTGTAGCTAAAACACCAGAAAATTGGACAAAACCAGTGACTATGAAAGCTCTGGCAGCAATGAAAACAACAGTGTTTGCTTATAGCACAAGCAAAGGCAAGTCTATGATTCCAAGTGTCATTGTAATTGGATACTAATGACAGCTCTGACCAGAGTGAATTAGAAAATTCAGAAAATAAATTAGCATAGAGCTCTAGCCTTGGAAGTACATTGATATGTGTAAGCTGGGCTTATGAAAAAAATGCTTTTACTGTTACAACTACAGGGATATTTTTACATAATACTTTTTTGCTGAAACACTGCATAAAAACTTTATACACAGTCATTTTGGTGTCAGCCCTCTGACAGCATCATCTATTGTGGTCCACACTCTGCAAACCCCTCTAGTAATCTCCTATACCAGACGATACAGAAGGCTTGTTGTTGTTGTTGTTATGTGCCGTCGAGTCAGGCACA
The DNA here is from genome assembly GCF_000298275.1 of Orycteropus afer afer. NCBI lineage: Eukaryota > Metazoa > Chordata > Mammalia > Tubulidentata > Orycteropodidae > Orycteropus > Orycteropus afer. The sequence continues at coordinate 16,737,001 of NW_006921596.1, read as the reverse complement.
CCCCTGAGCAGGGGTAAGGACTGCCAGGGAAGGAATTCCCATCTTCCCCTCTGTAATGGTCATAGAAGGCCCTGTGAACTCATACCAGTCCAGGCCTCTTCTGACCAGCACTGTCTTTGCCCCTGTGGGGGTGGTAGGGGAAGTTTGATTGGGGGCAATATCATAGCTGAGTCCCCAACCCAACAAAGAACAGCCAGTTACTCTGTCCAGATCCATAGGGAGAGGGGAAAACCCTTGGTTTCTTGCTCCCATCCTCAAATTCCAGGTAGCCTCCAGCACCTGTGACTTACCCATGGGAGAACTGGGTGCTTTATGATGAAGCAAAGAAAGGGAAGAGCCTAACAAAATATCACCTATGACAACAATCATTACTGTTATCATCTGTTCTCTTATATTGAGCATATAATATGATCCACATATTGGGTGTGTACTTTTTACTCATCAGCTCCTATAATTTTTGCATTAATCCTATGAGTTTGTTAGCTGCTATCAAGTCTGTTCCAACTCATAGCGACCCCATGTACAACAGAACAAAACAATGCCCAGTCCATACCATCCTCACAATTGTTGCCATGCTTGAGCCCATCCTCTCAGGCACTGTGTCAATCCATCTCGTTGAGGGTCTTCCCCTGTTTCACTGACCTTCGACTTTACCATGCATGACATCCTTCTCCAGGGATTGGTCCCTTCTGATAACATGACCAAAGTACAAGAGACGAAGTCTGGCCATTCTTGCTTCTAAGGAGCATTCTGGCTGTACTTCCTCCAAGACAGATTTGTTCATTCTTCTAGCAGTCCATGGCACATTCCGTATTCTTCACCAACACCATAATTCAAGTGAGTTGGTTATGATTAACCCTGTTTTACAGATGAAGAAACTAAGGCATTGAGAGGTTAAATCATTTTCTCAAATGATAAAATAATAATAATAATAAAATGGTGAAACTAGCATTTGAACCAAGGTCAATTTGATCCCATAGCACTTAATTCTACAGAATTGTTCTTGGAGTTTAATGTGTAAAGAATCCCATGGGGGTACCACTTTCTGGGACCTCACACCTACTGACTCTGATCTCTGATTTAGTACAGCTTGGGTGAGGCCTGGGCTTGTGCGTGTCTAACGAGTATCCCAGGTGGCACTAAGACCTGTGTAAAGCAGTGCCCTGCAGTAGTGACCCTTATGTAAGACCTGGCCTGCTGTGTTCAAAAGCCATGATCTGATTCCGAACCCCATCCTGAATCTTCTGGGGAGTCTGCCCATCCCAGGGGATGGAGCCCTCCTGGGGCACTGGGGCATGCTGTTGAGTGGTTCTCAGCTCAGGCTACACTATAGAATCACCTTCGAACCTTTGAAAGTATAAATGCCTGGGGTTCTGATTCATCCCATCTGATTCTAGAGTGCAACCAAGAGAACCAAGGAGAACCACTGGGCTAAAGGTCTCAGCCTAGCATAAGGAAGACCTTTCCACTATTCAAAGCTGTCCAAGAAAGGAAAGGTCACATTCAGAAGCAGTGTGCTGAGAAACATGAAAACCAGAAATTGATGGGTTGTTATGGAGGCTTTGAGAGGCACTCAAATTTGAGAGGTGGAGAGTGGGTAGAGGTCACCTTTGGGGAGCATATGGAGAGCTACAACCTCTAGCTTGGAAAGCTTATGTTGCCATAGTGAGCAAACAATGGCTAGATTGGGGACAGGAAGTCAGAAGGACTCCAGGCTCAGCCATTTCCCCATTCAAAGGAAGGGGAGCCCACCAGCATCATTGTTATGATTACATCACTCGTAGTAATGCACTGAGCCACACACCAGGCCCGTCCCATAGCCTTCAGATCATGACCACATCACTTAATTGTTATGAGAAGCCTATGGTATTTGTGACATAGCCTCCATTTTACAGATGCGATAAGTAATTCTCAGAGATGTTAAGGCTTACTGGTCTGATCAGACTGGTGAAACTCCTTAGTCACACTTCTGGTCTGGAATTGGACTCATTCCCATGGTTCTTCTTTCAGCCAAACAATAGACTGATCTATGAGATGAACAGGTATACCAGGGGGGATGCACTCCTTAGAATAATCAACCATGGGAGATCAGAAGGGTAGCATCTGCATAGGGGTAAAGCTCAGAGGGCAGGAATGCATAGAAGAGAGGAACACTGCAGAAAGTTAAGCACAAGCAAGAAGTGGGAAGAGAGCTGTTACATTGTGGGAATTGCAGTCAATGTCATGGAACAAAATGTGTAGGAAATGTTAAGTGGACAATGAATTTCCTCTGTAAACTTTTACCCAAATTACAATAAAATGTATTTTTTATTTTGTTTTTTTAAATAACTAAGGCCACAGTGGATCTGAACCCAGGCCCATCAAATATTTTCTGCTCAACCAGGCTGCTTCCCTTCCCTCAGACGACACACTTACATGCACAGTGCACACATGAATGTGCACACATGCTATTCCATGCATGAGAACACACTCTGCTTGGAGAGAGGAATCTCAGCCTCATGCTCCTGCGTATCTTCTCTATTCTCCTTCTGCCCTCCCCTTGTCCTATGGTCTGTCTGTCTTTCTGGCTGTCCATCTCCAATCTCCTCCAAGATTTCCAGAGAAGCTCCATTCATCTGTTTAAGCTTCACAGTTTCCAGGTAGAGGTGCTGGAGGTACCAACCAGGCTGGAAGGAATTGGAACTCCTTGTTTACCCAACTGGGTTTCCAGGGGAGACCAAATTTTTTAATTGCTGAAGGAGCCATGACAACCCCCCAGGGAAGAGGTGGGCAGATCAGTTGCAGAGTCCCACCATGCCGAGGTGAAGGCCAACTTCTTTTCCCACCCACGTCCGTGGGCACAGGGCTCTGAGGTTCACACTGAGCATCCAACAAGCCTGGGAGGGCTGGGGCAGACTACATTATCCCCAATGTACAGAAAGGAAACTGAAGACAAAGAGGTCAAAAGACACTGAATGAGCACACAATGGCAATTGTAGGGTTCAAATTTAGGATCTGAGGTGTGAAAGAAGCATCTTCAAGGCTGCCCCTGAGGATTCACTGGAGACACCACCAGGCTCAATAGGGCCTACAATCCGTGGGTATGAATATGCAGGTCCATTTCAATTGGTCAGAGCTCAGAAACTCTCCCAAACCAAAAAAAGCCAAACCCACTGCCATCAAGTGAATTTCAACTCATAGCGACCCTATAAGACAGAGTAGAACTGCCCCGTAGAGTTTCCAAGGTTGTAATCTTTACAGAAGCAGACTGCCTCATTTTTTCTCCCACGTAGTGGCGGCTGGTAGGTTCAAACCACTGACCTTTGGGTTAGAAGTCAAATGCCTTAACCACTGCACCACCAGAGCTCCATAGAAACCCTCCCAGACTGGACACCACTGGAGATGGTAGATATGGGACAGGAAGAAGCTGGAGGTCTCCAGGGTTGCCACAGAGGTCATCTCTGAGAACATTCCTCAGGCCGGGCTTAGCTGATGAAGTTGAGGGGACCCAGCTCAACTTCCAAATGGGCTTGTTCACCAGTGGCTCCTGCCACTGGAAAAGGCATGCTCCCTTCCACTTTGGCCTGTTCAGTTCCTGAAAAATGAGCACGCTCCTCAACTCTTCAGCCCCTTCCAGACCATCTCTCTGTCTGATCTGTACCTTCGCCTCTGATAGATTTACAAGCCCAGCCCTGGCCCCAGTTTTTCTGTGCCTTCCCGTGTGCTGTTCAGCGTGGATGTCTTAATACGCCAGCTGAGACTTCTTAAATCCACATTGAAACAACTGTTGGGTTTTTATACCGTTGTAAAACTCTTTGTAGGGTATTCATAGAAAATGTTTTATTAATTGCCATATGTTTATTGATTTCTCTTTCATGTCGGTTCTTTTGTTCTTTCTTTGTAGTGGCAAAAGATCTCTCTGCATCATCATTTGCAAGTTATCTAAAATGTCAAAGGTGTTCTTTTGAAGTTTATTACAGATCACATGCCATACGGCCCGGACGCTGAGTATTTACAGCGAGGGGGGAATTCCCGCACGGACTTTCAAAGCCCACAAAAGAATTGAGATCAGATTGGTTTCAAACAAGACTCATACACAAAAGCTCAATTTATCATTTTTTACAGTTTTTCCCATTTTGAGGATTGGGAGGGTATTGCCAAGAAATTTAAGCACGGAGAAATGAGTAAACGTGTTGGCCTATTTATGTTCTGAGTCTCCCTCCATCTTGCAATGGCACTACAGCTCAGGACATGGAGCCGTTCTCCATTCACCCAGCCCTTGCAAACCTTCAGCAGGAGGTCTCTCCTCAGCTACCCTGAGAAGGGGGGCAATCACGCCCCTTCTTCAGAGCAGATGCCAGCTTTTGCATTTATCCCCCCCCAGCCCAGGCCCCAGTTCACAGAGCCTGTGCCACTGCCCTGGTGAGGAACTCAGGAAGTCCCCGTGTGAAGAGTGCCTTTCCCTGCAGAGCAGAAGGCCTGGAGGTACCTGGGCTCTGCCCTCTGGGACCCAGGGCAGTAGGGACTGGGAGGAGGGCCAGTATAAATTTAAAAAAAAAAAAAAAGTTAATAGTGCAATTCCCCGAGTTTTAAGTGAGTTATTGATGTCTAAGTCAGCAGAGCAATTTCTTTTGAAAATCAAAAGTCATTTTTAAAAAAGGCCTAACCAGGAAAATCTCACACTTTGATCTAGATGGGGTTCAAAGGAGATCCACTCTCCCTTATCATGGAAGCATGTGGAATTTTTTCTGCTTTCCCTCCCTTTCTGAAGGGAGGAAAGGATCCAGTGGGCTGGGTTCAAGTCCAGACTAGACCCCATCAGACTCATGTCCTTGGGCAGCTCTCTAGTTCTTCAGGCACCTCAGTTTTCTCATCTGCAGAATGGGCATATGATCTCTAACTGAATTTGATCTCCAAGAACCTGGGAATGTCCAATGAAACCTGGAAAGAACACACTCTCCAAGGCGCAGCCCCTTCGGGTCTTTCCCACTAACTGCCAGCACTCTCTCAGGGCGCCATTCCTCAGGGCTTGGCTGGGGACTGGAGTGTTGGAGGGGCAGGAATTAGGGTTGGGACTGCATGCTTTTTTCCCAACCTCAATCAGCTGTGTCTCCCCTCCTTGAGCCTGGGCAATGGGCCTTTCACCTGGAATCTGGCAAGAAGGAGGCTGGATGGGAAAAGTGGGAGGAACCTGGGTTGTCTTTCCAGGAGAGAGGAAGTGAGGTTCCCAGGATGGAGACAAGGGGAGCCTGGGGAGGGGAGGGCAGGAGGCTGGACAAGAGACTCCATGTGCTGGGAGATGCCTGTTTGGGCCTCTGTTGCTGTCACCAAAGCAGTCTTACATCTCTGCAGTCTGGTGGGGGCCTGAGTACTGTCCTATGTCCTGGCGACCCTCGGTCTGGGCCCTGGATCTGTCCATCTTATGCTTTATGCCCCTGAGCACTTCGTATGCTGTGCTGGGGCCTTAGTATCTATTAAATGGAAACAAGGTTGGGACTAGGGTGAGGTGATCTAAACACATCCAGAGTACAAAATTTAAGGAGGCATTCACTTGCACACTCATGTAAGTGCAAGGTTGGCACCTAAAAGTGAGTGCATCTTTAAATTTTTCACCATTGCATTTCACTTGCCTCACCCTAGTTTTGGCCCTGAATGGAAATACACGTTAATTTGGACATGCGAAGATCTGAAGGGCCTATTATTGGCTATGATAGAGTGAGTGAGTGAGTGTGTGTGTGCATGTTGTGTGTGTGTGTTGGAGAAGGGGGAGCCAGATTGCTTGGGATCATATCCCAAACTTATCACTTTCTAGATAAACAACTTGGGCAAGTTACTTGACCTTTCTGATCCTCAGTTTCGTTGTCCCTGAAAAAGACGTATCATTACCACCTTATTTGCAGGTATGCTCTGAGGTTTAAATAAGATAACACAGGTAAAGAGCCTAAGTCAGTGCCTGCTACATAGTGTTGTTAGGTGTGATCTAGTCAATTCTGACTAACGACCCAATGTCACAGAGTAGAACCTCCCCAGAGGGTTTCCTGGACTCTAATCTCTACAGGAGTGGATTGCCAGGTCTTCCTCCCTTGAAGCACCTGGGTAAGTTCAAAAGGTCAGCCTTTCAGTTAGTGGCCAAGCACTTAACCACTGCTCTACACAGTGAGGACACTGTGAATGCTAACAATGATTAATATCATCGGTCTCCTTGGTGATGGCTTCTGGGGGCCCTGGTGCTTCCTTTCACCCTCCTCTCTTCCAGCCACAGGAAGGAAATCCTGCCCTGCCCACCCCCCCCAGCCCTCCCCAGTCCCTTTTCCCCACCTCCTTTGAGTGTTATAAGTGGGGCTGTGCCCACCTCTCTCCATACCTACGCTATCGTCATCTCCCCACCGCCACCACATACTACCTTCCCTTCTCTTTCCCCACAGCCAAGAGCTGGCTGGAGACCCAGGACACAAAAATCAAACTTTGTTTATTCAACTAATTTGCTCCTCATCTGGGCTAACTCCAGGCCTGGGGACCCAGTGGTGAGTCTGACCTTGACCCTGCTTTCTAGGAACTTCCAGTCTGGGGAGGGAAGGAGATGCCCAGACCTCTCCTGGTGACACTCTGAGATAGGCTGTGACAGCTTCCCAGAGAAAGTGGCATTTGAGCAGGGCTTTGAAGGGGAAAAGGAGCTCTGGTGACGTAGTGCCCAAGGCATTTTACTGCTAACCAGAAGTTTGGAGGTTCAAATCACCAGCCACTCCACAGAAGGAAGACTGGGCAATCTACTTCCATGAAGATTTACCATCTTGGGAACCCAAAGAGGGTTGCTATGAGCTGAAATTGACTAGATGGCAGTGAGTTTGGTTGGTTTTTTGGTTTTGGAAGGGGGAAGGGGGCCTTGAAAGGGAGAGAAGTCTTGACTGGAGAGGACTTTGCCAGACAAGGAGGAAGGTGTTCCTGACAAAGTGATCACTTGCACAAAGGTGTGGGGGCAGGAAAGAGGGTTGGAAATGGCTGAGCAATACAATGCAGCAGAAGTAGAGAGGGCTGGGGGGAAGACAAGGTGTTCCAGAAAGATCCTACAGAGCCAGGTTAGGAGAGGGTCAGGGCAGAGGTTGCAGGGTGAATTGTGAGGGTTCAGGGTTGAGGCATGGCCTTTGGGGTGTAGGGCCTGGCTCTCCCAGCCCTGGGATGAAGACTGGCTATGTCCATACTCCATCTCCCCTGCCCTTTCCAGTGGAGAAGCCATTTTCAAGGATCCAGTGGCAGGATTCTCCATCACCCAGCCATCGTGGACTTCCTAGGCAGTTCAAGTCCCAAAGAAATATTGAGGTGTCCTCAGGGATTCTTCAGGATCACCAAGAAGCCAGTAGGGGATAGTTCTTTGATATGACTGACCACCTTGGAGAAAACCTCAGGCAACCTCTGGACTGTATACAGAGCATAACTCAGCCTCAAGAGGGGTTCACTTGATGTATTTCCAGCTCCCCAAGCAACAAGCTGGCCTAATAGAGCTGCTCAGCTCTGGAGCTCTCCAGGGGCCTCTTGAGGGCAGCATGGAGTTGCCAAGTTCTAGATATGAGTATTGGGTTTGAATGGGGAAACATCTGGAGAAGTGGCTTGGGACAAGGTCATGGGCTCTGGTCTTTACTTCTTCTTCCACCTTCTCCATCATCATTGTCAGTGGAGGGTCTACTGGTTAATAGAGACAAAGCTAAATTCAAATCCTGGCTACATGTGCTCTGCTGGTATGAAAGTTAGTGAACTTATTAGAATAGAAGCTTCATGAAAATAAAGTCTTTGTTTTGTTCACTATTTTGTCCCTAGAGCTTTGGACACGTTGTTAGGAAAGACCAGTCACTAGAAGGAGACATTATATTTGTTGTGGTAGAGGGTCAGTGAAAACAAAGAAAACCCTCAAAGAAAACCTCAGTAATGAGTTAGTTGCCCATTTCTGATAACCAGGCCCAACCACTTTCATGACTTTAACTCAGTTTTTAATTATGCATCTAGTTCTCTCTCACACACACACACCTCACAGATCATGGAATTGGCACAGGACCAGGCACTATTTTGTCCTGTTATAAATAAGGCTGCCACAAGTTGGAGTCAACTTGACCACAACCAACAACAAATTCCTAGAAAGTAGACTGACTGAATCTTTCAAAGTTGTAAATGCCTTAGTTTCCACATCAGAAAATGGGCAGAATAATGGAATCGATATCATTTTGTTGTAGAATAATCCATTAAAACTGCTGAGCCCAGTTCATGAGGCCTAGTAAAAAACAAACAAACAACAACAACAACAACAACAAAGTCACTGCCATTGAGTCAATCCCAACACATAGTGACCCTTCCTTGGGTTTCTGAGGCAGTATCTCTACAGAAGTAGATTGCCCAGTCTTCCTTCCGAGGTGTGGCTGGTGGGTTTGAACCACCAGCCTTCCGGTTAGCAGTTAAATGCCTTGGGCACTACACCACCACAGCTCCTATAATAGGTGCTCAATAAATATTTTATTATTATTATTATTATTATCTTTGCAATTGCCATCACCACCACCCTCACCCTTTGTTGTTGTTGTTGTTATGTGCCGTCGAGTCGGCCCCGACTCATAGCGACCCCTCCTTGGGTTTCCGAGGCAGTATCACTACAGAAGTAGGATTGCCCAACCTTCCTTCTGAGGAGTGGCTGGTGGGTTTGAACCGCCAGCCTTCTGGTTAGCAGTCAAGTGCCTTAGCCACTATGCTACCAGAGCTCCCACCCTCACCCTTTAGAATCTCCAAAGACCTTTCATTCATGTTACTTTTTGGGATTTTCTTAACAACCATTTGAGGATGGCAGGCATGTTGTATTGAAGTCCAGAAAGATTAAACCTCTTTCCCAAGACCACACTGCTCATTAACGACAGAACAGCCCGTTTCACTGACCACCCTGCCACATCATAGCTACCATCTAGAGAGGGGGACCTGGACTCATACCTGAGCCCTGCACAGTGTTGAGTAGAGAAGTCATCCAATAGAATCCTTGATTGAATGATGAACTGGGTGACTATTGGTTGAGTGCTCCTTTATTTAATTTCCTGCTGGGTCATGACATACAAAGCACTATGGTGTGAAGTAGAAGTTTGCAGAGGTACATATATAAAATATTTTGGGCATATTTTGGGCTTTGCAGGCCATGAAAGGTCTCTGTCTCAACCACTCAACTCTGCCATTGTAGCATAAGAGCAGCCGTAGACAATACATAAATGAATGGATGTGGCTGTTTCCAATAAAACTTTATTTACAAAAACAGGCAGCAGGCTGAATTTGGCCTATGGACTGTAATATGCCAACCCTTCATGTAAGAGAACAAATCTGAATGAACAATTAAAAACTGGGTCTGGTTTCAATATGCTAGCTTCCACTTTCTGTGTCTAATTTTCCCATTGGTAGACTCAGAGTGTTTCACTAGAACAGGGATCTCAAACGGGAATTCCTACAAGGGACAAGTTGTGTAGATGTGTGACATGGTCTGTGTAGACATACCATCTTAGGGAGCAGCCAGGACTCAATTCCCGCTGATGACAGCCATGTGTGAATATGGCCCAGTGGCCAGACTGCCTGAGAATCAGGACAACCAGAACTGTATGTGAAATGCTCTGATGTTTAAAAATGTTTGGTAGGAGTATGACACGCATACAGAAAAGGGCACACAACTTATCCAGCTTGATGAATTTTCTGAAATGGAACCTACCCATGTAACCAACTCCCAAATCAAGAACAGAAGGTGGCCCACACACAGAAACTTTTTCTTATCCCTTTCCAGTAACCACCTCCAAAGGAACCACATTCCTGATTTTGGCCTGATGTTTAATTATGCAACTATTTCTCTCTCGCTCCCTTGTTCTTCTTCTCCTTTCTCTTTTTCTTTTAGCTCCGTGTAGACTAAATGCATGGCTGGACCACTTTGCAACCCCCATCTCTTACTCTCCCTGCACTCTGTGACTTGTCATCAACAGCGCTTGCAGGCATGGACAACCAAAGCCTCGTGCCCCCTGTAAGTGTTGCAGTGCAGACACAGGTCTGTGCAGGCCCAGGGTGGTCAGGGCCCAGAGGGAGAGGGCCAGGCATTTTTGTTTCCCTCAAGGCGTGCACAGTGAGCAATCAGAGTGACAATACGGGCCAAGGGGCGTCCTAAGTGCCTTCCAAGGAGGGCAGCGGGAGGAGGCCAGGCTGGGCAGGCGCACTCGGCTGGCTTATTAAAATGACTTTGATCCCCGGCTGCTTTGATATCCCAGGTCTTATAAAGAATTCACTTTCAGGGGTAAATATAGGTAGTTCAGAGAGATTTTATGACATACAGTACAGGCTCCTCTTCCAGAGACTTGGTTAATTACTGGGGTGGGGAGGGCTGGGGGTTGGGGAGAGGTAGCAAAAGTGCTGACAGAGAAGGGCTGGGCCTCAGCAGTCCTGCTGTCCACTGGGGCACCCTAGGTGCTACCAGCACCCTGAAAGAGATGTTCAAGCCCTGGCTTACCTCAGCAGCCCTGCCAGAGGGGAAGCATCAGGAAAGGCCAAAGTCAAAGCTAAGGTTAAAGAGGGAGGCTGCTAGTCTGGGGCATTGAAAGAGCTACTGCGTAAAGAATGGAACAAGTAGGGCAGTTTGCCTAATGGTTAGTGCATTTAACAGTCAGGCTCAGGTTTGAATGACAGCTTCACCACTGAGTCAAGTTGGGCAAGAGGCTCATCTCCCAGAGACTCGGTTTTCCCATTTGTAAAATGGGAACATAAAGAGTGCCTACCTCCTAGAGTTGTGAGTAAGCAGCTGATATGCACTCATGCAAGGCAAGTGCCTAGCACAGGGTGAGGAGTAATCCTGGCTGTATTGGGACTCTTTGACTATCAAGTCTCTTGCCAGGCTGCTCCCTTAGCCTGCTGATGGGTAGCTTTGCTGTTAAGGGCCCTCTCCTGACAACTCTAGAGTCTGCTCCAGCTCCCATCCCTCCCCTCTCCCTTTTCTGCTTGCCTTGCAACGCAGGACTTTGTGAGAAGGGCTGCCCTGGGCGGGAGCAGGGAGCAGTAGTCAAGGCCTCGCTGCTGGGGAAGTGCAAGGAGGGCTGGAGAGGGCGTTCCTAGGCTGCAAAGGAGAATGCATGGTAACAGGGCTTCCCACTTCACCTTGCGGAACTCCTTCAGTGCGGACTCTGACTCTGCAGATCTGGGGCAGGGAGATTCTGCCTTCCTCACAAGCCCCGGTGATGCTGAGGCTGTGGGTCTGCAATCTACTCTTGGAGCACGGAGGGCTTCTTGGTCCCTGGAGCACCCCATCTTGCCTTTCCCCAAAAGTGAGAAGCACTTTCCTGCCTGAGTCATTCATGGATGCTTCACCCAGAAAAATTCCTAGTTGGTCCAGGTTCCAAGGACTTGGCTTCATCCAGAGACATGACACATGGAAATCACTTAGAACGTTACTGTTAGGTGCCATTGAGTCAATTCGGACTCATGGTGACCTCATGTGTGGAGAGAAGAAATTCTCCATCGGGTTTCGAAGCTCTACCCTCTTAGGAGCAGATCGTCAGTCCTGTCTGCTAGGTCTTGGATTATAGGGAGTGCTCAAAAAGTGGTCACTAAAATTGTTATTCTTTGGATCCCCCCTCAGAACAGACATGACGTCATGTGTATCGATAAAAGCATCTATGTTTTGAGCACCATCATTGCATATTTGATCCTTTATCCACAAGGGCATTGAGGAGGAGGAAGACATAGAGGTGCATGAGAGGTACAGACAACAAAGATGAACCCTTTTGCACATACAGTACCGCACTGTCAGTGAGGGCAAACAAGGGTATTCGGGTGGAGAGATGGCTGGACAGGCTGAACTATTAGGTATGACTATGAAGCGGGAGTATACCCAAGACCATGTATAGGGTTGGCAGACAGTGCTTCTATAAGTGTATTTGTATGACCTGAATTCCCAGGTGTAAAGTAGAGCTGACAAAGGACAATGTTGTAGTCACTTGGTCTCAGCCAGCTACCCAGAGGGACCGAGTAGTTGAACCGTGGGCTCGGGACCATAGTCACAGGGGACACGAAGCTCAATTGGCATAACATACTACACAAAACATTGTTCCACCTCCTACTTTGGTGAGTAGTGACTGGGATCTTAAAAGCTTGCAAGCAGCCATCTAAATGCAACAATGGGTTTCTCTTTGTCCAAAGCAAAAAACAATGAAGAAAACCAAAGATTCATGGAAAGAATTAGTCCTAGCGACTGGTACACCATGTGATCTACAGTCTGTATGACTATGAGACCAGAAGAACTAGACGGTGCCTGGCTACCACTGTCAACCACTTAGAGGGAGATCTATGTAGGAAATCCTGGACAGAGAAGGAGAATAATGTGGAACAAAACTCAAAATCATTTGGGAAAAAAAAAAAAGAGGGGACCAGGTTTGCTGGTCCAATAGAGCCTGGTGGAACTACTGAGACTATGACCTCTCACTGCCCTTCAGGTCTGGAATTGAACCCACACCTGTGGCTTCCAGCCAAACAAAAGACAGGCATATGAGTTGAACATTTACCTGAGGTAGATACACTCCTTGGAGAGAACAATCATGGTAGAAAGAAGGGCTATTTATGCACAGGGAGACAGCTCAGGGGGCAGGGGTACATGGAGGGATGGACACAGGGAAGAGGTGACTGTCGGGAGGAAGTGAGAGGGGAGCTGTTGCATTATGGTGAATTGTGATCAATGTCATGAGACAAAGTGTATGTGAACAGCTGTATGGAAAGTGAATTTGCTTTGTAAATTTTCACCCAAATCACAATTAAAAAAAGGAAAGAATTCTCTAAAAAAAAAAAAAAATCCACAAGGATAATAAAGTGTTGGCAAAATTCACACAAGAAGAGGCTATGACTGACCTCATTTTATGGATGAGAAAACTGAAGCTCAAGGGGACAAAGGGATGTGTGCAAGGTCCCAGAGCTGACAAATGACTAAGCCAGGATTGGAAGTCAGTTGAGACTGACATCAAACACCAGTATTTTCTGCTATTATGTGCCATCTGCCATCTTTGACATTGCCCACCTACTAATGTGCGCACGCGCACATACACACATGCATACTGTGTGCTTGACCTTGCACTAGACACATAAAACTCCAGGTACATAAAACTCAAATTTTTTTGTTAGCCTGTAGAGTTGTTATCTTGTTTTCGTGTCCAAATTCTCTCATTGGCTGTAAATTTCTGGCAGGCAAGAATCCTATCTTACTCGTCATTGATTCCCCAGAGCCTAGCATAGGTGCTAGCATACAGTAAGTGCTCCATAAAAGCATGTTGAATGAATAAATGATTAAGATAGGAAATAGGCAAATTTACTAAATATCTTTTGGGATGGTCAGTGGTTAGCCTACTTTTTCCAGGAAACTAGCAAAATAAATCCTCCATTCTTATTGCTGAATCTATACAATAATGTGGTAGGTAATCAATAAACAATGGCTTAAATCTAGAAATTACAGTCCTTCTTTTTTCTGTCATAGCCTGCTATCTAACCCCTTGTTCTTCCCAAATTTCAATCGAAGAAGGATTAGATGAAAATAGAATTTCAAAGTAGAGGTAACTCAGGATGGAGGACTAGAACCCTGCATTCTTCATGCTAGGAGACCTTCAGTGCCCTAGCAATGGCCTTGCACCCAGTAGGTGCTCATAGAAGTTCACTGGAAGCATGAGACAGTGTTAGTTTCAAGCAGAAGGTAGGACAGCTGTCTCCAGACCTCTCTGCTTCAATCTCACACATACATACACTCAGTCACACCCACACCCATATACACACACTCACATACATGCACATAAACCCAACTGCATACACACACATTCACACATATCTACATACATACACACTCCACACATACTCATCTACACATACACATACACTCATTACACTCATCCTCATATACACACGTGCACTAACATTCATTCCTCTATACACACACACACACACTCAGACATGCACTAACACACATATACATTCACCCACATACACACATATACACTCACACAAACACACTCACACAGGCACACATACACATAAATATGCTCACAGCTGTAACCATACACACACACATACACACAAACATATGTACATTCATCTATATAGACACACACTCAGACATACACTCATACACACACATATATGTTTATATATGTACACACACATAAACTCATTTGCATGCACAGAGCTTGCCATGGAGGAAGGAACCTGCCTGGAGGTTTAAGGGTCCCTGGCATGCCTTCGCCTGGGGACAGGCACCCTCTGTTCTCTTTCTCTCTCCCTTCTTCTTCTCCTCGCCTGTCTCCTTGCCCTGGAGCTGAGGCAGTAACTAATATTGTTTCCTGGCCTAAATAGATAATTGCCCTTCTGGCTGGGTAAAAGATGTCTCACAGTGCAGAGTGAAATATCATTAATAAAGGAGACTGATTTACTCAGGAATTCCTCCAGAAGTGAGATTAATAAGCCATCCCCTGGTGTTAGATATAATCTTCAGTTCTCTCCTCGCTGCATGACTGATTTTTGCAACAACTGCACTATTCTGTCATTAATCATTACAGGAGGCCAACAGTTTATCTAGGCTAATGGGCCCGATACACAGAAACAACAACTTTTTCCTCCCATTTGACAAGGGAGAAATTCAGGGGGAAAAATTAATCAACTATGTGTTTCTGTTTAAGGAGTGAAGCTACCACTTTACCTAGGCATCTGAAGATTTACATACTGTGTGTGGAAATAGACATACCGTATGACTCTAAGTATGTAAGCATATATGCAATAGGACTGGGAATATGTAAATGTACATGGGGTATACTCATGTGTGTGAAAATGTATATGGTGTATGGTTGTGTGTGCATACATGACATGTGGTCCTGTGTGTACATAAAGGTATATATAGTATACAATTGTGTATGAATGAACAAATATATATGGAGTTTCAGATTTTGTGACTATATGGTATAGGTTTATATATGTATGTACACATCTTACATAGCTTTACTGGAAATGTGCATGAGGCATGACCTTGTGTGCGTACAAATGGTGCATGGTGTATATATAAATGTATGTTGTTGTTGTCATGTGCCATCGCGTCACCCCCAACTCATAGCGACCCCTCCTTGGGTTTCTGAGGTGGTATTACTACAGAAGTATATTGCCCAACCTTCCTTCTGAGCAGCAGCTGGTGGGTTTGAACCACCAGCCTTCTGGTTAGTAGTCAAGTGCCTTAGGCACTACACTACCAGAGCTCCCATATAAATGCATGTACCTATATATGATGTTATGTGTGTAAACATATATAGTGAATGATTTGGGGCATCTATATCCCAGCTAATGACTGTCATTAATATCACATGCAAGAAAAATTTTGCTGAAAATAATTTAAAGATGACTGCAGCAGTACATCAACAGGGAACCACCAGAAATTCAAGCTGACTTCAGAAGAGGACATGGAATGAGGGATATCATTGCTGATCTCAGATAGATCTTGGCTGAAAGCAAAGAATACCAGAAAGATGTTTACCTGTGTTTTATTGACTATGCAAAGGCATTCAACTGTGGGCATCATAATAAATTATGAGTAACATTGGGAAGAATGGGAATTCCAGAACACTTAATTATGCTCATGAAGAATCTGTACATAGACTAAGAGGCAATCGTTCAAACAGAGCAAGGGGATACTGCATGGTGTAAAATCATAAAATCAAGAAAAGGTTGTATACTTTTATTCAATCTGCATGCTGAGCAGATAATCAGAGAAAGTGGACTATATAAAGTAAGCAGGATTGGACGAAGACTCATTAACAACCTGCAATGTGCAGATGACACAACCTTGCTTGCTAAAAGTGAAGATTTGAAGCACCTACTGATAAAGATCAAGGACTACAGTCTTCAGTATGGATTACACTTCAACATAAAAAAAAAAATCCTCACACCTGGATCAATAAGCAACATCATGATAAATGGAGAAAAGATTGAAGTTGTCAAGGATTTCATTTTACTTAGCTCCACAATCAACCCCCATGGAAGCAGAGTTAAGAAATCAAACGACGTAGTGCATTGGGCAAATCTGCTGCAAGAGACCTCTTTAAAGTGTTAAAGAGCAAAGATGACCCTTTGAAGACTGAGGTGAGCCTGACCCAAGGCATGGTATTTACAGTCATCTCATATGCATGCGAAAGTTGGACTATGAATAAGGAAAACCACAGATGAATTGGTGCATTTGAGTTATGGTGTTGGTGAAGAATATTGAATCCACCATGGACTGGCAGAAGAACAAACAAATCTGTCTTGAAAGAAGTACAGCCAGAATGCTCCTTAGAAGTGAGAATGGCCAGACTTCAGCTCTTGTATTTTGGTCATGTTATCAGGAGGGACCAGTCCCTGGAGAAGGATATCATGCTTGGTAAAGTAGAGAATCCTCAATGAGATGGATTGACACAGTGGCTGCAATGATGGGCTCACACATGACAACGATTGTGAAGGTGTGTAGGACTGAGCAGTATTTTAATTTGTTTTACATAGGGTCACTGTGAGTCAAAACCAACTCGGCAGCACCTAACAACAACAACAATGGTTGTGTGCTCAATAAGTGTATATTAAGTTGAATGACAGACCATTCAAATCTGAGAAAACCAAGCAAACTTTTACCCATGTCTGCTCCCATTGGTCTATTGTTTCTTTACTGCCTTAGGATGGGTACCATAGAAGCACATTCTTGAGCAGGGATACTTATGTAAGTGATTTATCAGGGCCAGGGGATGGTGTCCCTAGAATATAGGCAGAAGTCTGTACAAGGGAGCAGCTGTAAGCCATTATTAGCTGCCAACACTTGCAGCCACCAGGATGCGTACAGCTGCCCAGCAAAGGGGATCTGGAAACAGCAGCTACAGCATCTAGGTTACCTATGAGGGTGGGAGTTGAATGGGAGGGTTCTTGACAACTGTGATACGGAGTTTTTTAGACTTGGTCGTGTGATGTGGAGAGGCACAGAAGATTTGTGATGGGCTTTAGGAGCTTCGGGATCAGAACTGGGCTTGGAGACAACTGCCCTGGGGATACTCAGGGTGAGGATGGAGTGGAGGAGACAGGATTGTGATGGTTCAAGAGACAGACCACAGAGCATTAATGGAGGCAAGGGGTGGTCAGTGGAGAGGGAAGCACACTTCTTGGCGTTCCCAGGCCCGGCCTCCTCCACTTTGGTTTTTCTGGAGCCTAAATGGCTACAGTGCTCAGCAGGGCCCACAGCACGTGGGCTTAGAGCCCACAGCCAGCTCTTCCCTCCTCTCCCCCAACACTCAGCCACTTCTGGCTGCCATCAATAACAGCATTCAGCCTGATGTGTTCCTGTCCCATGGCTGCAGAAATGTCCAGTCCCCATGGGAGGGAAGAGCCTAGCTGGGTGCGTATTTATAAACCACCCACCCTGTCCTGTGGTGGGCAGGGAGGCAGTGCCCACATGGGCAATGTGCCCCGAGCCTCAGTAGCAACAGAGCAGATGCTTGTCTGGACTGGCAGAGGGCCGCCAACTTGGCCCCAGTCTCGGGCAGGCACCAGGCAGCAGTGTGCAGCTTGGGTTGCACCCTTGCCCCCTCCCCATGCCACAGAGGAGTCGGGGTGGTGACAGTGGCATTTCTGATGTTGTCTCCTGAAACCCGAGTGCTGAATCCTGAATTGTGGCCACACTCTGGCTGCTGCACTTGGTGACTTGCAGGAATGTGAAATGGGCGATGCTGGCCAGCCCTGCCAATTGCAGCTTGGAGCATGTGGTATTTGCAGATGGAATTAGAGGCAGCTTTCATGTTAACAAACTGAAATGAGCAGGGTTTGGTTTTGTAAAATAAACTCCGCTCGCTCCAAGCTGCCCAGCGGTGGCCCAGGTTTCAGACAGCCCAATCTGACTCAGACGGGCACCGACACACACTTACACACTCTCTCACCCACAGCAGACACAGCACAGCCTCACGTGTGAAAAGAGGCAGCTCTGGCACAGTGAGTGGGAGCTCAGACCTTGCAGCCTGTCTGCCTGGTAGCTCCACTACTCAGGGCTGAGTGACCTTGGCCAAGTTACTCAGCCTGGTCTGTAAAATGAGGCAACCATAGGAATTAAATCCCATCATACTTAACTGCTGTGAGGATGGATGGCCAACCAGATGCCCTTGAGTTGACTCTGACTCATGGTGACCCCGTAGGTGTCAGA
>NW_006921596.1:16701925-16717948 GCF_000298275.1 Orycteropus afer afer | reverse complement strand
GGCACTTCCAACCCTGGGCTACCTGATCCTGCCAGCCCTCTCTATGGGAGGCTGAGAGCAGGGGCAGCCCATAAATGGATTCTACCTGGAGGGTTAGATGGGGCCTAGACCTGCCGTTGCCCTTGCAAGGTGGAGGGGGCTCCTTCTGTGAACCCCGCTGGTGGGGTCTCTGTCTAAACACCATCCCAGCCTCTAGCCCTGAGCTGGAATTCTAAAAATTCAACAGGACAATCTAGCTGGAGGGGAGGACTGTTTTTAGAGCCCAAAAGGACACAGGACCCTGTAGCACTTTCCTGAAGTGGAAACCAAATGTGGGAAGAAAGAGAAAGGGAAATAGAGAGCCTGTGCACACAAACATACGTATTCAAATATAAACATATACACATATGCACAGACGTACATTCACATATAACACACACATGCACACACATATTAAAAATTCATATACAAATGCATACACTTACATACATAGATGCACACATGCACATATGCAGACACACACATATCCATTCACATATACAAATGCACATAAACATACACACACATACAAAGACACACACATACATACACACACTCCAATACATACATACACTCCACCAAAAACTCATTGCCATAGAGTTGATTCCAACTCATAGCGACCCTATAGGACAGAGTAGAAACGCCCCATAGGGTTTCCAAAGTCGTGATCTTTATGGAACAAACTGTCTTGTTTTTCTCTTGTGGAACAGCTGGTGGGTTCCAGCTGCTGGCCTTTTGGTTAGCAGCCAAGTGCTTAACCACTACACCACCAGAGCTCCTTCATACATATGCAGAAAAACTCGAATACACATGCAAACAGTATTTGCACAAGTACACACATGTGCAAGCAGGTGCATGAGCACAGACACACACTCCTACAACCACTTTCTCCCTTTAAGGACTAGATTCTGCCTGTGGCCAGTGGGTGAACAGACCAGCTCTTCCCAAACTTGCTCACCTCTGGTCCAAGGCACTCCTCTCACCTCCCAAAATGGAATCATAAGCAACTCCACACTGCACCTGACAGAAAAGATATTTGCTCCTTGCTGGCCTAATTATAGGGGCCATTCTGGGCCTGGCCTGGCTGGCGTGTTTGCTCCCCACACCCTGCCCATACTTTGCTGTGTGCAGGGGGCATCTCTGGCCAAGCCATTTCCCGGACATGGTGTCCATTAGGCCTCAATTACCTGGCAGGGCCACAGCCTTTGAAGTGGCTGCAGAGGCCTCCGGGATGCTATTTTTCTCTCACCTGTCACCACTTATTTTCCTGGGCTCCTGGCCTGTGGCCCAGCATTTTTAACTAATGGGGATTAAATAATCCAGCTGTAATACAAATGCCCACTCCTGGCCCCTGGGTCTGGACCAGAGTCATTAAGACTTCAGCGGGAGCTGGCAGGCCCTCCCTGTGGAAGGGTTAAGGAGAGGCCGGGCAGCCCATTCTGGATTTTTTTTATTGCCTCCTCATTATAGCTATTATCCACAAACACAACCGCTAATGAGAAGGCTGAGGAATTTGGAAGAAGAAAGGTTTCATTTGGGCTAGAGAAGGAAGCCATTGTCTGCCCCAAAATAGCAGTGCCATGTCTGAGGCCACCTCTCCCCCAACACCCCCACGTCCCAGGGTGTGAGTGGTGGAACTATGAGAGGGAGGAGGAAGGATAGAGACCTGCAACTTGGGGTTCTAGATGCCTGAGAAGCAAGGCACACCCAGGTCTCCTTTATGGGGTGGCAATATTTCCTGTGTACTCCATGCGTCAGGTCTGTTTTAGTGCTGTGGGGTGACCCTGTGATTTATCCCACCAACTGGGACACTGCAGTGAATGAAAGAAGTTTCTCTTCCGGTCATAGATCCTCCAGGACAACAGGCATGAGCCAGGAGTATCCTGGGCTAGACTAGGGTGAAATGATTGAGGTGCTTACCTTGCATGCAAAAGTTAAGAGGCACCAAAAAATACTCAAAGAAGCCCTGGTGGCACAGTGATGAAGTGTTCGGCTGCTAGCTGAAAGGTTGTCAGTTCAAAACCACCCAGCCACTCCACAGAGGAAAGACCTGGCCATCTGCTCCCTTCAAGATTACAGCCTGGAAAACACTATGGGGCAGTTCTACTCTGTCACATGGAGTCACTATGAGTTGAAATTAACTTAAAAGCACCTAACAACAAAATACTCAGTAAACATGAGAAACAACATTTTAATGCAATGTTTTTTTTAAAAAAAATATAAAAATGACAGTTACATGTTGAACAGAATTATCACATTTTTAAATAGAGGCAGCATCTGATAGGGCCAGGATAAGGATCTAAGAAAGTAAGGATGAGTCAAGAATCAGGTTCTGTCTGATACAAGACCATGTATACGGCTTAGGAAGGAAAAGAAAAGAATCAGATTCTGTCTTTATTTGCAATTTTGATGTTTTGTTCATCATGAATTTATTTCATTCATTTTGATATTTTTAAAAAATATTACATTAAAATTTTATTGCTCTTGATTAGTGAGGACTTTGGGGGGCCCCTTAAATTTTGCACCTGAGGCTAATGCATCCTGGTCTTGGCCCTTCTACACCAGATATGGGGAATTAAAACCAAATCTGACCCCAGCTCTGGCCTCTGTTTCTCTGGCCTTCTGAGCTCAGATGCACAGGATTCCCTTGGCTCCAGGGTCTTTCTCACTTCTGAGCCTCCCTTCAGGATGTTTCTTCATCCCCACACTCTCCCATCCCTTTCCTAATAATATTGAGAATAGTGAATGTTCATCACCACTTCCAATGATACAAGATTTGGGCTAAGTGCGTAACAGACATAGCTCATGAAGTAAGCCCAGTAACACTGTAAGGAAGGTAGGTACTGCTGGCATCTCCCGTTTACAGATGAAGAAAGAGAGAGGGGGTGAGTAACTCACACAGGTCACACAACGTGTGAGCAGTGATGGCTAGAATCAGTGCTCTTGATCCCTGTCTTCTCTTGCCTCTTCACCCATTCAATACTAGGTTAATGTACAGTCATGTTCAAGAGCATGGGCTCTGGATTCAGACCATGGCTTTGCCAATATCTGGCTACACGTCCTAGCCAAGTTATTAAATCTCATTGTGCCATGGGTTTCTTATTTGTAAAATGAGGAGAATAACAATACCCATCTGCTATCCAAAGGGCAGTGGCATCATTAGAGTTGGTGTCACCCAACGTAGTAATTCATGGTGTCACCAATGTCATGGACCTCCTCCTCCACCAGACCATACAGAATACTCAGTAATATTTATTATCTATTTTAATCATAGGGTAATATATGATAAATATAGTTATAAATTGCTTAAATGTTTGGTAAAGTAGAGGGTCAGTGAAAAAGGGGAAGGCTCTGAATGAGATGGATTGACACAGCGGCTGCAATGATGGGCTTCAGCATGGCAACAATTGTGAGGATGGGGCAGGACCAGGCAGTGTTCATTCTGTTGTACGTAGGGTCACTGTAAGTTGGAATCTACTTGATGGCACCTAACAATAGCAATAGTTCTCAGGTTATATGAAAGCTAATAACAAAATTGTTTTGTAAAATCTTTCTACATTGAATTATAATATTATTAGTTAAAATATTATTAGTAACTGAGTAGAAACCTTTTTTGTTTTTATACTTCTTTGCCTTTAATTACTAGTTCATTCTCAAAAATAGTTATTTATGCTGTTGTTGTTGTTATGTGCCGTCGAGTCAGCCCTGACTCATAGCGACCCCTGCTTGGGTTTCCGAGGCAGTATCACTACGGAAGTAGGATTGCCCGACCTTCCTTCCTAGGAGTGGCTGGTGGGTTTGAACCGCCAGCCATCTGGTTAGCAGGCAAGTGTCTTAGCCACTATGCTGTAGCCTCATAAATATTAATTACCACAATATAGTAGCTAAAACAACAGAAAAGTTGACAAAATCAGTGACTATAAAAACATTGGCAGCAAGAAAAATAACAGTGCACGCTTGTAGTGCATGCAGAAGAAACCACATGATTCCAAGCATCGTTGTAACTAGGTAATAATCACAGCTTTGACTGGAGTGCATTACAAGTTTCAAAAAGTAAAATATCATTGCATTTTAGCCCTTGTAGGTATATCGATACATGTAAGCTGGGCTTATGAAATAAATAAATAGATAGATAGATAGATAGATAGATAGACAAACAAACTAACTAACTACAGGGATATTTCTATTTTAAAAAACTACATTTCTGCTGAAACACAGCACAAAAATTTTATAGACAGTCATTTTGGACTCACCCCCTCTGACAATGTCATCTGATATGTCTGTACCCCCACATCCTTCTAGTGATGCCACTTCTAAAAGTTTGGAAGTTCAAGTCGACACATAACATATAAGGAAATGACAATCTGAATACCACTGACTTCTCATCAGAAACTATAAAGACCAAAAAACAGTGGAGTCACATCTTCAAATTGTCAAAAGATAAAAAAGAAAAAGAAAAAGTCAACCCAGATTTCTATAAGCAAGTAAAATATATTTAAGAATGAAGGTAAAATAGGGATATTTTCAGATAAAAGAAAATTAAGAGAATGTGTCCCCATCAGACCTCTACTACAAAAAAGTGCTAAAGGAAATAGTTCAGGCTGAATGAAAATGACAGCAGATGTAAATCTAGATACTTACACACAAAAAAATCAGTTAAAATAGACTTTAAGGCAAAAGCCAGCAAGAGACAGGAAAAGATATTATATAATGATTAAAGAGTCAATCTTACAAAAATAAATAAATAAATACATACATAAATATGCACCCAATGAAAAAGCCCCAAAATATATAAATCAAACTTTAAGAGAATTGAAAAGAGAAATAGGCAAGTCCACAATAATAGTAGGAGAGTTTAATACACCACTTTTTTTTGAAAGACACAACAATTACAAAGAAACTTAATGAAGATAGAGAAGATCTAACTACCACAATCAAACAATTAGACTTCATAGACATATACAGAATATTCCACCACCAACAGCACAATACATATTCTTTTCCAGTGCACATGGAACATAGGATAGACCATGTGTTAGGCCACAAAGCAAGCCTCAATAAATTTAAAAACATTGAAATACTGCAAAATATCTTCCCAGATCACAGTTGTTTAAAATTAGAAATCAGTAACAGGAAGATCAAGGAAAAAAATCTAATACACAGAAACTGAATAACACCCTGCTTAAAAAGTACTAGATAATAGAAGAAATTTTTAAAAAATTCCTTGAGTCAAATGAGAATGAACACACACCATACCAAAACCTTTGGGAAACAGCAAAAGCAGTACCCAGAGGACAATTTATAGCAATAATGCACACATTGAAAAAGCGGGAAGAACCAAAATCAAAACCTTAACTCAACAACTCTGATAATTAGAAAAAGAACAGGAAAAAAACCCTACAGTCACCAGACTGTATTTTTTCACAAAAAAAAAAATGAAATAAAGACTCTAGCAGAAATTTAAAAAAAAAGAAAAAATTAATAAGACTGAAATTTGGTATTTTGAACAATTAATCAAATTGACAAAACACTGACAAATTTAACAAACAAAAAGACAAAGATGCAAATAACACAAATAAGAAATGAAACAGGTGATGTCACAACAGAATATTGTGAAGAACTATACTTCAACAAATTTTAAAACCTAGAAGAAATGGACAAATTTCTGGAAACATACTACCTATCCAAGCTAACACAATCTGAGGTAGAAAATTTGAACAGACTCATCATGAAAGAAGTTTAACAGGTCACTAAACATAACTGCCACAAAAAAATGTCATGGCCTAGATGGCTTCACTGGCAAATTCTACCGAACATCAGTATTCTAGAACAGAGAAAAGGATGAAATACTCCTGAGCTCATTCTATGAAAGAAGCATAAACCTGATAGCAAGCCCAGGCAAAGATACCACTTAAAAAAGAAAATTATAGACCAACATCCCTCAAGAATGTAGATGCAAAAATTTTCAACAAAATCATAGCCAATAGGCTCTAACAACATATTAGAAAAATTGTGACTATGTGAGATTCATAGCAGGTATGCAAGGATGGCTCAAAATTAAAGAAACAATTAACTTAATCCACCACATAAATTTTAAAACAATAAAGAAAAGAAAAAAAAAATCACATGATCCTATCAATTGATTCAGAAAAGGCTTTTGACAAACTTCAACATCCATTCTTAAAAAAAAATAAATACATACATTCAACACTTCGTGTACATTTGGTTTCATTCCCCAATTGCCATCCCCAACCCTAACCCAGTCTCCTCCCCTCCCTGCCTATTAACAACCGCCCCCCCGGACCCCTCATAGTCATGCACTCCTGTGTGTCCTGAATTTCCTCTGTGGGAATGTTGCCCCTCTGGTGCCCCATGGTCGATTGCTCCAACGGACACATCTCCATAGAGTATGTGAGTGCATCACCCTGGGTGGAGTGGTCTGTGTGTACATCTTGTTTACTACTGGGCTGAGAGCCAGACCCTGGGAGTGAGTTTTATTCCAGGCCCAAAGTGGATCCCAGGGCCATAGTATAGGGGGTCCCGCCAGATTCCATACAACCAGCAATTCTGGTCACTATTGTGGTTTTGGATTTTGTTCCACATTTTTCGTCCCACTCTATCCAGGATCTCAAGTTTTGATCCTTTCCTGAGTGGCTGGCATTGGCAGCCAGGCACCATCTAGTTCTTCTGGTCTCAAGGTCCATCATGTTCTAGGACTGATTGCTTCCAAATGTCCTTGTTTTGTTTTGTTTTGTTTACACTCTTCTTCGCTTCCGATGATAGGAGACCATTAGCTGCATCTTAGATGGCCCCTTGAAAGCTTTTAAGACCCCAGTTGCTACTCATCAAAGTAGGTTGTGGAACAAGGTTTTTATGTATTTTATTGTACCAATTGAGTCTGGTGTCCCCCAATACTATGGTCCTGAGTCGGTAGATCCATTGGATCTCTCTCCCACAGTGTCTGACTAGCTGTGAGGGATTGCTCTATGTCTGTCTTCTGTTGTTTCTGTGAAGATTGCAAGTATTTTGTGTCATTTGACTGCTAGCCAGAAGGCTGGTGGTTCAAATCCACTAACCACTGCTTGGAAGGAAGATGGGGCAGTCTACTTCCGTAGTGCCTCAAAAACCCAAGGAGAGGTCACTATGGGTCGAAATCAGCTTGACAGCCGTGAGATTTAATATAGTATTGGAAGTCCTAGGCAGACAATAAGACAAGATAAATAAAAATTATCCAAATTGGCAAAGAAGAAGTAAAACTATCTCTATTTGCAGATGATATGATCCTATGCTTAGAAAATCCCAGAAACTCAACAAGAAAACTACCGGAACAACTAGAAGAATTAAGCAAGTGGCAGAGTATAGATCAACTTACAAAAATGAGTTGGATTCTTCTACACTAATAAAGAGAACTCTGAAAAGGAAATTCAGGAAAACAATAGCCACCCAAAAGATGAAGTACTTAGGAATAAATCTAACCAGAGACACAAAAGACCTATACAAAGAAAACTACAAAACACTACTATAAGAAATCAAAAGAGACCTACGTAACTGAAAGAATATACCATGCCAATGGATAGGAAGAATTAACATTGTGAAAATGTCCATACTACCCAAAGCAATCTACAGATACAATACAGTCCTGATTCAGATTCCATCATCATTTGTTAAAGAGATGGAAAAATAACCTCCAACTTTATATGGAAAGGAATGAGAACTTGGATAAGCAAAGCACTACTAAAGAAGAACAAAGTAGGAGGCTTCACACTCCCCAATCTCAAAACCTACTCTTCAGCCATGGTAGTCACAACAGCCTGGTATTGGTACGACAGGCACATAGACCAATGGAACAGGATTGAGAACCCAGAAGTAAATTCATCCACTTGTGTCCAGCTGATCTTTGAAGAGATAATCTCTTTCACAAATGGTGCTGGCAAAACTGGATATCCATTTGCAGAAAAATGAAACAGGATGCATATCTCTCATCATATACAAAAACTAACTCAAAATGGATCAAAGACTTAAACATAAAACCTAAAACTATAAAGATCATCAAAGAAAAATTAGGGGTAAACTCAGGGGCCCTAATACATGGAATAAATGACTATAAAACATAACTGAAAATGCACAAACAACAGAACACAAACTAGACAACTGGGGCATCCTAAAAATTAAACATTTATGTGCATTAAAAGACTTCACTAAAAAAGTAAAAAGGGAACATATAAACTGGGGGTAAAAAGTTTGGCAATGACAGATCAGACTAAGGACTAGTCTCTAAAATTTATAGAAAGCATCAATACTTCAACAACAAAAAGACAAAAGAGGACATGAACATATACTTCACCAAAGAAGACATCCAGCAGCCAACAAATACATGAAGAAATGTTTGTGATCATTAGCCATTAGATTGATGATGCAAATCAAAACAACAATGATATGCCATCTCACCTCAACATTAATAGCAAAGTTAAGAAAAAACAGAAAACAAGAAAGCTGACAGGACTGTGGAGGGGCTGGAACCCTCATACACTGCTGGTGAGACTGTAAAATGATACAATCACTGTGGAAAACAGTGTGGTGCATCCACAAAAAATTGGAAATAGAAATGCCATATGACTAGCAATTATACTACTAGGGATATATCCTAGAGAAATAAGAGCCATGACACCAATAGCATGTTCCTTGCAGCACTGTTCACAAGAGCAAAAAGGTGGAAGCAACCTAAGTGCCCATCAGTGCATGAATGGATAAACAAACTATGGTGCATACAAACAACAGAATACTATCCAAAGTTAAAGACTAATGATGAATCTGTGAAATACCTCATAACATGGATGAACCTAGAGGGCACTATGTTTAGTGAAATTAGTCAATCACAAAAGGACTAGTATTGTATGAGACCACTACTGTCACAAGTCAAGAAAAGGTTTACAGACAGAAACACTCTTTGAAGATTAGCAGGGGTGGGAGAAGGGGGAACTACTATCTAGAGGGTAGACTTGTATTAACTTGGGTGAAAGGAAAGGCAATATACAATAAGGGGGAGGTCAGCACCAAATGATTCAGGCAAAGGAAGACACTAGGAGGAGCACAAGAGTTAGAGGCAACAAAGTAAATACAGTCCTGCAATAATCCATGTCAGTCAGCAGTAGGAGCACCATCTAGTCCTTCTGGGCACATGGCTGTACAGGCTGGGGTTCATGTGGTCCATTAGCACTTTGGACTAGATAGACATGAAGGGTGAATAGGCATAGGAAGGCAAATGGGACTATATCACAAATATATATAGGCTTGAAAGAGGATTCTTCTATATGTGTATCTATATGTACTGCCAACATATTCAGGAATAGAGTATACAAGGGGTAAAGTTGTGAAAACTTCTAAACCATAATAAACACCTTGAGAGAATGAGTCACTGGGTCTGGAGGATCAGGAGCAAAGTCTCAGAAGATGTCAAGGTCAATTGGCAGAACATAGACCAGGGAGACAATGTTCTACGTCCTACTTGGTGAGTAGCAACTGGAGTTTTAAAAGCTTGTGAGCGGCCATCTAAGGTGCAACTATTGGTCTCTTCCTGTTCAGAGTAAAGAAGAGTGAAAAAATCAAGGACACAAGGAAACAGTTGGTCCAAAGCACTAATGGACCATGTGAACCCCAACCTCCACAGCCATGTGACTAGAAGAACTAGATGGTGGCACCACTGCTGGCTGCTCTGAAAAGGGTCACAATAAGAGGCCCTGGACAGAGTGGAAGGAAAATGTGGAACAAAACTCAAAATCATAAAGAAAGACCAGGCTTACCAGTCATGAACACTGGTGGGACCCCCGAGACTATAGCCCTTAGACACCCTTCAAGCCTGGAACTGAACTCACTTCCATAGCTCAACTTTCAGCCAACAGTTGTTGTTAGGTGCTGTCGACAACAACAGCAACAGTAGACAGGCCTATAATGTAAACAATAACATCAGGGAGGTATGCACTCCTTAGAACAAGCAACCATAGGAAATCAAAAGGGCAGCATTTGCCCAAGGATAAAGCTCAGAATCCAGAGGGGGATAGGAGAGGAGAATGGAAAGAGGAAGCACAGGGAGGAAGTGTGGGCATTGCAATCAATGTCACTGAGCAAAGTGTGTATGAGTTGTTAGGAGCGCTGGTAGCATAGTGCCTAAGGCACTTGACTGCTAACCAGAAGGCTGATGGTTCAAACCCACCGGCCACTCCTCGGAAGGAAGGGTGGGCAATCTACTTCTGTAGTGATACTGCCTCAGAAACCCAAGGAGGGGTCGCTATGAGTGGGGTCTGACTTGACGGCAAATAACAACAACATGAATTGTTGAATGGAAAACCAATTTCCTCTAAAGACTTTCACCCAAATCACAATAAAAAGTTCTTTAAATAAATAAAGAGCATCCCAAATGCTAAATAACTGGGTGTGCATGTGAGTGTTTTACGTGACTGGGTGGGTACATGTGAGTGCATATTGTGTGTGAACACCTGTTTTAAAAAAAGAAAATCCACTGCCCTTGAGTTGATTCCAAATCCTAGCAGCTCTCAACAGAATGGATTGACACAGTGGCTGCAACCATGGGCTCAGGTACAGCAAAGATTGTGAGGACGACGCACTGCTGGGCAGTGTTTTGTTCCATTGTGCATAGGGTTGCTATGAGTTGGAGCCGACTCGACGGCACCTGACAACAAGCAACCCTTTAGGGAAGAGTATAACTGCACCATAGGTTGCCAAGGCTGTAAATCTTTGCAGAAGCGGACTGCCACTTTTCTCTCCCAAGGAGTGGCTGGTGGATTTGAACTACCGACCTTTTGGTTAGCATCTGACGGCTTAACCGCTGTTCCACCAGGGTTCCTTTTGTGTGCACGTTGTGTGTGAACACACAGATTCTGAAATTACCAGAGCTCTTTCACAAGCATTACCTCAGAGGTTCTCGCTACTATTTGAAGCGGGGCTCAGGGGAGATTGTAGTCCTGTTCTCCAGAGCCTCTGCTCTCTGCCTGCGGCCCTCCGGTGCTCAGGCACCTTCCCTGACAAGCCAGCTGGCTGGCCATGCCCACCTCTCACCCTGCCTGGTGACTGGCGGTCCCAGTGTCTAGGGGCAGGAAGGTCAGAGAGGAGGTTTTAGAGACACTCGTGATTACCTCCTTGGGTGACCACGGAGATGCTGACACCTTTCTAAACATAGCCCGGGGGAAGGGCTGACATCCCGTTCGTCACCAAAGCCACTTACTTACCCACCCAGAGAGGCCCACACGCCTACAGGAGCCACTTATAGCCATCTTCAAAAAGGCCGAGAGTAGGGACTGGGCCCAGGAGAAAGGAGGGTGTGACACTGTGGCCTGAGGTCTCTTGACCAGAGAGGAGCACCTGCAGCGTGATATTTAGAGGCCAAGGGACTTGGGTTCCAACCTGCCCCTGCCAGTGTGTGCTGCTGGGCAAATCTCCCTACTCTTCTGTGTCTCCTTGTCCCATGGCAAAATGAGAATTATCACTGTCCCTCCCTGTTTCTGAGAAGCAAGACCTGCTCCTGGGTCCAAGGATCTGGAACTGACACACGTCCTCACTCTTAGACTCTATTGGGCCTGATAGCAGTGAGAAACCCAAGAGAGACTGGGCTGAGGGAGGGACAGCTGTGGGGCAGGAAGAAGAGTAGGAAGAAGGTGTGCATAGATTGGGTACCAGTTCAACTCCAAGAACTATGTGAACTTAATTTTTCTGAGCTGCCCTGTCCTGTCCTTCTAGTTCTCTTGTTAGGACCACTTGAGTCAGTGGTCCCTAATATCTACATTTAACACATTTCACCTGATCTAACTGCCCCAGAGCCCACCAAGCCCTGAGCCCCCCAAGACAGCCCAGCAGCCCACTTTCCAGGGCAAGCCTCAGTGACGCAGGGAAGGCCCATTCCCTTCCTCTTGGCACACGTCCTCGTTGTTACCAAGGGCCCAGCAGCTTCCATGCTGCCCTCAGGCTTCTGTCAAGGCTAATTAATCCACTCCAAGGTGGCCAACGAAACACATCTCTGGACACATTATTTTTTCAAAGAGGAGCTAGAAAGGGCAATGCTTAACCCACTAGGGTGACTGATCAGTAGTGATGTCTCAGGAGCCTACTGGGAGCATCTCCAGCCAGAAGCCCTTTCCCAGAAGCCCTAGCGTCATAGGTCAGAGCTAACAGCCATGTCCCCTAATTAAAGTCCAGCTGAATATCATGCTCCAGAATCTCCTACCCTGCCTGTCCCCGTCACTGGGCTGCAGGAGAGGTGGGATCCAGGTGACCTCCAGCCCCACCCTTCTTAAGCAAGTCATGCTGGGGCTGAAGGAGCTGCTCAGGTGGGCAAAGGACCTCCTGGTCCTAAACAGCTCCTCTGCCTGTGTGTGCCAGGACAACGTAGCACATTGTGACAAGCAGCCCCAGGAGGCATCATGCACCCAGCTTTGGGTTCAGAGAGGCTCGCATGGATGCTGCACCTCTGCCTCTGGTTCGTGTGCAACTTCGGGCAAGGGTTCCCCTCTCTTGGCCTCAGTTCCCTTACCTGTGAAATGGGGATACCAGCAGTATCTACCACATAGGCCTGTTGGGTGATTTAAATGAGTTATCAGAAGGAAGATTGGGCAATCTACTTCCATAGAAATGCCGCCTAAGAAACCCAAGGAAGGGTCGCTATGTGTCAGGCTCGACTCGGTGGCAACGAGTTTGGTTTGTTTTTTTTAATCCACGGAAGACTCCTCGCACAGACCCTGGAGCCTGGATCATGCATTCAGAGTGTGGACCCCCCTTTGGTGATTATGCCAACGAGGAAGAGGAGGAAGAGGAAGATGTTAGTAGAGAGATGATTTGGGAAATGGGGCCTCGCTGTGCCAGTGGGAGCCGAGAGGCTGTGTGCTCCTCTTCCTGCCAACAAGCTCTTTGCCATCAGCGACATCTGGCTCTCTGCCCTGGATGTGTATTAGGAGTGATTATGTGTCCCTTTAAATTGTGGGAGCTGTCGCTAACGGGTGCAGAGGTTTATTTGCCACCATTTACTTCAGCTCCTATGCAGCCCCTGCTCCTCTCTCCTGAGAGGGCCAGGGAAGGAGAGACACCTGCTCAGCGTGTTTAATTTCCATGAAAAGCGCCGAGGTTCCTGGGAAGCGGCCTGTTTGAAGTGTTCCGTGTTGGCTGGAAATGAGCCCCAGGAGTCAGCCCCCACCCCAGACAGTGCCCCCCACCTCTTCCTGAGGATGGAGAGGAGGGGAGTCCTTTCTAAAGGGAGGATCACTTTGGTAGAAAATTCGGGTGGAGGAGAAAAACGATGGTGAGCCCGACCTTGGGGCAAGGACAGAGCAGGGCTTTGGGGGAAGACAGGCCTGGACTCAGGTCACAAGATGATCACAATCTGGTCAGTAATTGGAGGCATGTTTCTTAACTTCTTTATAAAAACAAAAAGCAGAGTCCCCCTCCCCAGCGGGTGCACACACACACGATAGAATTCAGGGCACATGGGCTGTGTGCTAGAAAATATTGAACCCAAATTGCAAAGGCTGAACATTTATGGAGCCCAGGGCAAGAGAACAGATGAAGCCCTGCCCCTTTCTCAACACTCTCTTCTCCAGCAACATCGTTCACTGGGAGGAGCTGCCCAAGATTGTGTGGGGACTCTGCAACCCACCCATCCAGCTCTGTCCACATACTCTCTCACCCTTACGATAGCTGCCGCTTGGCCACCCCTTGGACCTAGGATTGCACACATCAGGTGTATGGTGACCTTTGGGGCACAGTCTTAAAGAAGACTTATGCAGACCCTGGAAAGACAATTAGGCAAGAATTCAGGAGTCCCAGGCACTAGGAGCATCATCTAGATATGGTAGTAAAGGCTCTGAGAGGCACTTCCCCTTGGCCCTGAAGACTCCTTACCATGTGGGGTGAGTGTGGGTGGAGGATGGACAGAGATCGACTCTCTAAAGTGAAGAACTCAGGGCCTTGCCCAGGCCTAGATGCAATACTAATATTAGGAGCTGGTGAAGGTGAAGACAAATGGTTACCATGAGCACAGTTTCCAAACAAGGCAGACTAAGGAAGGAGGGCCTGGAAATCTACTTCCCCAAAATCAAAACACATAACCCCTATGGATCACAAGGGTCCAGTCCACAACTGATCATGGGGATGGCATGGGGCCAGGCAGGCTTTTGTGCATGGGGTCACCATGAGTTGGGGACCAACTTGATGGCACTTAGCATCACTACAAGTAGGTGTGGAAGTCAGCACAGGTAGTGCTTAGAGAGCAATGTGGCAGCAGCTACCAAAATTTAAAACACACAAAGATCCTATGACCCAGTATTTAGCCTCTTCATGGCCACCCTAGCAAAACACATGCCACCATGTCTAAAGAGACAGGTGCAGAGATATTTACAATAATGTGGTTTAAAATAGTTGAAAACTTGGCAGTAACCTAAATGTCAATCATGTGGGGAAAGTCTAATTAAGCCACAGCATAGCTATACCATAGAATATTATGCAGCCATGAAAAAGAACAATGTCATTCTATATGTTCTCCCTGCTTGACTGCTGCTTCCATGGGCATTGATTGTTGATCTAAGTATAATTAAATCCTTGATAACTTCAATTTCTTTGCCATTTTTCATGATTTTTTTATTAGTCCAGTTGTAAGGCTTTTTGTTATCTTTATGTTCAAGTGAGGACAACAATATGTTCTCACAAGGAACATCATAAAATCACATTGTTGGGTGAAAAAAATGAGTACTTTAAGTCTATTTATGTAAAATCAAAACAGAGCAGCACCATATATAGATCTATATATACACATGTAACTACACAAAAAGAGTGTATGGAAAATTTCACAACAAAACGATAACAATGATTTTCTCTGGGGATGGAGTAAGTAACCAGGACTGGTGTTCAGTGGTCAAAAGGAAATTAATTCTTATCTGTAATACATCTAGCTACATATATTTGCATATAATTACGTATTCCTGATATAATTAAAATCTAATCTTAGCGAATGGGTGACAAAGAGTAGAACAAAAACAAAAAAACCAAACTCACTGCTGTTGAGTCAAATCTGACTCATAGAGACCTCTTCTTCGGTTTCTGAGGTGGTATCACTACGGGAGTAGATTGCCCAATCTTCCTTCCGGGGAATGGCTGGTGGGATTGAGCCACCAGCCTTCTGGTTAGCAGTCCAAACACCTTTAGCACCACTCCATCAGAGCTCCTGACAAAGAATAGAGTCAGTTTAAATCTACATACACTCTCTATCATTTCTTCTTCAGAGCACTTGGCAGTTTCCAAAGCACTTTCCAGCCATAATTTCTAAATCAGCAGAGCTGAGATAGGCCTTTTCACAGATGGGAAAAAAGAGACTCATCCCAGGTATTGACTAAGGGCCTCTAATCCCCTCCTGGAAAGACTCTGTATCCAGGAGTACGAAAAGCTATCAGGTAAGGAAATTATCTAATTTATTTAATGGAAGAGAGAAAAGAATCCCACATTCTCCTTATCATCACTGATAAAAATGATCCCTCTCCACAGCTCAATCTCACCCCCTCCAGGAGGCCATCTCTGATTGCCCCAACCCAACCCACCTCACTCCTCTGCTTCTTCACGTCTAGCTGGAACTAGCATATGCATCCCTGGGGGTATTTTTTGTGTACCTTGCATGTGTTGTAAGCACCAAATTGAACTAGAAAATACATATGAACAATGTAGGAAACATAGAAGTGTTAAGCTGCATGGTACTTAGAGTCAGTTATTCTGAGTGTAATTATTTGGCAACCTCAGCTATCCAAAACACAACTTTAAAACATACTTGCCCTGTCTATATATATATAGTGATTTGGGTGAAAGTTTACAGAGCAAATTCACTTTCCACACAGCAGTTCACATACACTTTGTCTCATGACATTGACCACAATTTACCACAATGTAATAGCTCCCCTCCCACTTCCTCCTGATAGTTGCCTCTTCCCTGTGTTCATCCCTCCATGTTCTCCTGCCCCC
>NW_006921596.1:16690867-16694535 GCF_000298275.1 Orycteropus afer afer | reverse complement strand
AAAAAAGGTGTTTGCAATGAACAAGTCGTTGGTCTTGCAAAATTCTACCATACGAGTTCCAGCATTATTTCTGTCACCAAGGACAAATTTTCCAACTACCGGTGATTCTTCTTTGTTTCCAACTTTTGCATTCCAGTCACCAGTGATAATTAACACATCCTGATTGCATGTTTGGAAAGAGATGGTGTGCATCAATTGCCTACCAAGTGTTGCTGCTCAATAAATGTTAGCGCTCATCCCCACCCCTCTCTCTGGAGAGATAATGCCAACCCAACTCCCTAATTTAGCAATGGGTGTGTATGCTCTTTGTTAGCCCTAAAATGCTATGCAAGTGTTATTACATCAAGAACTGACATTAGTAACGATAGCCAATATCTTGTAAGATGTGTCTAGCACTGTGTTACAGACTTTGATTGCTTTGTCTACTTAAATCCTCACATCAGCTCAATCCAGTGGGTACTATTGTCATTCTCATTTTACAGATGGAGAAACTGAGCCATAGATAGGTTGAAGAACTTGTCCAGGATCACAGGGGTGGAACAGCCTAGACTGAAACCTATCTGGCGCTCTCCAGAATCTATGTTCTTGACCGCTTCCCCTGCTGTCCTCATTGGCAGTGCAGCATCTTAAATGGAAGGCCCACTACCTAGCCCAGCACCAGGCTAGGTGCTGGCCACAGTGGATGAAACTGAGCCATCCACATAAATGTCCCATCCACTGTCCTGCCAGGATGCCCATTTCAGGGCCCATGCACTGAGATGCTGGCAGAGGGTGAGGAGGGTCACTCCTGGGAAGGTTGTTATGATCCTAGATTCCATCAGCATTCCTGTGTTAGCTGGAGATCTCCAAAGCAACAGGACAAGTAAGATATATGTATTAGAGAGAGAGTGATTTATTTTAAGGAATTAGGAACCCACCCTGGTCCCGCCAATGAACCAATATTGTAGGCGGCTGACAGGTCCAAAATCAGCAGGGCAGGCAACAGGTTGGAGACTCCTATGGTCTTGTGTCCCCAACTCCATCGGTCAAATCATGGGAAGAATAAAGAGTGAAGAGTTCTGGCAAGATGTCTGTAGTCAGGAGGCAAATCTACCCTGGGGAAAACTTCCTTTCTTCTCTTAAGGCCTTAACTGATTGGATAAGTCCCACCCACATTAGGGAACATAATCTCCTTTATGTGAGGCCAACTGATTAAATTATAATTTAATTACTAGTTCATAACAGTGTCTACACTAATGTTTGACCAAACAACAAGATACTACAACCTAGCCAAGTTGGAAAATAAAATTACCAATCGCAACTCCCTTCCCTAGCTGCTTCCCATCCCCTACTGCATCTCATTGGTCTGAACAAGGATAAGGAAGGTTCTTGAGGCCTGTCTTTAAGCCAAGAAGCCTACCAGATTCATCATACTTGTCCGGCCTCCGCATTAGGGAGTATTTAGTGGGGAGGTGTCAGGCAAGTTGAGGACTTGTTTTTGTTTTTGTTTTTTCCATGAATACTCTCCACCCCACCCTACCTCCACATGCTATGTCTGGAAAAATGCTTGGAGTTTTAGCTCTTTACAGATGTTAGAAACTTTGTGGGAAAAATAGTCATGTACATGAGCAAGCCCAAGGCATTTTGAGGAGATAGGGAAGTCTGGAGGCTTGTACTTAACTACTCGGAATACTGAATGCTGTGCTAAGACATCTAGACTTCATTCTGGAAAGAGCCATGGAAAACTGTAAAACAGGAGAGTGACTTGTAGGAAAATAACTTGGGCTGTAGTCATGAGAACCCATTCATTCATTCATTCATTGCACAAATACTGAGCACTTACTATTTTCAAGACATTATGACAGGCTCTGGGGATTTAACGGTGCAGAAGACTGACAATGTCCTTGCCTGGACTTACATTCTAAAGGGAAAGATTTCCCCTTCTAGGATGGTACTGAGGATCAGGAAGGGGGTTCTCCAGTAACAGGTTGCCATTGAGTCTATTTCGACTCAAGGCAACCCCATGTATGTCAGAGTAGAACTGTGCTCCACAGGGTTTTCGATGACTGATTTTTCAGAAGTAAATTGCCAGACCTTTCCTCCGCAGTGACTCTGGGTGGACTCAAACCAGCAACCTTCTAGTTAGCAACCAAGTTTGTTATCTGTTTGCACCACCCAGGAACACATGGGGGACTCTCAAGGGAATTCAATTCTCTTCCCACTTGCCCTGGTCCTCCTCCCCAAGCAACTCCAGCCCCCAAGTGGCTCTGTGGATTGCAAATACTGCCCCTGAAACAGGCTGAACTCTACTTGTTGTTGTTGTTGTTATGTGCCGTCAGGTCAGACCGGACTCATAGAGACCCCTCCTTGGGTTTCCGAGGCAGTATCACTACGGAAGTAGATTGCCCCATCTTCCTTCCGAGGAGTGGCTGGTGGGATTGAACCGCCAACCTTCTGGTTAGCAGTCAAGTGCTTTAGTCACTATGCCACCAGAGCTCCCAGAACTCTACTTAGGCAGCTCTAAGATGCTCTGAGTTGCAGATCGAACCCCATGCCCACTTATAGAAACCCTGATTCCTTTCCCATGCCCCTGGGCCCCCCTACTAATCTACTGCATCCTTGCTTGTCTATGCCTGGCTGTTATTTGCCAGCATCTTAAGTCAAAATAATCAGCATTAAAACACAGGCACTTTACCATCTATAAGCACATGCAGCAGATTAAAAATCTACCTGTCTCAAAGGACTATTCAAAGGGGATATCAAATACATGTCAGGAGTCTATGCTTTTTAGACTAAAGCCCCCAGGAGCAACTGGTATGGGAATCTGGAAGGATAATTAGGAAATCATGGTTAAGATCTATGTTCATACATCCAGTGACAAAAGTAATTGTTTGTTTCTTTAGACAGCACTGATTGGTGATTTTGGTGTACAGAGAATTCAAAACAGAAGTCTCATGTGGAATTCAAACTTGATAAGGTAAATTCACAAACCACTTCATGAACATTAAGGACCTAAATAAAAATAAAATGTCTTTAAAAGCCAGAAAATAAATAGCATATGATTAACCTTATCATGTCATGCTTGGTAAAGTGGAGGGTCAGAAAAAAAGGGGAAGGCCCTCAACGAGATGGATTGACACAGTGGCTGCAGTGATAGGCTCAGGTATAGCAAGGATTGTGAGGCTGGCACAGCACCGGGCAGTATTTTGTACATAGGGTCACTGTGAGTTGGAGCTGAGTCAATGGCACCTAACAACAACAACAACAGCAACCTTATCAGGAGTCCCTGGGTAGTGCAAATGGTTAACATGCTAACAGGCAGCTAACCAAAAAGTTGGAAGTTCTACCCAGGGGCAATTTGGAAGAAAGGGCTGGTGATCAAAGTCAGCCATTGAAACTCTATGGAATGCAGCTCTACTCTGATACTCCATGAATTGGAATTAATGCAACAGCAATTTTGTTGTTGTTTAAAATCTTGTCGACATCAGTGTAGCCCTTAAGATTAAAAAGGAAAAGAAAACAAACAAACAAACAAACAAAAAAAAAATGCAGAAGATGACAAATGTAGGGAAATTGGAGGTCTTCTCCATTGCTGGTAGGTATGCTAAATGGTACAGCCATTGTGGAAGACAGTGTGTGATGCCCCAGAAACTCAAAATAGAAGTGCCATGTTCTTTTTTTTTTTTTTT
>NW_006921596.1:16685922-16690767 GCF_000298275.1 Orycteropus afer afer | reverse complement strand
CTGCCCCCTGAGCTGTCTCCCTGTGCATAAGCAGCCCTTCTTTCTCCCATGATTGTTCTCTCCAAGGAGTGTATCTACCTCAGGTAAATACACATATACATAATACTCATATGCCTGTCTTCTGTTTTGCTGAAAGCCATAGGTGTGTGTTCAATTCCAGACCTGAAGGGCAGCTAGGGGCCATAGTCTAAGTGGTTCCACCAGGCTCTATTGGACCAGCAAACTTGGTCCCCCCCCTCCCTTTTTTTTCTCCAAATGATTTTGAGTTTTGTTCCACATTGTTCTCTCTCTATATCCAGGATCTCCTACATAGATCCCCTTTAAAGTGGTTGACAGTGGTAGCTGGGCACCATCTAGTTCTTCTGGTCTCATTGTCTATATATTTTTACAGATAGAAGAGTCCCTTGGGATCCTACTCAGGGCTTGATTACTCTTACTTGACAAACAATTCTAACAATCACAGTGATCTGGTTTCCAAATCTAAAAAAGTGACACATTCTAATGAGGAGAGGTGGTGTTTTAGCAGGAAACTACTGTTTCCAGCACGATTGCAGGTAACAGAGACAGGACAAGTGATAACTAATCGTTTCATAGCTAATGGCCTCAGGACTTATGTCCTCCAAGAGCTTCCTCTCTAGTTAGAGATCCATTGGGTCCAGGCCAGTGGAGGGAGATAGCCACTTGATAATAGGGCCCATCACTAAAACTGGCCTCACTCTCCTGACTCCTGCCCATCCCTGAACCTGGCATTCAGCTCTGGCCCTAAGACTCTGCTAGGAAAAGAGTAAAGTGAAGAAAATATCTGAAGTAGGTGAGGTTAAGCCATAGGCCTCTGTGACCTGAATTAAACTAAGACCAAGAGGAGGTCTTGTTGTTGTTAGTTGTTGTCAAGTAGATTTTCACTCATGGTGACCCCACATGAGCAGAATACAACTGCTCCATAGGGTTTGCAAGGCTGTGGCCTTTCAGGAGCAGATCACCAAGGCTGTCTTCTGAGGCACCTCTGGGTGGCTTCAAACTGCCAACCTTTCAGCTAGTAGGTGAGCACTTAACTGTTCATGCCACCCAGGGACTCCTGAAAGAGCTATAGTGGAAGAAACCCAGACTTTAGATCTTCAAATGTCAGAAAGTCACAAATCCATTGACAAACTCAAGATTCAATGTAGCAAAGAGGGTTAATTTCATTTGCCAACTGCAATTGTTTGCTAATGTCTGTTGTGGCAAGAAGATTCAGAGATTATTTAGTAAGAAAGACTGACATGGACGATTGGCTATCCATTATTCATGTCTGCCACAAGTTTAGAAGAAGAAAGGGGCAGTGAGTATGCTTTCTTACTCTAGTTCAATGCCCTCATTAGACAGACAAGAGAAGAGGGCCTAGAGAAGAGGGAGATTTGCCCGAAGTCACTGAGCAAGAAGGAAGAGGTGGTTTAGAACTCTGCTGTCCAATATGGTAGCCACAAGCCACATGCAACTATTGAACACTAGAAATGTGGTTGCTTGAATTAAGATGTATAAGTGTAAACTACACACTGGATTTTGAAGACAGAATATATAAAAAAAAATTTTTAATACTTTATTAAATTTTTAATATTGATTACATGTTGAAATGATAATACTTTGCATATTTTGTGGGTTAAGTAAAATTTATTATTAAATTAATTTAACATGTTTCATTTGACCTTTCTTTAATGTGACAACTAGAGAATTTGCTGTTACATTCACGGCTCACATTATGTTTCTCCTGGACAGGACTGTTTTAGAACAAACCAAAGCTGCCTCACCAGGCAGAGGGGAATGAGTTATGGACACTTGTTTTCCCAGTCTAGGAGCTTGCTAGAGAAGGCGGAGATTCAAGAATGTTTTGGTAAATCCATGATGCTTAGCGCAATTTTATCTACTTAAGAGATATGAAGATGCTGGGACAAATTAATAGACAACCTTTGAGGTCAAAGTCATAGAAGACCCAACTGTCCTATTCACCTTACTTTCTGTATTCCAGCTATACTTGTATGTTTATGTCCGTCATCTAATCTCACCTGCTTACAGCCCAAAGAAGGATGGCAGGCCACTATTTCCATCCTACAGCTGGACCAGCTGGGGCTTCTAGAGGCTAAATAATTTACCCAAGTTCACAAAAGTAGAAATGGCAGAGACTGGTGTTCTTTCCATCATGTGGGTGTGGGGAAAAGAAACTCTTCTGCTAGTGCCCATGTTTAGAACCAAGATGGACTGAGGAATTAGAAATGTTCTCCTGGAAAGCTCTAAATGAAATGCAGCCTTGCAATATACCATAATCCAACCTTGACCTTGCAGGACAGGTAAAGAAAACACCACCTCCAATTACTCCTTGATGCAGACGTCCCTTGGGAGGGATCTGCAGTATGGCTGGGTTTGTGTGTGGCTGGTGATGCTGCAGGAGTAAGCCCTGGATGGCCATGGAAAGGCAGTGGCTCTCTCTGGGTCTAAGTGTCCCAACCTCTGCTGTCAGGAGGGTCAAAGTGATTTCCCTCAACTCCCCACCCCAAAGCCCTTCTAACCTTTCCAGTCCCAGAAAATGCACTCTGCTTCAAAGCTTGGTGACCCAGAGATCACTTGACAAGCTCAAACTGGAGTATGGTAGGGGCACCAGGGTAGGCAACAGAACTCAGGTGTCCTTACCCTGAAACTCCATGTTCCTCAGGGCCACTGTGCACAGTTGTTCAGGTTGTTCACTGCACCAGAGTACACCGAAGAGGGCTAATGGGCGAGGAAATTCAATCTCTGCTCCACCTTCCCAGCTACGTGTCTAGTATGAGCATTGATTTGCCCTGAGGAAAGAGGACACCTTTTGCTAATGAGCACAAAGACACCACATGAGCTACAGAGGGAGGAGCCCTGGTCTCCACTTCCACTGTATACTCACTCCCCAAATAACTCCACCCACTTTTTTCTTGTCTACCCAAACAGTTGACCCGGATTTAGTGCCTGCTTGAGGAATTGGCTCATCTTGGTGGCACAATGCCTAAGGCATTTGATCGCTAACCAGAAGGTTGGCCGTTCAAACCCACCAACTACTCCATGGAAGGAAGACTGGGCAATCTACTTCAGTAAAGATTTATCTCCTCAGAAACCCAATGAGGGTCGCTATGACTTGGAGTTGACTTGATAGCAGTGAGTTTAGGGCCTAGGGTCAGAGAGAGCATGAGTGTCAGCTAAAGGT
The DNA here is from genome assembly GCF_000298275.1 of Orycteropus afer afer. Classification (NCBI taxonomy): domain Eukaryota; kingdom Metazoa; phylum Chordata; class Mammalia; order Tubulidentata; family Orycteropodidae; genus Orycteropus; species Orycteropus afer. Next base: position 16,687,565 of record NW_006921596.1, on the reverse strand, counting down.
AGCTGAGCGTGCAGGGCTGGGAGCATGTATGGAGCCCAGAGACCAGACTCAGGCAGCCAGCAGCGAAGGGATTGTTATTGGACCTGGGCTTGGACAGCCTCATGGACCACGAGCCACTCCACCACCAGCTCCCTGTATAGCTTTCAGCAGTCACTTTCTTTCTGAGCCTCAATTCTTCATCTATCAAAAGGAAGCGATTTTCCCAGAGACCTGTGAAGAGGTGGATGTGAAAGGACATAGTGGGCCACAGAAAGCAACCGCAGCTAGCTGACGTGCATCGCCCCGGGCATGGTGGGGGCTCAGCTCCCCTGCAGGGCCTGATGGATGACTCCATCAGCTCTGGTCCTCTGGCCTGGCACACACAGGCCACCCTCCTCTTTGCCCTCAGGAGCTTCTCACTCCACGTAAGTCCTGCCGTGCTACATACCTGTGAGAATGACAAGATTCAGGAGATCAGGAGGGGGAGACACTTGCCTGCCCTGAACATGGCTTTCAATTACTCGAAGGAATTGTGAAGTCCTGTCACCTCCTTTGGACCCAGCTGCACTCAGGGATTTGAGAAGGCGGAGGGTTGATCCTGTTTGAGAGCTGTTTGGGAGCTGGCCCAGCTGAGGGGGAAAAACAACAGGTGTCAGAATCCTGAGAGAAAAGATTGCCTTTCCCAAACTCAGGGCAGGGATTCCCCAGCCCGGGCTCCCTGCTGTGACCACACCCTAGCTCCTCTCAGGCCCTGGGATTAGCAGAGGAGACTGCCATGTGGCACAAAATGGTGGGGCCTTTGTCTCAGTTCTGTGGCCATGCCCATGATCACTGAGCCCCTGGTCCACCTCAGTGATCCCTCTGTGTCTGGTGCCAGGGCTGATGAGCAGTGACTGTGCCATCCAAGCTTAGCTCTGAGGCCCAGGTGTGCCCCAGCTCCCAGAGTCAAGGCCAAGTGCAGGCAAGTGCTGGGTTTTAATCAGCTGTCATCTGAGGCATTCAGATCATGCAAGGTGACGGCTGACCCAGCCACTTTCTGTAATTGGGATCAAGTGTCCTCTTGGTGTTTGGATAGGAGGCTGCAGAACAAAAAAGGCCTGCCAAGGCCTGGCCTCCAACCTCCCCAGGAGCATGAGGGTCTAGGCCACCCGAGGCTTGCTGCAGGAACCCCAGCTCCCTCCCTGCCTACATGCCCACTTCAGCCTCACTGCCTCAGCTCCCAGCCCCATATGCTAGGAGAGTGAGGGAGAAGGAGCCTAGCTCTTCCTCCCCTACCCAAGGCAATCAATCCTTCCTCTTCCTCCAGCTTTGTCTTCTCCTTCTAGCATACTTGGCATAGGTACAGCTTGGCTCACACAGAGCTAAGGCCTTATCTGCTGCCCAATGCTTCCACTTATGGACTGAGGGCAAGTCCTGAACCTCCCTTACTCTGTTTCCATATCTGCAAAGTAGGCATCATTACATCACCCTGCCAGTATGGCTGAGGGGATGGAAAGAGATGTTGTTGTTGTTGTTAAGTGCCGTCGAGTCATTTCCGACTCATAGCGACCCCATGCACAGCAGAACAAAACACTGCCCGATCCCGCGCCAGCCCCACAATCCCTGCTATACTTGAGCCCATCATCGCAGCCACTGTATCAATCCATCTCCTTGAAGGCCTCCCC
>NW_006921596.1:16656832-16673517 GCF_000298275.1 Orycteropus afer afer | reverse complement strand
TATTTCCTTCCTTCTGGTGACTGTAGGCTTTTCTTGCTGTTCTTTCTCTAATTGTTGGAGATGTTCGTTTAAAGTGTTGATTTTGTCTCTTTCTCCTCTTTTGATGTGTGGAAGTGCCATGTTCTTGTTAGGTGCCATTGAGTTTCCAACTCGTAGTGACCCCATGTACAACAGAAGGAGATAGCCTGGTCCTGTACCACCCTCAGAACTGTTGCTACGTTGAATCCATTGTTGCAGCCACTGTGTCAATTCAGCTTGTTGAGGGTCTTCCTCTTTTTTGCTCATCTTCCCTCTACTCTATCAAACATGATGTCTTTTTCTAGGGACTGGTAACACGTCCAAACTATGTGAAAAAAGTCTTTCCATCCTTGCTTCTAAGGAGCATTCTGGTTGCACTTCTTTGCTCTGGTTCCCTGGTGCCACTCTGACAAGAATATACCACAAATGGGATGGCCTTAACAAACAGGAGTTTATTCTTACAAGTTTGAAAGCTTTAAGTCTGAGTTCAAACTGCCAGGCTCTAGGCACTGGGTGAAAGCCCCTCAACCTTGAGCTTCAGCTCTGTCTCCTGCTCCTGGCCCACTGAAACTAGAGACATCTCTTCACTCAGGCAGCTACTGGCTGCTGAGGCTAACAAGCCCAAGGTCAACAAATAAAATGGCACAGTCCTGATGTTACCAAACCACAGAGCAGGCCATTAATTCAAGTCCATTGAAAGTCTTAAGGTTGGCAGAGCATGGCAGGCTGCTGAACAATGACACGGCTACATGCAGGGTTCAAGCGTGCCATAGGCTAGAGACCATTCCCAAAGCTGCTACTGATTTACAGGAAGCAGACCACATATCCAAAGACAGCTACTCAGCTGCTCACAGTAGATTCTCCCATGGAATTGATTATCAGTCTCATCATGGGGAATACTACATCCAGCTGTCCAGCCACTCAACCAGGCCCAGCCAGGTTGACACACAAACTTAACCACCACATTCTTCCAAGACAGATTTGTTCATTCTTCATGGTATATTCAATACTCTCCATCAACACCATAATTCAAAGTCATCAACTCTTCTTTGATCTTCTTTATTCATTGACCAGCTTTTGCATGCATATGAGGCAATTGAAAATACCATGGCTTGGGTCAGGAGTACCTTAGTCTTCAAAACACCATCTTTGTTTTTTAACAATTTTAAAAAGTCGTTTGCAGCAGATTTGCCCAATGTAATATGTTGTTGGATTTCTTAACTGCTGCTTCCATGGATGCTGATTGTGGATCCAAGCCACCAGAGTATGACAAACTGGCAAATTAATAAAGCTATCATATAACTCAGCAATTTCACTCCTAAGAATATAACCAAAAGACTTGAAAGCAAAGACTCAAACTGATACTTGTACACTAATGTTCATTGCAACACTATTTACAATAGCCAAAAGGTGGAAACAACCTAAATGCCCGTCAATGGATGAATGGATAAATATAATGTGGTCCATCCATACAATGGACTCAGCCAGTAGAAGAAATGAAATCTTGACACATGTTACAATATAGATGCTACATTATGCTGAATGAAATAAGTAAATCACAAGAGGATGAATATTGTATGGCCTTACTTATGTAAAAAGACAAGAATAGGCAAATGAATAGAGACCAGAGCTTATTAGTGTGAAGACTGAGAACCAGAACACTTAATTGTGCTCATGAGGAACCTGTACATAGACCAAGAGGCAGTTGTTCACACAAAACAAGGAGATACTGTGTGGTTTAAAATCAGGAAAGGTGTGTGTCAGGGTTGTGTCCTTTCATCATACTTATTCAGACTGTATGCTGAGCAACCAATCCAAGAAGCTGGGCCATAGAAGAAGAATGCAATATCATGACTGGAGGAAGACTCATTAACAACCTGTGATATGTAGATGACACAACCTTGCTTGCTGAAAGTGAAGATGACTTACAGCACTTACTGATTACTGAATATTAAAGACCACAGCCTTCAGCACGGATTATACCTCAACATAAAGAAAACTGGACCAATAACCAACATCAAGATACATAGAGAAAAGATTGAAGTTGTCAAGGATTTCATTTTACTTGGAGCCATAATCAATGCCCATGGAACCGTCAGTCAAGAAATCAAACAATGTATTGTATTGGGGAAATTTGTGTTAAAGACCCTTTTAAAATATTGAAGACTAAGGTGCACACCTGACAAAGCCATGGTATCTTCAATACTTTCATATGCATGTGACAGCTGGACGATGAGTAAGGAAGACTGCAGAAGAACTGATGCGTTTGAACTGTGGTATTGTATGCACCATGGACTGCAAGCAGAATGAACAAATCTGTCTTGGGGGAAGTATAGCCAGGATACTCCTTAGAAGCAAGAATGGCCAGACTTTGTCTCTCATGATTAGGTCATGTTGTCAGAAGGGACCAGTGGCTGGGAAAGGATGTCATGCTTGTTAAAGCAGAGAGTCTGAGGAAGACCCTCGATAAGAAGGACTGACACAATGGCCGAGACAATGGGGCTCAAGCACGGCGACAATTCTGAGGGTGATGTGGGACAGGGCAGTGTTTCCTTCTGTTGTACGTAGGGTTGCTATGAGTCGAAACTGACTCTACTGCACTTAACGACAACAGAGGTGGGAGGGAGGAGGAGAAGGCAAGTTATTGCTTAAGAACATTAAATTTTGGTTTATGGTAATAGAAAAATCACAGAGATTAAATTGCACAACTGATTAACACAATTGTCAATAAGTTGCACACCTATAAAAAGTTGAATTGATGAAAGTCATGTGATAGTTCTATTTACAACAATGACAAAAGAGAGAGAGAACCAGAGAAAAGAGAGAGAAGCTGCCCAGTCTGCTTATGGACAACCAAACACCTTTCAGGATTTGTTCCTTGGTTTGATGGTTTAAGGTCCTGATTTCATGGAACATCCCAGTTAATTAGTCTAACATCATGCTTACTGCTTCTGTTTGTTATGTAGTGCCTGGGGTCTTAAAAGCTTGGAAGCAGGCACTCTAGGTCCAACAGTTGGTCTCTCTTCTCCCGGAACAGAGGAAGAGATGAGTCAGGAAGAGGAGGAGGATATGGAATGTTTAGCTAATTGTTTCCTTGAACAACTGTCTACATTGCCATGAGACCGGAACAACTGGATGGTGTCCGGCTACCATCACTGAACATTCTGATCAAATATTCTATGGAAGAATCCTGATCAAAAGAAGGAAAATGCAAAACAGAATTTCAAATTCTTATGGACCCTAAGCTCTCTAGAGCCATGAAGGATGGACGAACTTCTGAAACTATTGTCCTGAGATAATCGTTAAGCCTCAAACTAAAAACATCCTCTGAAGTCTTCTTAAAACCAAAAAATAGTTGAGCTTAACTAGTATGACAACCAGAATATGACAAACTGACAGATGAATTAATGCAATCAGCCTTGAGCACTGGGGTCTTTTAAGATCTATCTACATGGATCAAACTGACAACAGCAACTCGAGAAATTAGATAGGAAGCGTAGAAGGCAGTCATTTTAGTTCCAGGGAAGGAAGTGAAGGTGAGAATGGTTGTACAACTTGAAGAATGTAATCAATGTCACTGAATGGTACACATAGAAGTTGTTGCATTTGTCTGTGTCCTGCTTTGTATGATCTCAATGACAACAACAAAAATAAAATTAAAATAAAAGATCAACGTAGCCCAGAGTTTTGCAACCTCAGCATGACTGACGTGTTGGGCCGGATAATTCTTTGTTGTGAGGGTCGTTCAGTGCATTGTGAGGGCTTTAGCAGATCTCTGTCCTCTATCCATTATATGTTAGTAGTATTTCCCAAATGTGACAACCAAAAATGTCTCCACTCATTGCCAAATGTCCCCTAGAGGGCAAAATCCCCCTCAGTTGAGAACCAATGGTATAACCAGAGCACTACTGTCATCATTTGCTTTGGTTATTGCTATTATGGAGAGGATGATGACCAGATGACAATAAAACTGTGCATTTGAACTAATGCCAACTTGGAGTCACAAAGCCGGGAATGTTTATAGAAGGAAGGACTGAAACGGAACAGATCAGGCCCAGGGAGAGCTGTGTTGAGGTTTCCTCTCGTGCTGCATTTGAAAATGAACGTGCCAACAAAGCCTGTACACAAGACTGCAGGGGGCAGATTCGGCCTTCAGAACAAAACCAGCTCTCCAAGGGCTTTGCATGCAAATCACCACTGCTACGTGCTAATTATAAGTGATTATAAATTATTCTCCACTGCTCATTAAAGTAGGTCTTAGGCAACAGCCTCTGTTGCTCTGTATGGGATTTGAAATGAGTAAGTCTGGATGTCAGAGGCATTTTAAAGAAGGGCATCCATTTCCATACCTATAAGCAGAGTTCATTACACCTCAGCAATAGGGCTAACTTGGGGTGGGGTGCAGAGAGGGAAGGAACGGCTTCTGCGTGACGGATTACCAACCTGGGCAGTGAGGGGGGGTGTGGCTCCAGGTGAGGTGGGTGAAGGAGGCCCTCTTGACTCTCGCATTGATCCATCCTTCTTGTACCAATAAGGCCTTCAGCACATGTACTAAGTGGAGAGGAGTGGAGGCCTCAGAGGTGCCTGACGTTTCCCACTGCTAGCCTGTTTTTCAGCATTAAGGAATCTATACAGCTGCTCAATGAATTATCTCAAGTTTAACTTCCTCTGGTCCCAGGCTAGCTACAAGGCCTGGCTCAGTCGGCTGCAGACAGAGGCCTGCCCACCCTCTGCCCTAATCCCTGTGTCACTGTGTGGCCAGAGCCAGATGCTCTCGGCTGGGCTGCCACTGGCTGATGGTAACATCACCTCAGGCATTTGTCATACAACAATGTGTAGGCCTTCTGAGTGTTCCCAGCTGGCAGACTGAGGCAGGAGTCACACTTCACGTTCACTTCAGGAACCAACTGGATGGGCTGGAAATCAGTTCCCAGTCTGACGGTTGTTAGGTGCCATTGAGTTGACTCCAACTCACAGCAACCTTATATGACAGAGTAGAACTGCCCCATAGGGTTTCCTAGGCTGTCATCTGTATAGAAACAGATTGCCAGGATTTGTCCTGTGGAGCTCTTGGTGGGTTTGAACCCCTGACCTTTTGGGTAACCCCTGAGAGCTTAACTGTTATGCCACTAGGGCTCATTTCCAGTCAAATCAAGCCTGTATTTATAAGGAGAGGTAGGCCACTTATCTACCCAGCAGCTGGAGCAGAGTGTTAGGGTCTTTGGAGCTGGGCAGGCTGGAGTTGAACCACTGGAGGTCATTTGCTAAGGTTTGGTGCTTCCGAGCACAGCCTCTGGTCTCTGAATGTCTGGGTTCAAAACCTGGCATGGCCACCATGTGACTTTAGGCAGGAAACTTTACCTCTTCACATTTCAGATTCTTCACCTGTAAATGATAGCTTGGTGGTTCGGTGGTATCTTGCCTCCCATGTGGCAGACCTGGGTTCAATGTCTAGCCAAGGCCCCTCGTGCATAGCCACCATGCATCTACCACTGGAGGCTTGCAAGTTTCCATGAGGCTGAACAAGTTCCAGTGGAGCTTCCAGACTAAGAAGGACTAGGAAAAAGACATGGAGATCTACGTCTGAAAGACACATACAGGGAAAACCCTATGGATCACAGTGGTCCATCCTCAACCCATTCTGGGAATGACACAGGACTGGGCAGCATTTCACTGTGTTGTTCATGAGGTCCCTATGAGTTCGGGGCAACAGCAGGAACAATGATCCCCCACAGGACCTTTGTGAGGAATGAGTGAACTTACATGTGGTAAGCACCGACAACTCTCCCTAGAAGCATCCTTGCAACATGACGCCCTGATCTCTCTGAGCCTCAGTTTTCTTTCGTGTGTGTTGGAAACAATAATGCCTTCTGGAGATGAAAAAAAGAAAGCATATCTGACATGCCAAATACAATGCCTGGCTCATCGGAGGGGCTCAGTAACTGGAAAGAGTTATTTTTATTTCGGGAGCCCTGGTGGCACAACAGTTAGGAGTTTGGCTGCTAACCAAAAGGTTAGCGGTTTGAACCCATCCAGCGGCTCCACAGGAGAAAGACCTGACAATTGGCTCCTATAACAATTACAGCAAAGAAAACACTATGAGGGTGGATCTACCCTGTCACATAGGGTTGCCATGAGTCAGAATCGACTCAATGGCACCCAACAACAACTTTTTTATATTATTGATGAACCCACATCCACAGCTTCCAACTCCTCTACCTTCTGTGTTGTTTACTCTCATTCTTCGGTATCATGGAAGCTGAAGAACACATTCAGCTCACAGTTATTCCTTTCAAAACAAAGGTCTGTCAGTTAGGTTTGTATCTGTCAGATGAACACCTTAAGTGAACCCAGAGACTGATGCCACTTCCAGCCTTCTCCTTGGCATTTACCTAGTCAGTGACAATTTCCATAGAAAGCAATTATGGGAGCCGAGCGAACAATTAGAGAATGGATGCACCCTCCTCCTCCGGCTATGCAAATGTCAAAGCTGGTGTCTCATCCTGGCACACAATGTGTTGCCACGAGGCAGTCAAGCTGCTGCTGGGCAAGGATACCAACTCAACACTTCCAAAGAGTCCATTCCAACTTACAGGACAGAACAGAACTGCTCCGTAGGGTTTTCAGGCTGTAAATCTTTTCAAAAGCAGACTGCCACATCTTTCTTCCCTAGGTTGGCTGGTGGGATTGAACTGGTGACCTTTTGGTTAGCAGCTGAGGGTGTCACCAGGGCTCCCTGGGGTAAGGGTAATGCCTTCTAATCAGTACCAAAGAACTCCCTAGGTCCTACACTGCAAACTATTAACACACTTGGCTGCTAACCAAAAAGCTGGCTGTTCGAGTCCACCCATTGGCGCCTTGGAAGAAAGGCCTGGGATCTCTTTCTGGAAAATCCTATAGAGCACAATTCTACTCCGATGCACACAGATTTACCGTGAGCCAGAAGCAACGTGAAAGCAACTGGTCTTAATCAATACCAATAAGCTCCTAGATCCTCTCTCCAGGAGTCTTGTCAGACACTGCAGGAATGGTGGTATGACTCAGTCCCAATTTGCTGAGTGACCCTGAGCCAGTCACTTAACCTCTCTGAGACTGAGTTTCTTTAGAGAAATAATAATCATATGAGATCCCCAGTACTTTGTAGGATTTTTAGGAGCAAAAACAAAACACAGGACATAGTCCTTCTGGTGTGATTCAGAGGTGAGTGAACTGGCCTGGAATCCTAGCGACGTGGGTTCTCACCCAGGCTATGTGACCTCAGACAAGTCACCCCACCTGCCTGAGACTTGTATTGCATGTCTGTAAAATAGGCATTACACACATGAATCAGTTGTTTGTGTTCCTAGCTATTTATACTCTCCCAGCTTCCAAAAAGGATTTGAGACAGCTTGTAATCAGATGCTGTGAAAATAGACATGGAAAATCAAAGACCATGGGGAAGGAGAAGGAAGAGACAAATATACCAGACACATGGACCAACATAGTTTCTGTGGTTAATCTGACCCTTTTTGCCTTGGATCCCAGGAAGCTCGAGGCTAAATTTATTATTCTGGAGTTACACAATCTGGACAATTACCTGTTTAAGGAAAGTCCACTCTTACCAGTTATTTAACAGAGACAAACTTTTTCCCAGAACTAGATTCTGAAAATAATCATCAAAGGGGCCTAACTTCAGGAAATGCTTTTTTTCATTGATTTCACTCTGTAACTACTTACTGAGCAAGATGGCAGGCACTGAGCACAATGTTGAGCTATGAGACGAACAAGGACAACAAAGTACTTGCCCTCATGTTTTCCAGTGGAGGAAATCATACAGTATACAATAAATAACACCAAGTAAATAAATAAGAAAAGATGAGTACAACTTTGAAATAAAAACCATGAGTGGGGCGACATTACCTAGAAAGTCAAGAAAAACTCTTTGTGAGAGGAGTATTTGAGCTGAAATCTGAATGGCAGGCAGAGGAAACAGCAAGTGCAAGTGTTCTGAGTCAGGTAAAGAACTTGACACTTGGGAGGAAATGAAAAAAGAATGGTGAAGGTTACGAAAGGAGGAAGAGGGGCATGGATATGAGATGAGAGATGAGAGAAGGAGAAGCAAGGTCGTGGAGGCCAGAGGTTATCACCCCAGACTACACATGAGAGTAATCTGAGGAGCCCTTAAAAAATACAGCTGACCTTATGCTAATGTAATTGGTGTAGGGTGGGGTCTGGACCTCCTTAGGTTTCAAAACTCCCCAGGTGATTCTACAGAACAGCCAGGGTAAGAATCAATGATGCAGGCCCTAGTAGACCAATTGCCATCAAGTCAATTCCAACTCATGGCAACTCCATGTATGTCAGAGCAGAGGTGTCCTCTATACAGTTTTCAATGGCTGATATATATATATATATATATATGAGGTAGATTGGCAGGCCTTTCTTCCAAGGTACTCCTGGATGGACTTGAACTTGCAACCTTTTAGTTAGCAGCCAAGTGTGTTAACTGTTTGTGCCACCTAGGAAGTTCAGGACCTGGTGGAGCATCATAAAATGTTAGTTTCTTCCCGGTGTGATGGGAACCCTCAGGGGAAATTTTAAAGTCTTCTTTGCAACTAGGTGGAGAATGGATCTAAGTAGGGCCAGAGTAAAAGGAGGGAACAAGGCCAATCCTAGGGTATTTTAGAGCTCTGGGAAAATTTTTTATGGAGCTCCTATCTGTATATTTTAAAAAATTGAGCCAATCAAAATTGAGTCAGCCCATTCAAGTGGCCTGATCTCATAGGATCCTGTGAAGAAAAATACCAAGCTATTTAAGTAATGTTCACCAGGCCCCCATCCTAGAACTGGGGCCAGGCCGTCGGCCCTAAGATGACTCCATGGCCGAGCTCCTTAGGTTATCTAGTCTACCTCACCTGCGAGTGGAGGAGGAAGGGGCATGGATGGGGTAAAGGGCTGGTGAGTACTGAAAAAAAGAGAAATGAGGAATCTGGACTTAAGGTGCCCAGTGGCACTGCTGGCCCCAGCTAGTTCCAGACACCAGAAGGTGAAGTAGTCTTAGAAAATTTCAAGGAAGTGACTCCAAAGCAGAGGGCCTACTGAAATCAGGGATCAGAGCAGGTCTCAGGATGATGCTAGAAGGAAAAACATACAGTCAAGGTAAGAGATCATGGCAGTCCAGGTGAAGATAGTGGCCAAGGTACATACAGTCAAGGTAAGAGATCATGGCAGTCCAGGTGAAGGTAGAAGTGGGTGGATGCAGGGCTGTAGGTAGAGCTGCTCTTACAAGAAGAACTTACGATGATGGCAGTGATCAGGGCTACTGAGAAATATTTGTCTTTATAAATGTCTGTGGGCTCATGGTAGAATCACACGCCTTTGTCTATTTGAACTTGTGTGTAGCCATATGACTTGGTTTGGCCAATGAAATTGAGCAAAAGTGGCATGTCACTTCCAAATAGAAGTTTTGAGAATGTCCATGGTTGGCCATGCTTCCCACCCTCCCTCTGTGAAACAGAGCCTCCGTCAGATGGTCATTGGGGTGCCTATGTTGAATGCACGCCCCTCTCCACTCCTTGGCCCGTAATAGAAGTGCCACATGAGTGGAAAACTAGCTTTGTCGGTAGAAGCCCCTGAACTGGGGCATGAGCATGGGGCATTTATCACTACAAAATAACCAAGCCTGCTTGATCCGTGCTGTGATTCCTCACTGGCTTAGGCTGCAGTTTCATTCAGCGTTTCCTCTTCCTTGGCCTGTTGAGAGCCTTCCGAGTCTCATTCATGTGGCAGGTCCCTAGCACCACCAGGCAGCTCTTTTCTGGACCCTAAGTGGTCCCTGCAAAGAAAAAGGGCCAACAAAGATAGCATGGTTGGCCTTTACCCTGCTGGCTGGCCAGACGGGGGCCCCTGCACCCCCACCCTGGCTATGGGCTCATTAGATGAAAGTGCTATCACCTTTCAGACAAACTGCTAGAACTGTGATAAATTAATGATCAAATGGTACAGTCAGCGCCGCTACTGTACTGCCTCGGCTAGTTACAAGCTGGCCGGGTGCTTAAAAAATGCAGCCGGCATTAAAAAAAAATCAGGCGTTAAAGGAATATGTCACCCGGCTTTTCAAAAGGATCTGTTTTAAAATGACCACAGACGGCTGGGTTTCAGAGTCTTTATTTGATTCCTGTTCTTTGTGTTTTGTTTTATTGCTCAAAAGGAAGGAAGGGGAGGGGGCGGGATGGGGAGAGGGCAGAAGGAAGGTTGGAATTTCTGACTCTTTTCCCCAGCTCCAGCCCTGCAGTATGTCTTACAAGGGATTCGGCCCCTTTTGATAAACACAGAGAGATTCTTCCCAGGGCCTGGCTGGAGTGAGCAGTAATGACGCTACAAATATCATCAGGACAGCTTGAGTGTACTAAGACTCTGCATTCCTTTATTCACCATATCACATTGACTAGCTAGACCCTCAATGTCCCCATTTGACAGATAAGAAAACTGCTGCTCAAAAGTTATCACGATTAACCTTTTTTGAGGGCTGACTCCACCTGCAGACACTGCTTCATATAACCATGACACTAACTCTAAGAGGTAGGTCCTAATATGGCTTGCTTGAATTTTAGAGAAGAGGAAAGTGGTGATCAGAGAGGTTAAGCCACTTGCCCACAGTCACACAGCCACTCAGTGATAAAAGGAAAGGTTCCACAGTTATTTCTCATTCCTGTGAGCCAGGAATCTCATCCCTGATTGCCTCCAGGACAATTTCCAAAAAGAAACAGAAGAAAGTCTGCCCTTGACTTAAAACTCCAGGCCCACACAAGCGCTCCTAATCATGGCGGGTCCTCATTACATAAATGTATAGGTTCCCTCTGTGTATCAGCCCCACCTGGCCATTCTACCTATGATTTTATGAGCTTAATTTATTCTTTTTAATATAAAATCTCATTACCTGAACATGATACCACCACTTCTACTTTATCTTTGATATAAGAACAGAGAGAAACTAAAATCAAACCTTTCAATAAAGTCCATAATCATGCTGCGCTTGCTCTTACTTTTCAAATTTCTAAACAAAATTAAGTGAAAATACCTCGAGGAGAGTAGGGTGGAAGGGGAAGGGCGCGTGTGGTGGGAGATGGGGGGAGAGGCCCCCCGAACATGGCTTTCTTGGGCAGCCACAGGGGACGTGATTACTCAGAGAAGGAGAAATTCTTCTGCCTGATGCTGGTCTCCTGCTATTCTTCCGCTCCCAGGCCCAGGTTTGGAGAGGAAGGCAAATGAAGTCCGCCCCAAACCTGTGTGTGCCTGGGATTGATCTCAAAGAGCCTTTTGCCTCACCTTGATGTATTTTTCAAGGCATTTCCTATCCAGCGTTAATTTTCATAAAGGGGAAATTGACTATCAGTTTAAGGAAACCCAGTCAAGGGTTTTCATTCCCCAGGAGACTGAGGTGGGCAAGTTGGGGCCAAGGGGGGGTCTCATAGCTGAAGGTAGCAGGGAGTTGCTGAGGAGAAGGGAGACTCCTCCCTCAGCCTCAGGAGGCATGAGTTTGTGTGGGCAAAGGGGCTTGTTGCTCAACTGAGGAAGGTCGTTCTGAAAAGAGCCTAGCCTGAGTTTCCGCGAGTGGGGGAAAGGAGGGCAAAGAGCCAGGCTCATAGTGCTCAGACGAGAATTCAGAACTCCAGAAGCTTCTTGGATGGGCCAGTGGGGGCTGCCAGCTTCTTGGAGGAGGAGAGAACTTTTCAGGAGAACAACTACTCCAGTGGGCTCACTTCAGTAGGAGAAGGAACCAGGCCCACTGAAGCTGGCCACTTGTGTGGATTTGCACAAACCTACTAACAGTGACGAGAAGAGTAGACACTGCCACACCAGAGAAGGAGTTTCATAGCTGGAGCTTGCCTAGAGGTCAGGGTTTGAATTTCAGCTCTGCTGCTTACCTGCCGAGTAGCCTTGGGCAAAGTGTATCAGTGCTCGGATACACTTTGTATCCTCAGTTTCCCCATCTATGAAATGCAGATGAACAATTCTCGCCTCATAGCACTGTGCTCATAAAATTCAAACAACCTGTAGGGAAGTGCCTGGTCCTGGGTCCACACACAGAGTAAGAGATGTTGTTGTTGCTGTTGTTATGTGCCGTCGTCGAGTCGGCCCCGACTCATAGCGACCCCTCCTTGGGTTTCCGAGGCAGTATCACTACGGAAGTAGGATTGCCCAACCTTCCTTCTGAGGAGTGGCTGGTGGGTTTGAACCGCCAGCCTTCTGGTTAGCAGTCAAGTGCCTTAGCCACTATGCTACCAGAGAGTAAGAGATAAAGGTCATCAAATGTTCCTTTCTGTAGCGCATCATTTTCCTTGGAGCCTGACCAATGTTTCCCTTCTTCCAGGGAGCCTTCCTTGATTGATGATACAGGATCCAAAACTTCCATGGTTTTGCCTTCTCTAGAATCTAGCTAAACAGCATGCATCATTGCAGCATGAAGGAAAGAACTGGCTCCAGTGGGAGCGGCCAGGCCAGACCAGGGCTCTGCTATGTCCTCACCTTGAGTTCTTTCATTACTGGGACTTCAGTTTCTTAACTGTAAAATGGAAATTTATTTTGCAAGCTCCTCCTTCATAGCTGTCTGATTAAAGAGTTAACTCATGCAAAAAAAAATTAGATAAGTGCCTGGCACATAACAAACAAACAAACAAAAAAACTCACTGCCATTGAATCGGATCCAACTTATAGCTACCCTTCCATGGGTTTCCAAGGAGGTATCACTATGGGAGTAGATTGCCCAACCTTCCTTCCGAGGAGTGGCTGATGGGTTTGAACCACCAGACTTCTGTTTAGCAGTCAAAAGCCTTAGGCACTATGCCATCCGAGCTCAATTTCAAAAATCCAGTTGTTGTTGAGTGAATTCCGACTCATGGTGACCCCCTTGTATATCAAACGGGAACTGTGTTTCACAGGATTAATTAATAATAGTGTCTATACCATTACTCTCACCTCTCAAAGCGTCTCAAATGCTTTCAGGGTGTGTGTGTGTGTGTGTGTGTGTGTGTGTTAGTCTTCTATAGGTCATGGTCTTTATTGAACTAAAATACACAAGCAAAAAAGTGAACCTGTGAAAAGTACACAGCTCCCAGACTTTTCACCAAGTGAACACACCTATGTAAGCAGCTCCCAGCTCAAGACACAGAACAAGTTCAGCCCCTCTGTCTCAGCCTGCTCCCCCTCTGTTCAAAGGACTTGGATGAGATAATCTCTTACAGCTCTAAGGATATTTATTCATTTTCTCAAATATTTGTTGAACACCTACTAAGTGCCAGATGCTCTTGCTAGGCTCTTGAGATACGGCAGCAAATAACATAGATACCAATCCGCGTCCTCCTGAATTCTTCATTTGAGCAGGAGGGAGTGAACAGGAAATACTAGACATAATGAACAAGCAAATTATACGTGAGTCCATGAGTCCAGAAGTGTGCCCTAGCTGGAAAATAAACCGCAACCCACTGCCATGTTGATTTCCCTCTCCAGTCCCCCCCGGTCTGTGTCATGCCAGGCCACGAGTGGCTTCAAAACTGATTTTCCTGAATCCTGTTCTCCTGGACTGTGAGCGTCAGAGTGTCTCCCTGAGGGAAAGAAGGTGCCGGGAGAGATTTTCCTGTCAACATCATTTTTTCCAATTTGTCCAAATGAGGACATAGCATTTCAGAAGCATAAGAGAGTCGTACAATGAGCAGCCCCACCCCACTCCACTTATGAGATGGGGTTGAAGCTCCTGCTGCCCCTCCTGGGTTGCAGGGGGGCGATTTTTCCTGATGGGGAGCCCCCTTCTCCAGTGTTCTGGGCCCTGCACAGCTGCCACTTCCCTGAAAAATGAGCACTTTGCCTTAGGGGGGTCCCTGCTTTCTGCCAAGAGAAAAATCTCATCCAATGCACAGAGCCCTTGGAGGACGTTCTCTCTGCAGGAGGAAAGTCCCACCGCCCGCCCCTCCCACAGGGAGGAGATGGAGAATGCAGACCGAAGCCGGCTGGCAGGCCTTGCTATGACCCAGTCTGGGTGGAAGAGGAGGAGGTCAGAGGCTGGTGAGGTGGTGAGAAATAAGTAGCAAAGCCCAGCAAAAGGCTGAGCTGGAATGTCATGGGGAAGAGCTAGCTGAAGGGAAATGGTCCTTCATTAATAGGAAAAGAAAAAAAAAAGAAAAACCAAACCAGTCTCCATCAAGTCAACTCCAACTCACGGGAGCCCTGTACAGTCCAAGTGGAGCCATATCCCATAGAGTTTTCATGTCTGTGATTTTTTGGGAACAAATTGCCAGGTCTTTCTTCCCAGGCTCCTCTGGGTAGATTCGAACCACCAACCTGTCAGTCAGTTGTGGAGCGCTTAACCGTTTGCACCGTGCAGGGACATTGATTAACAGGAACAGGGACGATACTCCAAATCTTTAACAACTACATCACACAGGCCCCAGCAGGTCTCCTGAAGTCTGGTCTGAATAGCCCATGCTGGGTCAGGCTTTCCCTTTACTTGTTCCACTGGGGGGCATCCAGGGACCCTGAGGAGGGCCTGGGGCTGCAGGTAGGAAGGCACACAGGGGGCTCAAGGGAGTAGCTATTTGCCACATGGCTGAATACATTTTAATATTTTAACAACCAGTGCAACCTGGGCTAGAATGGCAGAAAGAAACATGCCCATTGATTCCAAAGGGGTAGCAATGCCCTTGGAGAAAAAGCTTTAATGCAAGCATTTACTTGAGTATGGAAACTTCTATCCCATTCTGAGTTTGAGGATCCAACTTTGACTGGTGAACAGGAAAAAGGCGGCTTTCTCTACCTCGGAAGCCATTTCAGGTGTGATTCAGGCACTCGTTATACAAGGGCTGCCCACTGGCTGGAACAATCCACATATGGATTTATCTGAACCACAAAATGTTGTCTAAAAAACCGCAGTCTGTCATCAGCATTTGCAAAGGGGAAAAATTTCACCAAAAAAAATATGAACTTACAGTTTCTTTCATGAAATCAGAAGACATGGTAGCCGTAGGCCCAGAGTCAACCCTAGTCGTGCCTGATGTAGGGTGGGGGCTGCTGTCCAGATGGCTGGGCTCCCTCCATTGCACAAGTCCCACCCCAGGCCACTTCAGTCATTGATGTTCCTGACTGGCCCTGAGTGTGGTGCCCCTGAAGAATGGGAAGCGACCTGGGTTCCCGTCTTCTGGAGGCCCGCAGTGCCTCCCAGGGTCTCAGTGTCTCCGACCTGAAGATTGCAGGACATGATCATTGCTTCCTCAAGGGTGGTAGTGTGGTTTCAATGACATGGAATAGAAGCGTGGAAATGCAAGACCGTGTGGGGAAAAACTAGAAGCTGACTGGTTAAGCCCTGGACTTGCCACTGCCTGGCTGCGTGACCTGGACAAATCCCTTCCCCTTCCCTGCCTCATTTTTCTCATCTGTTAAATGGGGATGATAAAAAGTCAACCTGAGGGGCACATGTGAGGATTCTGTGGGTTAACACATGTGATGTGCTTAGCATGCTGCCGCATCATACATGCCCAAAGAACATGCGTTGTTACCATTAGTGTTATTACTCTGCATATACGAATAGCTCTTTCTGTGTTCTGTTGAGCAGCTAAAACTTACACCCCTGGGTCTGGGTGGAAGTTTTGTCTGCAGAATATCACAAAAGCAATATCTCTTTTCATCCAGAATATTATTCCAACAGAGGATAAGTCTTAAAGTTGGTAAATGATGACTGAAAATAATTTTGATGTCAATGAAATAAAGATCTGCCAATCCCTGATAACTATCACTCTCTGGAGCAGCAATTGGGAGTCAGAAACCCAACTGGTGTGCTTACTCTGCACTCCTTTAAATGTCCTCCTGCAATGGCAATGGGCTATGGAAGAAAGGGACTGTGGGACTATGGCAAGAAAGGGAGGCCCTAACCATCTACCTTGGAGCTGTGCTGTCAAGCTAGGTCAAGCGTGCTCCGAGTCCACTCCTCTGTTTTATAGCTATAACATGTCGAATATCTCTCACATTCTGCAACAAAATTGGGCTTTATCCCCTGCCTGGAGCACTTGGAGGAGAAGTCATCTTCGTGGTCTACCTCAGACAGCAAGAAAATGAACAGAAGGACAAATGCAAGTCAGGGAGCCTCAGAATTTGGGAAGGGCCAAAACCAATCAAATTGCTTTCATCCAAGATGCAAATATCATCCACCAATGTATGATATCTCCTCCCTCACCCACGCCCCATTCCCAGCCCTGGGCCCATGGTGGGTGCCTCTGAAGTCTAGCCAGGGGCCTCCCCGTCTCCCCTTGTTGCACACTTACAGTAAAGCACCACTGCAGCAGCATGGGACATTACCACTTTTATCCCGGAAGAGAAGAGCAGAAATCTAAAACAGCTCTAGGAGATCCAAACAGGGAATATTTAAAATACCAAAGAGCAGGAAGTGAGGTCGGGGATGTAGCTTTCCTTTGCCCCATTTGCAGCAACAACAGGAAGGATTTTCTGAGCTTGGGGCAGAAGGGTCAGGGAAGGAGGGATGCTGCAGGAAGCAGTAGAGATGTTGGCACAAAGCAGGTTTGAGAAGGTGGTAAAAGACCAGTCAGTTAAGTTCTCAACTGCTAGATGGAAGTTGGTGGTTTAAACTCACCCAAGGGTACCTCCAAAGATAGGCCTGGCAATCTGCTTCTGAAAACCCTACA
>NW_006921596.1:16614352-16652967 GCF_000298275.1 Orycteropus afer afer | reverse complement strand
CTTATCTGGAAATCTCCTAATTTCACCATCATATTTGAGGGACAATTTTGCCGGGTATATAATTCTTGGTTGAAAATTTTTCTCTTTCAGAGGTGGTAGAATTCTTGCCTTCCTTTCCAGAGACTTTGGTTCAATTCCCAGCCAGTGCCTCTCATGTGCATCCACCACCATCTGTCAATGAGGCTCGCACATTACTGTGATGGGGAACAGGTTTCAGCAGTTTCTAGACTAAGACAGAAGAGGAAGAAAGGCCTGAGGATCTCCTTCTGAAAATTAGCCAGTGAAAACCCTATGGGTCACAATGGTCTGATCCACAACCAATCATGGGTTGGCCCAGGATGGGGCAGGATTTTGTTCCATTGTGCTTGAGGTCACCATGAGTTGGGGACTGACTGACTTACTGGCAGCTAACAACAAAAGACCAGTTAGTTTAGAACCATCTGCTCCTATCAGGACAGCAAAACCAAAGTGATGCTAGTCACTGGTTCACAAACTCAACTACGCATCTGCTGCAAATCTTGTTATAAAGAAGATTCTGATTTAGTAGCTCTGGGGTCAGGTCCAAGGTTCTGCATTTCTCACATGCTCCTAGGTGATGCTGGTGCTGCTGGTTCAGGGACCACACTTTGAATAGCCAAAGTGAGTGGATTTATCTTAAAGCTGCATTGTCACAGTTTCTATGTAGATTGTACATATATTTGGAGATGATTTGGGGTATCTGATAAAGATTATCGAACAGCTACAGGCTATCAATTGGTCACGCCACTATTAGTTATTTTATTGTAACATGGCTTGCATGATGCTATGACGCTAAGAGCTATGCCGCTATTTCAAATACCAGCAGCATCATTTGTGGTGAAGAGGCTTCAGCAGAGCTTGCAGACTGAGAAAGACTAGGAGCAAAGGCCTGGCAGTCTATGTACAAAAATTAGCCAGTGAAAACCCTAAGGATCATGATGGAATATTGTCAGGTAGAGTGCTGGAAGATGAGCCCCCTGGGTTGGCAGGCCATTGAAATACACAGTGGCTGCAACGATGGACTCAAGCATGCCAAAGATTTTAAAGACAATGCAGGACCAGGGACCTTTGTGGTCTATGGGGTCACCATGAGTCAGGGCCAACTCAATGGTAACTAACAACAGCAACAATCCATCACGGAGTTCCCTTGGCTTCCCAGAATCAAGTACAAACTTCTTCCCAAGACTTAACAGAGCCCTGCAGCATCCAAGCCCTGCCCCCTCCCTGGCTCACCATCCCCATGACCACACCTAGTATCCCTCAACCTTGCTGTCCAGAAAGCAGCTACAAGTACTGCTCATAAGTTTCAACACCATTACACTTGGACACTTGCAGGCCTTTGCACATGCTGTTTTCTTTGCATGGAACCCCAACTCCCACCTCCTCCAGTTTCAATTCCAACAGCCTTGCCTCCAGAAGTCTTCCCAGACCCACCAAGGATTTTTCTCTTTCTGTTATTTATATAAGCAGCTCTGGTGGTATAGTGCCTAAGGCATTTGACTGCTAACCAGAAGGTTGGTGGTTCAAACCCATCAGACATTCCACAGAAGGAAGACTGGGCAATCTACTTCTGTAAAGATTTACTACCTCAGAAACCCAAAGGGGGTCGCTATGAGTTGGAATCAACTCGATGGCAGTGACTTTGGTTTGGTTATTGTATTGTTCATATATGTCCATCTTACACCAGGGATTGATTTTTTTACTCTAAAATCATGTCCAGTATGGTAGCCACTACCCATGGGTGGCTATTGAGCACATGAAATGAGGCAAGTATGAATTGAGATGTGCTATAAGTATAAAATACATCCCAGATTTTAAAGGAAAGAAAAAAAGAAAGTAAAAATCTTAGTAAGTTATTATGTTGATTACATGTTGAAATCATAATATTTTTGACACATTGAGTTAAATAAAATATATTATTAAAGTTAATTTCACTTGTTTCTTTTTTCCTTTCTAAGGTTGTTGTTCGGAAGGAAGGTTGGGCAATCTACTTCCATAGCAACACCGCCTCGGAAACCCAAGGAGGGGTCTCTATGAGCTGGGTCCAACTCGACGGCACATAACAACAACAAGAACAAGGTTGTTGTCGTTGTCAGGTACTGTTCAATTGATGCTGCCCCATGAAGAACTGTCCCTTAGAGTTTTCTAAGCTGTAATCTTTATAAGAGTAGATCATTGGATCCTTCTTCCAAATCTTTCTCTGGGTGGGTTTGAACTGACAACCTTTTGGTTAGTAACTATTTTAACACCAGGGCGGTTACTAGAAATAGAAAATTATGCAGGTGGCTTGCATTTATATTTCTATTGGACACTGCTATTCTAGAGACTGGAAAGCCCACAGAGCAGAAAGTGTAGATCCAATGAACACTCAAAATACTGAGAGTTATTGAAGAAACTTCCAAGTCCCAGAAGCTGAATTCTTTCCATGTGGTTGAATAATAAAATATATCTTAAGGGACTACAGCAGGAGTCAGTAAACTATAGCTAAAGGGCCAAACTGCCCCACCACCTGTTTTTGTAAATAAAGTTTTATTAGAATAAAGCCAATGCCGTTCATTAACATATTGCTGATGGCTGCCTTCAGGCTATAATAGCAGAGTTGAGGAACAGTAAAAGAGATCTTTGGCCTATAAAGCATAAAATATTTGCTCCCTGGCTCTTTAGGAGGAGCTCTGGTAGCATAGTGCCTAAGGCACTTGACTGCTAACCAGGAGGCTGGCGGTTCAAACCCACCAGCCACTCCTTGGAAGGAAGGTTGGGCAATCTACTTCCATAGTGATACCACCTCGGAAACCCAAGGAGGGGTCGCTATGAGTCGGATGCGACTTGAAGGCACTGAGTTTGTTTGTTTGTTTGTTTTGGGAAAATGCTCCCCAACCCTGGTCTAGAGCATAAAGTGGAGACCCCATCCAGCTCTGGGAGCCACCAGAGCTTGGATACCAATTCCACTGCCCATGAATTTGTGACTTTGGGCTCGTTACTGTGGCTCTCTGAGCCTCAGTTTCCTTGTACATAAAATAGGGTAGTTCATGAGGTTACTATGATGACTGAGTGCCTGGCACCTAAACAATAATAATAAGAAAAGTTGACTACGTGAAGTCATTCGTTAGTTTGTTCTGTTGAGTTAGGGGGCCTGCTCCTGGGTCCCTGCAGGGGTTCTCTGTCTGTAAGGTCTGTGACTATTCCCCTACCTGTCTCCTCATCCACTGAGCTCCCTGAAGGTGGATGAGTCCATCTTCTCACCCCTTGCATCTCGGAGCCCAGCACTGTAGCTGGTATGAAACAGGTGCCAGGAGTGCTTATTGGCTCTCTCTGGACCATGTCCCTCACTCCTCTTGCTCTGTGAACATCTGAGATGGGCCTTTTCCACAAAACTGGGTGAAAATGAGGGTTCCATGAGGCCTCTTCTGCCCTGAACTCTCCTACGTGGTCTTGCCATTCAGGTCTATGGGTTATGAGATGCTGAGAGCACAGTGGGGAGACAGCCTGGCCCCCACGGTGCTGTGCAGACCTGTTGTGTGGAGGGGCTGTCATTCTGGCCTCCTCACAGGGCGCCTGAGTCAGCGCGGGCCACCGGGTGTCCAAATGTGCGGAAATATATTTTTATCTCCTATTGATCTCTCCTGCCCAGAAGCCATCATTACCCTGGTGTAAAAAGGCAGCTCCCCATGGCAGGGGCCTCTTGGCTTCTCTGGTCAACGGTGTCCGGCAAATTGCTCCAAGCCACCAAGCGGAGAAACCAAAATAACTTCACGAGACAGCCGTTTCAGGCCCAGCCCTGTTGGGGCTCTCAGGAAAAGGGCTAACTTTGACTCTTTCTAACATTATCCACAGCTTTTCTTGTCGTGTCTTTTTTGAAACAAAGATGAAGTTAGTCTCTAATTGAGCCGTGTCTGCAGTTCTGAGTTCTGCCTGGCTGCTGGACAAAGTCAAGGGCCCTTTGCAAGGGTCAGGGCTGGGGGATGCTCACGCCACAGAGCCATGGCGGCCCAGGGCCTGTGCTCACAAAGGAATGATAGGGACCTCCATACTGCAGAGAGAGATTCAGACCAAAGTGGAGGGACGTATTGTGTGCCCACCCAAGTTAAAGTCTTCCAGCCAACCTCCTTCACCTGATTCTAATAATAAGGAAATACACACCTGCTCTTCTGGGTGGACAGATAGCTCACCTCCTACACCCCCAGCATTGCCCTATGATGGTAGTGCAGGGTTGGGGTGGATATGGGGGTTTCCAGACAACAATTAATTAACTAATTTAAAAAAAAAAAAAAAAAAAAAACCTCTCAAAACCATAATGCTAAAGAAACCAAGCTTTGTAAGTTGGAGGGCCTGAGTCTAGTCCTGTGCTGTATGGTAAATGTTTAGCCATCACCTTTCAAAGGAGGAAAAGGGAAAGCCCTTATTTTGCTGTTTGACGATTCCCATAGTGTAAATATTGCCATCATGGCCAATATCAAGGCACCAGTGTGAATGAATACAGAGTTGGGGAAAGACATACATGATCATCTCTCATAAGCCAATGAACTCCAGCTCCAGCTCACCACTGGCTCTGGTTCTACCATTTGTTGCTCTGTGACCTCAGCCAAGTTACTCACCCTCTCTGTGCCTCCATTTCCTCTAGTGTAAAATGGGCAATATAGTACCTAATTCTTAAGATTGTTGTATGATTTAAACAATAAGGACCTGGAAAACACCCAGTAGTATGCCTAGGACATAGTAACCAAAACCAAACCAAACCCCCAGCCATCAAGCTGATTCCAACTCACAGCAACCCTCATGGGGTTTCCAAGGCTATAAATCTTTACCAGAGTAGATTGCCTGATGTCCCTCCTGTGGAGCAGCAAGTGGGTTTGAATGGCTGGCCTTCTGGTTAGCAGCCTAAGGCCTTACCCACAATGTCACTAGAGCTCCTTAGTAACATAGTAAGTACTCCATAAATGTTGGTTATAATTATTATCACTATGATGATGCTTCGCAAAGATTGTGAGGCCGGCACAGGACCAGGCAGTGTTTCGTTCTGCTGTACGTAGGGTCACTATGGGTCAGAGCTGACTTGATGGCACCTACCAACAAACATTGTGATGATGATGATGAAGTGTTCATAACTGAATTGGCTGCACAGGACTCATGAGTACACATAGGCACATATACACACTCTCTCTTAGAGATGGGTGCAAGACGGTGAGTTGGTAACTTGTAACAGGCAAGGAGAGGGGAGCATCAGTTGGAGCCATCCTGGGAGGCTTCCTAGAAAAGGTAGGCTCTGGCTCTAGGCTTGGGTGATTGAGCTGGAGGAGAGGCAGGTGGACGTTTGTTATAGCAGGATGAACAGGATGGCAAAGGCGAGGAGGTGGGAATGACAGCTGCACATGGGACCCAGGCCAGGCTGGAGAAAAAGACTTCTTTGGTTTCTTAAACGCAGCTTTGGAGGCATTTTGAAGGAGGTAAGAGAAGAGTGAGTGAGCAGAGGGTTGGAGGCCAAGGCATAGAAAGAGAGGAACACACAAGGGCTCAAAGATGGAGCTGGGTAGGGGTGGGGAGTTCAGCACAGAGAGCAGGCCCACACCTTGTCAACAAGGGCTTCCTGGTGCCTGGGGCTGGAGGGCTCCATGCTGTGCTTTGGGCAGAGCCAGAGGGGAGGTCCAGGCCAGGGGAATCCAGGGCAGGACCTGGGCCCCTCGGGCAGGCAGTCCTAGAGATTCTGCCCCAGCAGCAGGCTCTGTGCCCCCGATGGCCAGAGTTGTCAGCCCCCAGCCCACTGCCCCCGCCCAGCCTGGCCCTGGCCTGGTAATTGCCAGCGATAATTATTGAGTGTGCACAAAGGCCTGGCTTGTTTTCTCCTACCAGTGGGGGCTTGGGGGCCTTTGTTTGGGCCAGGAATTGTCTTGAGGCCTCTGTTTAGCCAATGCTGTCTCCTCTTTGTTAACATTCCTTACTAACTGTGGCTCCTAAGGGGCTGGAGGAGAGGGAGAAAGGCGGCACCGACCCCTCCAGCTGCTGTGGCCCCGCTGCCACCCCCTCATGCCCCTGGGAAATGTTGGCTCTGCTTTTTTCTCCCTATACCTGTGGGGAACCAGAATGTGGGACAGGCAGCTGGCGGGCCCAGAAATAACCCCGCTCACCTGGCAGGTGCAAGACCCACCTTTCCCGTTACCTACCCAGGGCTGAAAACTATCATTAGGTGTCACTTTCTACAGTGGCCTTCTCTCTCCTTTGGGGGCAGAGAGGATAATTACACACCTGGGCCCCTCTCTACGTTGCCCGACCCCCAGGACGAATGCTACCTGGGCCTTCTCTGCACTTGGAGCCCTTTCCCACCCAGCACTTACACTGCCGACAAATGAGTGTTTTCGCCTGTCCTGGGTTCACATAAATAGCTGCAAATTCCTATAATTAACTGCAGTAAGCCAGGCTGGGATTAAAACAAAGACGGGCTTGTTTACTAGGATGTTCTGAAACAAGCAATTTTCAGCATTACAGTGTCAACTGCTGTCTCTGTCTTTGTTAAGCAAGGCTGGTGGGGCAAGGGGGGCAGACTGGCATGAATGGTGAGTGGAGGGCAGTGGGGAGTTGGGAAGGGGTTGGGATGATCACTCCTGATGTTTCAGCCAAAAATGCTTTGTCCATGGGTCGTTGGGCCTAAGACCTCAAGACACACTTGGCCTCTTGGGAAGGTCAGCGGAGCCAGGCATGGCCAAGGAGGTGCCTCTCTCCTCTTCTTGATGATAGAACTTGAGGGCCTGCAGAAGGGCTTCCTGCCTCAGTCGCAACAAAAATGTTCTCCCACACACTTGACAAAACTCCTGAAATTTCCACCGTTAGGTTTGGAAGCCGGGATAGGTTTTGGAAGTCACCTGGCCCAGAATCTCCTTTTATAGACCGGGAAACTGAGTCCTGGAGAGGCTAACATAGCTAACGTGCTCAAAGTTACTCAGTGAGTTGTCAAGCAGGATTTAAAGTCAGGTTTTCCAATTATTCTAGTACAAGGGTCAACAAATTGCAGCCAAGGGGAAGAATGCCGCCTGCCACCTATTTTTTGTTTTTTTACTGCCTACAGGCTAAGAATAATTTTCACATTTTTAAATGGCTGAAAAAAAAAATAATCAAAAAATGAATAGAATTTCTTGTCATGGGAAAAGGGTATAAAATTGAAATTTCAGTATCCTTAAAGAAAGTTTCTTTGGAATACATGTCTTTGACTGCTTTACCTGAGTAGTTGCCATAGAGACTGTAGGCCCACAGAGCTAAAATATTTACTATAACTATTTTTTACAGAAAAAGTTTGCCGATCCCTGCTCTAGTATATTATATGCTGCTCTATTGGGGTCAAAGCAGAGTTGTTGTTTTTCAGTTTGGTTTTTATTCAGTGAAACCCTTTTCTCACATTAAATTGTGGGAAGGCCTTCAGGGTATAAAGCCAATAAAGGGAGCTTGCTCTGTTAAAGGAATTCCCTTTATGCAATAGACTGATTAAAGTGCTTGGCTGCTAACGGAAATGTTGGTGGTTGGAGTCCACTTAGAGACACCTGGGCACACAGGCCTGGTGATCTCCTTCTGGAAAACCAGCCATTAAAACTCCCATGAGCCACAGTTCCACTCTGACACACATGGGGTCGCCATCAGTCCGAGGCAACTCAAAGGCAATTGGGTTTCTTGGTTCTGTTGAAGTTGGGTTGAAAAGAGTGAGGGAAAACCCCGAAGGACTTTGTGAACTCTTCAGCAGGTGGGACAGTGTCTGAAATCCTCAGGGGAAAATATCGTCTCTTGGAGGCTCCGTTCAGTCCACACGCAGTTTGACAAGTTGCCTAAGATCCAGTCCTCAGTGGAGGAGCCAACACCTGGCAGCACCTAAAGGACATTACAATGACAGCTGTGTGGCTTCACTCCGCATGCGTTGTGAAAATGAAATTATTCATTCTACAGATGTTCCTTGAGCTTCTTTTCTATGCCAGGTGCTGGACTAAGCTCCGGGCGTCCTGGGGTGAATGGAAGACACCAGGCTTCTGCTTTCATGGGTTAAACATGACAGGGGTTAAACACATTCAGTGTTAATGTCAGGTCATAGAGAAGGTTTCGTGGCAGGTTATAAACATTATAAGGAAGAAAAAGAGAATAAGGTGTTAGAGAGAGTCAGGGGTGTGATTCTACAGAGTGCAGAAAAGGAAGGACTCTGAGGAGATTATATCTGTGCAGGAATGAATGAATGAATGAATACATGCATAAATGAACCCAAAAAATGAAAGAGTAGAGACATATCCAGACTATGGACAAGGCTGGGGCAATGACCCACATAGATCACTGGGTAGAAGCCTCAACGAATCCTAGAGAAAGGCAGATGGGACACTGAATAATGACCTTGAGAAACAGATTTGGGCTAACAGGGGACTGCAGACACAGTTTGAAAGCCTTAAGTCCCATCCTTCAGAATCCTAGCCAGACCTCGTGAAGGAAACCCAAGACACAGGGACAGTATCTGCTACCCAGGGCTGTCTTGAAGACAGAAAAGGGTTTCTGAGATGAACAGATAACCAGGTGCACAGTAACAATTGTTCTTCCTGGTGACTGGGGAATAGTGTGTGGGATCTGGTGCTGGGGGAGTGTTGTTGCTTCTCCCTCTTCTTCTGACTTTTCATGTATGGCAGAAGTCACGAACTGGCAGATGATGCCTTAAAGTTAAACATAGGATTACCGTGTTGTTGTTAAGTTCTTTTGAGTTCATTTTCAGCCCATAGTGACCCTATATAATAGCGTAGAACTGTTCCACAGGGTTTCCTGGGTTGTAATCTTTACAGAAGCAGATCATCAGGTCTTTTTTTTCCATGGAGCCACTGGGTGGGTTTGAACCACCAACCTTTTAGTTAACAGCAAAGCACTTAACGGTTTTACCACTAGAGCTCCTTGGAATTACCATGACCCAACAATTCCACTCCAAGTGATGTACCCAAAAGACTTGAAAGCAGAGGTTCAACTCAAACAGATACTTGCACACCAGCATTCGCAGCATCATTACTCACAACAGTCAAAAGTGGAAATAAATCAAGTGTCCATCAACAGTGGACAAGTAGATAAAATATGGTCTATTCATACAATGGGATATTTCTCAGCCAGAAAAAAGAAAGAAGTTCTGATAGATGCTATGACATGAATGAACCTTGAAAATACTACATTAAGTGAATTAAGCTAGACACAAAAGGGCAAATATTGCACGATCCGATTTATACGAATAAGGAGTTCTGGTGGTGCAATGGTTAAGGTATGTGGCTGCTAACCAGAAGGTCAGTGGTTTAAAGCCACTAGCCACTCCATGGAAGAAAGATGAGGCAGTCTGCTTCTGTAAAGAGTTACAGCCTTGGGAACCCATTGGGGGTCACTATGAGTTGAAATTGACTTGATGACAATGAGTTTGACTTATATGAATTATCTAGAATAGGCAAATACATAGAGACAGAAAGCAGATGAGAGGTTGCTAGAGATTAGGGGAAACCCTAGTGGTCCAATGGGTAAGTCCTTGGCTGATAACTGAAAGATCAGCAGTTCAACCACCAGCAGTTCTGCAGGAGAAAAGACCTAGGGATATGCTCTTACAAAGATTCCAGCCTTGGAAACTTGATGGGGCAATCTATTCTGTCACATGGGGCCACTATATGTCAGAATCAACTCCACAACACCCAACAACAACAGAGACTGGGAGGTGGGGGACATGGGGAGTTACGGCTTAGTGAGTACAGAGTTTCTGCTCAGGGTGATGAGAAATTTTTGGAAATAGTGGCGATGGCTGTACAACATTATGAAAGTAATCAATGCCACTGAGTCTG
Organism: Orycteropus afer afer; assembly: GCF_000298275.1. Classification (NCBI taxonomy): domain Eukaryota; kingdom Metazoa; phylum Chordata; class Mammalia; order Tubulidentata; family Orycteropodidae; genus Orycteropus; species Orycteropus afer. Next base: position 16,643,134 of record NW_006921596.1, on the reverse strand, counting down.
TACACATAAAAATAGTTAAAACGGCAAATTGTATGTTACACATATTTGACCACAGTAAAAACAAACAAACAAAAAACAATTGGTCAGATCTGCTGCATACAGTGGTTTTATTCTTAATCAAACTATCTGCCAACACTGCATTTACTGAGCTCCTACTCTGTGTCAGGTATTACTCTGGGTGCTGAGGACACGGCAGTGAACAAAACAGACCAGCTCCCTGCCTTGGGGAGCTGACATTCCAGAGCGGACATGGCCCAAAAACAAATATGCAAGTACATAACATCATGTCTGGTAGTCCCCAGCGCTAGGCAGAAACCTAAAGCAGGAAAGAAGCTAGTGAGGGGTGCACTGTTTCAGCCAGAGTGGCTAAGGTGGCCTCTCTGAGGAGGTGACTACCACACACTGGCCCTTTGGACCCCGCAGTCTCCCAATATCTATGACCTATGACCTATGACCAGAGACCTGAGAAGATGTTCTATCTGCTCAGGTTTGCCACTTTGCTGCTATCTTTCCAGGTTAGTCCTGCCTTGTTGCTGGGAGCCAAGTCCAGACCCTGAGGCGCCCCAGCAAGCCCAGGGGCTGGCAGAGGCAGGCACCTGGCTCCTGAGACCAGTGCTACAATCAGCCCTGAGGAGAGCTATTTTTTTATTCGGGCCTAAGGTACAATTAACAGCCTCCGCTTGGGCCTAGTCCAGCCGCAGGGCCTCTGCTCCTGTCTGAGTGACTGGCAGGAGGGAGGGGACCCTCCCAGTACCCCTCAGTCAACTGCCAGGGTTATTTTGGTGGCTGTTATTTGGGCAAGGAGTGGGCTAGTGGCTTGTGGGAGGGATGGAAGGAGGAAGATGCTAAAAATACTGAGGCCAGACTGAGGTAACTGGCCTCTAACCTCTCAGGGGCCTGGCTTCCCTTCCTGGGTGAAGAGAGCTTAGGCTTCAGCCTTTCCTGAGGATGAAGTGCTGAAGGCTCAAACCCACTCTGGAACCCTTTTGTATCGGCTAATGTTAGTCATAGACACCATTAATCCAGACGTCCTGGGGGTCGGGGGCTAAGTGATCTGCTGAGGTCACACATTTGATAGGCAAAGAACAGATGTCTGGGATGTTGAGAAGCAACTGTAAAAGGAACAAAGGGCCGCCTAGTCAGTGTGACTTCCAGCTAAGGATATGGCTAGAGAAATTCACACAGTGATGCCACTATCCCCAAGCCCTGCAAGCCCTTCCCTTGCTGCAGGAGGGCCCCACCACCCCACCACCTGTGTCCCTTCTGAACTTGTCAACCAGTTGATTCTGACTTATAGTGACCCTATTGTTGCTGTTGTTGTTATGTGCTGTGGAGTCGGACCCAACTCATAGCGACCCCTCCTTGGGCTTCTGAGATGGTATCACTACGGAAGTAGATTGCCCAACCTTCCTTCCAAGGAGTGGCTGGTGGCTTTGAACCACCAGCCTTCTGGTTAGCAGTCAAGTGCCTTAGGCACTATGCTACCAGAGCTCCTATAGTGACCCGATAGGACAGAGTAAACTGTCCCATAGGGTGTCCAAAGCTCTAATCTTTGCAAAACAGACTGCTGTATCTTTCTCCCGAGGAGCAGATGTTGGCTTTGAACCACTGACCTTTTGCTTGGACAAGCCCTTAACCACTGTGCCACCAGGGCTCTGGGTCCTTTCTAGACACATCTAAATCCCACAAGATCTGAAGTGAGATCAAGAGATCTAAAGTGAGCACCCCAGTCAGCTGCCATCTCTCTGCTCTCCATTTTTCTCATCTGTTAAGCAAGAATCTGCTAAGCAGAATTACTGGGGCATCAGATAATTGTATGTTAAACTTCATGAGGAACTGCTGGCCAATTCTTAAATCTGCCATATATGAAAGAATCAGAAGAGAGAATGCTGGGGCTTGACCCAGAGGACCAGGAGCTCTGCCATTTTCTCCCTCACTGAGCCTCCTTCCCCTTTGTAAGCAGATGCCAGTGACACTTAACTTTGTTGGCTATGACAACTTGCAGCCTTCCTGCAGAAGTGAAGGAGGTTTATTTGTTTACATTTTAATATATTTTATATTATACACAACAAACATGCACCCTTTCAACAGTTTCGGCTGCTGTACACTTCTGTGACATTGCTCACATTCTTCAAGCTATGCCATTGAACCAAAAGATTGCTCAACAACCTTTTCCAAACTATTTCAGCATCATGAACACAAACTCACTGTCCCCCGTAAACTTGTCATCTATTCTTTTGAGTTGCTATTGTCAATTTGATCACATAGGTGATTCTTTAAAAGAGTATAATGCTTAACGTAGACATTCTTTTCTAATTAAGCTAAGCTATTATTGACCTCAAAGATGACTTCGAGGGATAATTTTGGTTCAAAGTTTGAAGATTTCATTAAAGTAATAGTTTCAGGGGAGGTAATCTGGCCACAATGGCTCCAGAAAGCCTCAATTCCACTGAAATATGAAATTCTGTTCTGCATTTTTCATCAGAGTTCATCTATCGAATCCTTTTTCTAAATGTTCTAAAGTATTGATGGCAGGCACCATCCAGTTTGTCTGGTCTCATGGCAAAGGAGTAATCTTCTTCAAGGAGTTGATTGGGAACATATTCCATTTCCTGTGAGGGAGGTTTGTTGTCTGGGAGAAGAAAAGGGGGTAGAAAATGACAGAGTTCTGGGGCCTGTACAACATTTATGTCAGCCAGTATGACTGTCCAGGTTGCTGCAAGTCCATATGGCAAACACCTCCTTGTGTATTAAGAAATGGGCACCTGCTCCAGGCAGAAGGAGCCCACAGGCATAGGGCTTGGTTGAGCAGAGGGCAGGCTGGATTGTGCCGCCTATGAAGTTAGGCCCAGAGAGATACAATAACTTGCTCAAAGTCATGCAATTAGTTAACCTAGGCCTGCCTGACCCCACGGTTCCAGAGATCTCTTCATCCTGATTCCGCACTCCTTTAGCAGTCCTAGGTACAGAGCCTCTATAGGGCATGACCTTCCCCTGGTTCCCGAGGAGCAGCAACTGCCCCCCTCCGGGTCCCAGGCCAGAGCCAGCAAAGCCAGATGTTGCCCACTTTGGCTCAGGCTCCTGTCTCAGTGATGCTTCTATGAAGAAAGGTTCAGCTGGCATTTTAGGAACCAGAGCCTCCCAGCAACCTTCCATGCTTTAAACACACACATAGCGACAACATAAAAGCTAGAACTGACACTCAGGGAACATTGTAGCTAGAAAATTACACTCACTAGAATTACATAAAGATGCCTTAGGAAATAGAGGTACAGGGGCCTAAGTCCTGGCCCCAGATTTATCTCTATGTCATTTAACTTCTCTGAGCCTTAGTTTCTTCATTCATCAAGTGGCAAAAGTGTTAATAGATGCCCTGTTAAAATCCCATTTCCCTCAAGGAACACTTGGGTGGGGAACAGGGCAAGACTTTTTAACTTTTTAAAACACCAGTTTTAGATCAGGATCAGACAGACCTGAGTTGGAATTCTCAGCTCTACCATTTCTAGCTTGGTAGCACAGTGGTTAAGTGCTCAGTTACTAACCAAAAGGTCTACAATTCAAACCCACCAGCCACTCCATGGGAAAGATGTGGCACTTTGCTTCTGTAAAGATTTACAGCCTTGGAAACTCTATGGCACAATTCTACTCTGTCCTATAGGTATTAGGAATTCTGCTCTGTGAGAGTGGGTTTAGATTTGATTATCTCTGGTATCTACAATGCCCTTTCTGAGTCTCAGGTTCCTTAGCTACAAAATGGAATTAGTAATCCATGTTCCTGCCTCCAGAATGGGGGTGAGACTCTTGAGAAGAAGGGGATGATAAGAGGGTTTCCTTCTCCCTCTGAGGATTTGCAGTGGTTAAAGGATTGCTTTTTAATAAAAGGGGAAATCATGACTCACATACAAATATAAAATGAACACATGTCAGATATTTTATTTAGCTCATTAATTAATGAGTCAACCAGTAAGATGTTACAACTAGTAAGGTGTTACAACCAGTTCAAAAGAGAATTCAAAGTCCTCAAATATATAGGCAATCAGGAAACCTGAAATGAATTTACAAATAGATGCAAAAATAATCTATCCACAGGGCATTCATCAATGGCATTCTGACCAAACAAATTCATTTTCATTCCTAAAGACAAGACTCACTTGAAATATGATTAGTTTTCTACAGCTTTCAGAGTGGGAAATAGCTCAAAGACTAAGAAAAAGGAGATAATACAGAAGGGTGTGCTGGATAGAACCCCAAGTAATTTTTTTCTGCTTCATTTCAGTCTTTCTCAATTTTTCTTGACATGGTTATGATACTCTAAAATCGAATAACAAAGAGATTTAAGTAGCTTGAGCCACTCAAATCTACTAGGACCAGATGACAGAAAAGTTTCATGTTGGGTATCAACTCTAGTAGGTGAGTAGCAGCTGCACTGACTGCTGTACTGAGAAGCTTCAAGGCTGCTAAGCATGGAAGATAATGGGTCTCACCCTGCCTTTCTGAGAACTACATAACCTTCTATGAAGGAACTTCAGATGTTCTGAGTCTTTAGTTTGGTAGAGTCTGGTGAGGTGGGGTGGTAGAGGATATGGCTATGTCTCTGTGTCTCTTCTTTGAAGAGACTCTAGCAGGGATGAGGCTGGAGGAGAATTGATCTTTATTGGATGAGCACATGAAGTCATCACTAGTGATCACCAGCCAAGCAAGACCCATGTCCCAGCAGCAGACAGACAAGGCCTTGAGGTGTAAGAGAGCAAGACTGAGTTCCCTGATTTCTTCCCTTCTGTGGTCTAGAACTGCCCTTCCTGTGAATTACACAGACATGAAAGGCCTTGGTACATGGTGGTGGGTGACTGGCACACATTTGCAATGGTATATGCTCATGGCCTGACACAGCCATGAAATTAACCAGTGGCAGGAGATTAGTTCTCCTAAATGTGAGCAGAGGATGTATAATAGATGCATATTTTCTGGAGAATCTAGCAGTCTTAAAGAAGAAGGATCTGGTGATTTTCTTCCATAAAGATTACAGCCAAGAAAACACTATGGAGTAGTTCTACAGTATAACACATGGGGTCACCATAAGTTGGAATCAACTCAAAAGCAAAGGCTATTTATCTAGAGCAAGGGAGGTGATGGTCTTACACTGAACAGACCTCATTTGGGATGGTGTATCCTCATCATCACCATCACTATCACCTTCTCCATCATCAGCAGCAGCACCACCATTATCAACATTATTAGTCAGTACTGCTCCTTAGCATCTAGAACAGAGTGGACCCTGAGCAAACATTGTTGGATGAGTGAGACTTTGCATAAATGAGAAATTGGGAGATCTAATGACCTTGGTCGATGCATACATGTAAGTGTCTTATTTTGAGCCAAGAACTATAGTGAAACAGGTTGTACCAGGCCCTGGGACCCATCACTTTTGGTACCATAGAATGAGAAAGAGTATGCTGAATGAATTTGACTTTGGGAGGTCTTTCAGTCCCAGAGTCTTAGTGTTTCTTATGCCATAATAAAAAAAATAAAAGGCAACTCCCTTCACCATGACCCTAAGGGAAGTTTATGAAGAAACAAGAATGGCATAGAGGAGCAGAGAATCTGGGTTCCATTCCTACTTGCTACAACTTCACCTTTCTCTGCCTCAGTTTCTGCATCTGTAAAAAGGAGTAGTAATAGTACCTGCTTCATAGGATTGTTGTAATAGTTAAATGAAGGCATGTATGTAAACCATGTTGGTGGTAGTGGGTAGAGTCCTCAAGGCAGAAAGGAGATTCCTTCTTCTCAACACTGCCTGACCACCCATAGACCCAAGGACACATGTCACTCTTATGAACAGGTTTATGGCCCCAGAGTACTTCTTGGAACAGAAACTCTATGTTATCTTTGTTCACAAGGCTGAGTGTAGTGTAGTAAATTACCTGATATGGCTTTCCTAGCCATAAGTCTTTGTAAACTCCATGGTGGAATTTGCCGTGAGCAACTGAGGAGCTCCTGATCATTAAAGTTATCAACCTGGGGTATTTCTGTTGTGAGTTGCACAAAGCAATGTTCTGGGAAGTTCGCTCTGTCTCTCTCAGGTATATAGAATTCTGATGTTATGATTGGTTAGTTTGGCCACTCTGCCAGGCTCAAAAGGACCCCTCCTAGAGGCAGAAGGAATCTCTCTGACTGCTGACTGAGAAAGATGTGCTGCTGAGAAAAATGCACTCCTGAGAGATACATGCTGCTGAGAAAGAGACACCAAGAGACATGCACTGCTGAGAGAGAGACTGAGAAAGACCTTTGGCTGAGAGACAGCAGGCTGAGAGAGACTGAGTGTGTTCCTGAACTTCAATTGTACCCTGTTGCTTCCCTAATAGACCCCCTAATCTGTGAGTTCTGTGTGGCCACTGTAGTGAATTATTGAACCCAGCAGAGAGGTGGTGGGTGCTGCAGGAGGAACGGTTGGTGTCAGGGCTGGAGGTAGGTGGCATGTCTGGCCTGTCAGCGATAGGCCTTGGGCTACTGATAGTGATTCTGTCTTCCTCTTGTGGGGTTAGAGGAGGTCAGAAGATGTGGCCTCCCTGCCCTTTTGGCACTGAGGCAGAGGCTTCACCATCCAGAATATCATTGGGCATTGTTCTGGTTCCCTAGTGCCGGTCTGACAGGAAACATACCACAAACGCGATGGCCTTAACAAACAGGAGTTTATTCTCTTACAGTTTGGAGGCTTTAAATCTAAGTTCTAAATGCCAGGCTCTAAGGGCTAGGTGAAAGCTCCTTGACCTTGGGGTCCAGCTCTGCCTCCTACTCCCAGCTCACTGAAGCTAGAGGCATTTCTTCACTCAGGCAGCTGCTGGCTGCTGAGGCTGAGAAGCCCAAGGTTGACAAATAAAAAGGTACAGTCCCGATGTTACCAAACCAGACAGTAGGCCATTAATTCAAATCCATTGTAAGTCTCAAAGTCGGCAGAACATGGCAGGCTGCTGAACAAAGACACTGCTACATGCAGGGTCCAAGCGTGCCATAAGTTGGAGACTATTCCCCAAGGCTTTTGTGTATATACAGGAAGCAGACCACATTCCCTAAGGCAGCTACTCAGCTGCTCACAATAGATTCCACCATGGAGCTGATTACCAGTCTCATCATGGAGAGTACTACATCTAGCTGCCCAGCCACTTAATCAGGCCCAGCCAAGTTGACACACAAAGTGAACAACCACAGTTATCATGACAGGGTGAAGGGAAAGTGGAGAATCACAAATTAATATGCTTCCACCCGAAGTGACGCACTGATTTTACGCCACTGGCCTGAGCAAATCACAAGATGAATCACAACTAACACTGTTAGGTGCCATCAAGTCAGCTCCAAGCCATGGTTACTCCTTGTGTAACAGAACAAAATGTCACCCAGTCCTGTACCACCATCATGATCATTGGCACTTTAGCAAACGTGATGTCCTCCAGTGGCTAGTCCCTCCCAATGACACTTTCAAAGTAAACAAGTTGAAGTCTCAGGCAATATCTATTCCATAAGGTTTGTATTGAGTAATTTTTTGGAAGTAGATCTGAAGGCCTTTCTTCTCAGTCTGTTAGTCTAGAAGTTCTGCTGAAACCTGTCCACCATGGGTGACCCTGTTAGTATTTGAAATGCCAGTGGCATAGCCTCCAGCATCATAGCAAACTAACTCTAAGGGAAGAAAAAGTACAATCCTCCTATATGTCTAGCACGTGAAGAGAATGGGCTAAACCATCAAGCAGCACTGATATCTATTACCCCAAATTCTGAGGCACATGTGAGGCAATCTTTCATAACTGTAGAGCACTCTTTAGACTAAAGAGTTTCGTACTCACTACTATATTCAGAATATTCTGGGCCACTGGAATGACCACTTTATAATTGAGAAATGACACCCAATTCCAGTGTCCATGTCTGCTTTCTGTGTACCATGTTGTTGTCAAAAAGTTCAACTGTAGTTGTGGAGGGCTAAGAAAAAAAGAACAGAAGCAAATTAATATAGAAAAGATGTGTTAGTACCAAGAGGAGACTAATTGACAAATGTATTATGAGATGTTTCCGGAACTTTAAAGAGCATCGGTGTAGCAGTCAATACCATATTATTTCAAGAGGTGGTTTGATGTCAGTCAAATAATATTGTTCTTTGCCTCAAATAAATATTTCAAATTTGAGTGTTATTGCTTTTTAACTCTAAGTTCATATTTAATTCACTGAGTACTTTAATTATATAGCTGTTTAAGTGCTAGAAGATAGTTTCATATTTTAATTTGTAAGGGACACTTATTGATTGTTTTGTAACCCAGCATTTTAACCCTTTTCCTATGATTATGCAATGTCCCAACTTACAAATCAGAATCCATTTCCCAGCCTCCCTTGCTGCTAGAGCACAATCGAATGACCTAGGTCCACCTATCAGATGTGCTTATCCCAGACTTTGATCAGAGGCTTGTGATGGAAAAAAGGAATATTATGTGGAACACTTCTGATGGCTGTGGTGGGTCTATACCTACTTCAATCATCAATATCTAAGGTCTAGCATGGGTACTGTCTACAGAGAGAGTTCTCGCATCTAAGTCACAGTGGCCTTTGTAAGACCAGTTCTGCCATTGATTTGATCTTATGGCTCATCCATCCTTGTTATCTGATCTTCAGGGAAAGTGTATAAGCACCCTATATCTTTTCATAAATTTGTTTTCTGCTTAAATTAACCATCACTGGTTTCTGTTGTTTGCAATGTATGTACCTATGGAAGTACATAACAACAACATGGAAGTAACATTACAATAAAAATGTTCAAACTTTAGTCTGCACAAGAAATAGACAACCAATTGCCATTGAGTCAATTCTGAATCATGGTGACTCCATGTGTGTAGAGCCGAGCTGTCCTCCAAAAAGTCTCCTTGGCTGTGACTTTTCAAAAACAGATCACCAGGGCTTTCTTCTGAGGTGTTTCCTGGCGGGTTTAAATTGCCACCTTTTCAGTTAGTAGTCAAGCACTTAACCACTCAAGAAGTACATCCACCCTTAGAAGAAGTGGGTAAACCAAAAAACCAAACTCACTGCCATAGACTCAATTCTGACTCATAGCGACCTCCATTGGGTTTCTGAGGCAGTAAATCTTTGTGGAAGTAGATTGCCCTATCTTCCTTCCACGGAGCTGCTGGTGGGTTTGAACCACCAACCTTCTGGTTAGCAGTCAAATGCCTTACACAATCTAAATTTGAGAAACACTAATCTAATGGTGTTCTTTTATTTACAAATGGGAAGTCTGAGGACCACAGAGGGGATGGAATCAGCCCAGAATTCCATAGAGAGGAAGGAATGGAGCCCAGATCGGTACCAGATTTCTTGCCTTCTGGCCCCAAGTGCCTTCTAGTGAAGCAGCCTGGCTGGGGAATTGCTGACTTTCTCTGGGCCTGTCCCAGATGGGGAGGTGTGAGGCATGACTAAGGGCTATGATGGATCCTGGTTAAATGTCTACAGTCCAGAGGACAAAGCCCAGAATTATTCCCAGGCCTTAGAACCTAACGGACTTTGCCTTCTGAATTACAAATATGCTTTAGACAGATAAACCCTTTTTCCTTCCAATTTCTCCCCTTTGAAATAATCTATCCTCTGCCTATCCCACCATTGTAACTTGGATCCTGTGCTTCAACAAATCCACAGATGGAGAAGAAATTTGTCCCAAGATGCACCACGTCCACAGTCTCACTAGGACCTGATTCAGAAGATGAGATTTGAGACTTTTTGAGTAAATTATTGAGATGATATTTTGGACTTAGAGTTGATGTTGGAATGGATTAAGACTTTTGGGGATATCAGGAAAAGTGACTGTATTCTGCACATTGGAAGGACATGCATTTTAGGGAACAAAAGGATGGATTGTTATGTCCAAAAACAAAACAAAAATATATGTTGGAATCCTAACCCCTCATACCTGTGAATGCAATTTTATTTGGAATTAGAGTCTTTGCCAAAACAGAAAAAACAAAATACTGAGTTTGAGTTGATTCTGACTCATAACGACCCTATGGGACAGAAGAGACCTGCCTCATATGGTTTCCAAGACTGTAAATCTTTGAAGGCCCAAACTGCCTCATCTTTCTTCTGTGGGGCAGCTGGTGGGTTCAAACTGCTGATGTTTTGGTTAACAGCTGAATGTTTTAACCACTGTACCACCAGAGCTCCTAGGGTCTTTGCAGATGTAATCAACTTAAAATGAGGTCACACACATTTAGGGTGAGCCCTAATCCAATATAACCGGTATCATCCTTATAAGAAGAGAAAACAGAGACACAGACACAGAAGGAAAACAGCCATGTGAAGAGGAAGTAGAGATTGGAGTGATGCTACCGCAAGCCAAAGAGAGCCTGGGGCTGTCAGTATCTGCAAAAAACAAGGAAGAATCCTCCTCTAGAGGCTTCAGAAGAAGGACAATCCGGCCAACATGTCAATTTCGGACATCTGGCCTCCAGAACTGTGAGAAAATGAGCTTCTCTTGTTCTAAGCCATACGAGTTTGTGGTCATTTGTTAGGGCAGCCCTAGAAAACCAGCAGATTTTGACTGAGCACAATGGATGGCCGAACTTGAGCCCAAGAGCAAGTGAGGGTGCAGGGGATGCAGCTCTTGCTCCCAGAGCCACCCCTCAGTCTACAGCCCTCCCGTAAACAAGCTGTTGTGCCTGAGAGAACATGATAATAGCAGGTCCTGCCATCCTGCCCTCTCTCTGTGTCGGAAAGGCCTTCAATTATTGTCTTAACCAACTCAGATATGGCTCTCAAAGGGTATATATTTCCTGAAGCTGTATACAATTCCTGCAAACTTTTTCCTCCACTCTCTCTTCTAGGGTCCCCTCCCACCCGCCTGCCCAATCCCTCGAACTGCTTCCGGGACTGAAGCAGCCAATGCTTCAGAAGTCCTGCAAGGCCAAAGTACCATGCTCAGGAGAATAAACAATTAGAGTTCCTTATCCATAGCAACATCCACCAATGCCAACTTAGTTAGGCTTCAAACCCAAAACCAAGCCCACTGTCATTGAGTCACTTCTGACTCCTAGTGACTTTATAGGGCAATGTGGAACTGCTCCATAGGGTTTCCAAGGCTGTAATCTCTATGGACACAGACTGCCACATCTTTCTTCTGCAGGGCAACTGGTGGGTTTGAACAGCTGACTTTTCAGTTAGCAGCCAAGGCTTTAACCACTGCACCAGCAGAGCTCCTTAGTCAGGCATAAGGGGTGGGAGATTACAGCCAAGAAAGCCATATGCAACAGTTCTCCTCCATCACTCAGAGGTCCCTATGAGTTGGAACCAATTCAACAGCACCCAATTAAAAAAAGGGGGGGAGGATGGATGGGACAGAAAAATTCCTGTTAAATGTACCTACCAATCCAGCCCTACACTGTTCCTGGAATTTCTCATTAAAAAGCCAATCCTTTTATTAAAGCCTAACTCTCATAAAGTCCCTACTTGACAGTCAATGTTTATCTCTGACACCAAGAGGAACTTCTTCAGAGAAGACCAGTGGTCCAGAAACTTGGAAAAGAGCAAATTAAATTAATGCCACTGAGTTGTACATGTAAAAATGATTAAAATGTTTTGTTATATATATATTTCCCTATAATTAAAAAAAAAAAAGTATATCTGCCCAGGTGTGCACTGAATGAGGTTGGCATGCAGTCTGAACAGGCCTGATCTGAGTGAGGAGAAGTTCTTGGCACAACTTCACTCTGAGTCCTACAGGCCCAAAGGTTGCCACAGAATGAAGAAAGAGACTGAAAAGTAAGGGGGAAAAGAGAGGAGTCAAGGAGACCTCTAGGTTATAGAGAAACTCCTGCCAGAGTCTGAATGTGACCTGGTGCTAACCACTTAAACTTTCTGCACTTCAGTTTCCTCACCTGTAAAATGAGGAAGACAACTGTATCAGTCAGGACAAGCCAGGTTTTGCTGCAGTAACAAACTACCCAAATCTCAATGGCTTACAGCCCCACAGGGTTCTTTCTCACTTACCCTCCATGTCTATTGTGGGTATGTTGGGTTTTCTGCTCATTGTATTCAGAGCAGCCACCAACCCAATTGTTGCTGGTTGGTGAGCCAGAAGGGAAAAGAATGATGGAAATCTGGGACCAAGCAATTAATGTTCTGCCTGTAAGTGCCACAGCCCTCCTGTTCAAGGTCCATGGTTGGCATAAATGGTTTGCACTCAACTACCAACCTGAAAGTTAGCGGTTCAACCCCACTGCACTGTGGAAGAAAGGCCTGGTGATTTGCTTCCATAAAGATTACAGCCATGAGATCCTTCTCCAGAGAATGGTCTCTTCTGACAACATGACCAAAGTAGATGAGACGAAGTCTGGCCATTCTTGTCTCTAAGAAGCATTCTGGCTGCACTTCTTCCAGGACAGATTTGTTAGTCCTTTTAGCAGTCCACGGTACTTTGAGCATTCTTCCCCCAACACCGCAACTCAAAAACAACTCCTCTTCAGTCTTCCTTATTCATTGTCCGTTATTGTTGTTAGTTGCCATCAAATCAATTATAAGTCATGGTGACCCCATGTGTGAAGAGTGTGCACCACAGGGTTTTCAAGGCTGTGACTTTTCAAAAGCGGGTCACCAGGCCTGTCTTCCAGGGGGCCTCTGGGTGAGTTCAAACTGCCAACCTTTTGGCTCGTAGCAGAGTACTTAATGATTTCAGTGAGGTCAAGGGGGGCCAAATAGTGACTCTGCCACTAACTTGCTGTGTGATCTTGGGAAAGATGCTGGCCATCTCTGAGCCTCTAATTCCTCTGTAGTACAAAAGGGGTCTTAATCTCAATCGCAATACAAGAATTAGCTTGGGGGTAGGTAGGTAGAGTGTGAATGATAGGAAATGAAGGGCTGCATTTGGCTGCTCCCCATTAGTTGGAGTAACATGCACCCCTTGGTGCTGAGCTCAGGAAAATCTTTGACACTAGAGCTGTCTGTGTCAGGCTTATGAATCTCAATCCCTAAATGACTGATGACAGTGGCTTCTTACAGAGGAAATGAATTGTTGCAACACAATCCAGCCATGTTGTATCGATATGATTAGCTAGTTATCCATGGAGTGCAGTAATTTGCTTTGATTTTTAAGTATCTGTTAGCAGCCAAGTCCTAATGAGGCGGCTCTAAATTGATTAGATACTCCAAGATACAGCACGGTTCACGGATCGTTTCAGAAAACTGTCAAGATCCCGAGACTGGCATTTCATTGGATTTAATGATTGCTGGAGAAGGTGTGCATCCCAGCCAGATACAATCACATTTGTCAGCATGATCCTTTTAAGCACAATTCAATTAAAGTGTTATTCTCTAATTTTATTAGAACTGGAGCCCAGAGCTAATGCCAGCTTCCGATATTGCGTCAGGAGGGGAGTGTGCACAATTTAATTTCCCTAATTGGAGTTTAGTGATCTAACATGCTTTTCATATCTTAATTCTTGGGATAATCTCTGGTTTTTGCACCTGCTACAATTTCTTTAATGGGAATAAGCAATCAGATACAACAGTTATGCCTGGTGTGGAATCATTGGGTCACATCTGCCTCATTGAAGAGAATTTGCACATCTGGATCTCCTGATTTTACCTGCTCCCTTCTCCCCTGATCTTGGCCTTGACCTTGATAAGGCAGGCCTCTTGCCTGGCTGTCATCAGCTTTTCCAATCAAGCTGGTGGTCTTGGAATGGGGAATGATAGGAAGAACATGTGTTTTATAGTCAGTCTATTTGGGTCCCAGCTCCACCACACCCACATATCCACTTGTTCATTATTTAGTGGGTGCCTATTATGTACCAGATACTCTGTTGGGTGCTAGGGTACAATCATAAGCAAGTTAGACATGGTCTCTGACACCATGGAACTTAAAGCTTGCTTGGGGTTGGGGTCATTCCATGGTGACCACACAAATAACACAACAGTCACCATTGTAGTAAGAATTGTGAAAGAAAAAAGTTATGTGAGAGGAACCTCTTAGGGATGGGAAGGGCCTCTCTAAGGATGTGATATTTAAGCCAAGGCCTGAAGGTGTTCCCTTGGCCTTCAGATCCCTGGATGAGGACCAGGAGCATTATCATGCAGAAGCCTTCACACATGACCTTCCCTCTGGCTGCAATGCCTAATCCCATTCCTTGGACAAGTCCCATCTTTAAGATCTTGGACAGAGTCCTAAGGTAAGAAGAAGCTTTGAACATTTGTAAAGCAAAGAGTGAACCAACTGGTTGAAATGAGGTAGGACTTGTCAAGATTAACTTAGTTAAATAGGGATCAGATCCCAAAGTTCCTTACAGGTAGGGCCTCACACATCTCTGCCCCAATGTAATTATCAATAGTGTTCCTTTCACTCTCCAAAGTGCCCCCACATGGGTGATAAATTACATGACCACCCACTGTATAGGAGGATTTTATCACTAACATTGTCAGGAATTGCTAGCACTTAGTGAGAATTTTAAAAAGATAAAAATCAGTCAATTTCATTATTGTTTTTACATTCTCCACAGACTCTGAATCTTTTATTGCCTGCATTCTCCCACTGTCCTCCCACACACAATTGATCCTTTGAATTTTATCCTATGAGCAATGAGAAACCAGAATCACATAGCTATAGCTTGCACTCTGTGTCCCTACACCTAGAACAGTGTCTGGGATATGCTAGATGTGGAGTCTATGCCTTTTTAAAGACCACCTTGGCTTCTCTGTAGACAATGGACTGAAGGGAGGCAGGAGTGAAAGCTGAAAGGCAAGGGTGGAGGGGGACTCTTGATGTCTTCCAGGTGAGAGATGATAGCGGCTTTGACCAGAAGGAACACAGCGAAGATACTGAGAAGACAGAGTTGACATACCTGTGCTCATTAGATGTGTGACCTGGAGCAATCCACTTAACCTCTCAAAACTAGTTTTCTCATCTGTAAAAGGAAGTCATTTCAAAGAGCTATCAGGAAGTAATTTAGCACAGTGCTGGGGACACAATGTGTAATGGAAGTACAGTTATTTGAAGGATGGATGGATGGATGGATGCCTGGTTTGTTGGTTAAAATGATATTCCATTGTTGTTGTTGTTATGTGCCGTGGAGTCGGACCCGACTCATAATGACCCCTCCTTGGGTTTCTGAGGCGGTATCACTACAGAAGTAGATTGCCCAACCTTCCTTCCAAGGAGTGGCTGGTGGGTTTGAACTGCCTGCCTTCTGGTTAGCAGTCAAGTGCCTTAGGACTACGCTACCAGAGCTCCCAAGTGATATTCTAAGCAATGAAAAGAACATTATTTGCTCTTAGCTAGCTTTTGCCCAGTTGGAAAACAGAGACCTTTATGCTTAGATTGACCAGGACTTAGCTGACCTGTGTCTCACCAAGACTGCTGACCACTCTCTGCCCAGTTCTGGACCTCAAGAGTTAAGCACATTTCCCACAGTTCAGTGAAAATTTAGCCTAACGTCTGGGGATGGCCAGACTTGAGCTTCAAACTGTCAGAGGGGAAGAATCCCATAGAGTCCCTAGTCTGCTTCCCTCTTGTTACCAGTGGGGAACCTGAATCCACACAGAAAGTCGAGGGCAGAGAATAACTGTTTCAGACAGCAATTCTGCCTATACCAGAACATTGGGCTAAGGTAAATGGCACCCAGGAGCCTTGGCCCCCATCTCCTTTATAAGATCTCACTCCAGAGGGTCTTGTCCTTGATGATACTATTATGTTAAGAAAAATAGCTAAAATTTCTTGAACTCTATGCACCTAGCCCTTCCAAAGGCCATAGGTAGGCAAAGTGATGGTGTCTTTTTTTGCAGACAAGAAAATTGGGGTTCCAGGAGGGAGGTACTTTGTGCAAGGTCATCGGGGAAGCAGCAGAGGCTAGAGTCAGACCCAGCCTATCTGACCCTTAACCACTAGAGTGAATTGTCCAACATTATAACCCTTCTCCCCACTCTAACCCTGAAGCACAGAGTCTGCTAAAATAGGAGGTTCTCAGAGCCTCATCCAGGCCCAAGGTTGCAGCTGCAGTTTAGGACAATCTAGAGCTCTATGCACTCCCTCAAACCCCTCCTCAGCTCTAGACTGGACTAAGCCAGCCCAGCCCCAGCCAGCATTCAATAGAAGCATGCCAGGGGCCGCCCTTACTCCTAACACAGCCTTGTTTCCTCCCAATATGGCTTCTCTTCTGGAATCTGGCCTGGCTACACACTGCTCCTGATCTCCTTAGGGATATAATACCTAAGCATGGCCACAGCTAGATGAAGGGCAAAGGAGCTCCTTGCTAGTCAGAAATGGTTTCCCATTGCACTCAAAATAGAATCTCAAGATATTTCCATGGTCAGAAGCTTCTAGAAGCTCTAATTCCTGCTTATATCTCAAACTCTATCTCCTATCATTCTCACCTTCATGTGTTCCAGCCACTCCAGCCTTCTTTCTGTTTTTCCTGCTCCTGTCAGCATCTTTGGACTTGCTGAACCCTCCATCTATCTTCCCCTTCTTGCATCCTCTTTCAAATCTCAGTTCAAATGTCACCTCTCAGATAGGCTTTCTGTGACCAGAAATCTAAAATATACCCCAACTCTTGGTTGTATCCATGTTCTATTTTTCTTATACCACTTACCATTAAAATTACTTGCTATGTGTATTTGTTGCTGCTGCTGCTGTTATTATGTGCTGTCAAGTCGGACCCGACTCATAACGACCCCTCCTTGGGTTTCCAAGGCAGTATCACTACAGAAGTAGATTGCCCAACCTTCCTTCCGAGGAGTGGCTGGTGGGTTTGAACCTCCAGCCTTCTGGTTAGCTGTCAAGGGCCTTAGGCACTACGCTACCAGAGCTCTTCTATGTGTATTTATTTGCTTTTTTATTATCTCTCTCTCCTGACAAGAATGTAATTCCATGGGGAAGTCTTTGTCTGTATTTATTACTTTATGCAACAGTTGGTGTAGCACCTGGTACATAATAGATGCTTGATAAATATTGGATGGATGGATGGATGTCACATAAAGAGAATCTCTAAAGCCATAGATCATCAAACCTAGAATGATCACCGGAAGGATAGCCCAAGCCTTTTATCTTTCAGAAAATAAAAGCTGAGGTCCAGAAACGAGTGGACTCGTTCAAATCTGGAGATCTAGGTTTTAGCCCTGGCTTTGATTCTGGCAAAAAAAAAAAAAAAGTACTGAATAACTATTGTCATTAGGTGCTGTTGAGTCAATTCTAAATCGTAGTGACCCTGTAAGACAGAGCAGACCTGCCCCGTAGGACTTCCTAGGCTGTAACCTTTACAGGAGCAGATTGCCAGGTCTTTTCTCCTGTGGAATTGCTGGCAGGTTGGAACTGCTGACCTTTTGGTTAGCAGCTGAGCACTTAACTATTGCACCACCAGGGTTCCTTACTGAATAACTAGAGGGAGCCTAAGTTGTAAAGTGGAAAAATCCACTGCCAGTGAGTGGATTCCAACTTGTAGGGACACTGCAGGACAAAGTAGAACTACCCCATAGGGTTTCCAAGGCTGTGAATCTTTATGGAAACAGACTGCCTCATCTTTCTCCTGAGGAGTGGCTATGGGTTTGAATTGCTGATCTTTTGGTTAGCAGCCCAATGCTTTAACCACAACGCCACCAGAGCTCCTTAGTAAGGTGGAAAGAGGACTGGATTGATAGTCAATCCATCTTGGCAAACGAACAGCCCTCATCAATTTGATTCTGTCCCATGTGATCACTCCCCAACCTCAGCTGTTTGGCCAAGGGAGGACACCTGACACAAAGGTGGCCACCCTACTGGGAAATCAGTGACTCACCTGGAGTACAAATGTCAGCAGACTGGTCCTGTTGTTTTCCTTAGAATCTGACCCAGGAAATACCAAGGAAAGAAAACAGTGGCAGAGCACCGAGTCGTGATGAAGAGCAGAGTCGTAAACTGGGGCCTGTGAGGTTGTTTTATTTACCCTTCAGAATGTTGTTTTAAAACTTGAGTTAGTTGCTAGCATGTAAAAATCAGATATTGTAAAATTCCCCAACATTTGGCTTTTCTTGAGAGATCAGAAGATCAGGCAATGCTGGCCCCACATGCCTGTTTGGCAACAGTTGGCTGGCACGGAGCCACAACTGTTCCTTGTGTCTGTCACTCAGAGTACATCCAGGAAGACAGAACCCTCTTCAGGAATTAAAAAAAAAAAAAAAAAACTCATGCCCATCAAGTGGATTCTGACTCATAGTGACCCCCATTGGGTTTCCAACACAGTAAATCTTCACGGAAACAAATTCCCCCATCTTTTTTTCTGCAGAGCAGCTGGTAGGTTCAAACCACCAACCTTTTGGTTAACAACCAAACACCTCAACCATTATCCACTAGATCTTCTTTCAGGAATTCAATGGAGGAAATTCATTGCAGAAAGTCAGCTACAAAGGTGGTGGTGTTGTTATTGTTGTTAGGTGCCGTCCAATCAATTCTGACTCACAAGGACCCTATGTTCAAAACACTGCTGGTCCTGCACCTTCCTCACAATATTTGCTGGGCTTGAGCCCATTGTTGTAGCCACTGTGTCAATTCATCTCCTTGAGGGTCTTCTCCTTTTTCTCTGACTCTCCACTTTACCAAGCAGGATATCCTTCCCCAGGGACTGGTCCCTTCTGACCGAATGATCAAAAGAGTTAAGACAAAGTCTGACCATTTTTGCTTCTAAGGAGCTTTCCTGCTTCAATTCTCCCGAGATGGATTTCTTCATTCTTCTGCCTGTCCATGGCATTTTCAACATTTTTCGTCAACACCACAATTCAGAGACATCAATTCTTTATTCTTCCTTATTCATTTTCCAGCTTTCACATGCATAGGCTTCAAGGTGACATCTTTGCTCTTCAGCACTTTAAAGAGGTCTTTTGTAGCAGAGTTGCCCAGTGCAATAGAACATTTGATTTCTTGACTGCTGCTTCTATGAGTGTTGACTTGGGATCCAAGGTAAATTAAATCTTTGACAACTTCAATCTTTCTCCATTTATCATGATGTTGCTTATAGGTACAGTTGTGAGGATTTTTGTTTTCTTTATATTGAGGTATAATCCATACTGAAGACTGTATTCTTTGATCTTCATCAATAAGTGTTTCAAGTCCTCTTCACTTTCAGCAAGCAAGGTTGTGTCATCTGCATATCATGGTTGTTAATGAGTCTCCATAATCCTGATGCCACATTCTTCTTCATATAGTCCAGCTTCTCATATTACTTGCTCAGCATACAGATTGAATAAGTATGGTAAAAGGATACAACCCTGATGCACACCCTTCCTGATTTTAAACCATGCAGTATTCCCTTGTTCTGTTCAAACGACAACCTCTTGTTCTATGTACAGTATCCTCATGAGCACAATTAAGTGTTCTGCAATTCCCATTCTTCACAATGTTATCCATAATTTGTTATGGTCCACACGGTCAAATGCCTTTGCATGGTCAATAAAACACAGGTAAACATCTTTCTGGTATTCTTTGCTTTCAGCTAAGATCCATCTGACATCAGCAATGAAATCCCTTGTCCTACATCCTTTTCTGAATCCTACTTGCATTTCTGGAAGTTCCCTGTCCATATACTGGTGCAACCATTTTTTAATTATCTTAAGCAAACTTTTACTTGTGTGTGATATCAATGATACTGTTCAATAATTTCCACACTCTGTTAGAACACAAAGGCATTAGAAGATCTAAAAAAAGCAACAAAGACAAGGTGAGGCAATCCTGAGATTAGCAGCTGGGGCGGGAGATTAGCAACTGGAACTGGTATTAGCAGAACCCAGAAACAGAGGTCATTTGTAGAGACTGAGATGGTGGAGGGCCCACCCTCTGAAAGCTGGAACCCTGGAGAGAGGGGCCAGTCGGTGAGAGAAGTCACAGAGGAGATACAGCTGCAGCCAGAGACACAGCCCACGACAGCAAAAGGGGGAGAAATACCCTGGCTTTTCCCTTCTTCCTGCCCTCTAGTCTCTCTACTGTCTGTCCAGCATTTCCTATTGGCTGAACTGAGCTGAAAGCTAGTTGTTAAAGGAACCTGGGGAATATAGTTTATGTAGGGGTCCACCCCCTGTGATGCAGATCACAGCAAGAAAAGAGAGAGGGATGGATCTGAGAACAAACAGATGAAGAACCAATCAGCCCTCCAGATGGCACAGGTGCTGACCATTTTGCCACCTCTCCCACTGGACCCATTATGTTGCTGCCTGGGTCCATGGATGATTACCTTTATGACCCCTGGTGTTGAAAAAGGACCCAGAAACCAGGTAAGACCATATGTAAGTTGATATTTTGAGGGACAAAGATCATTAAGAAAGAAGGTGTGAGAGTAAAGGAACAAGGTACCTTCTGGGAAACCACACAGCAGACCCCTAAAGAGCCTCTGAGGGTGGTGGAGCTCTCGGAGACAGGTAATCCACCCATGCCTGCCTTAGGCCCAGGGCTACCTTCCAATTCCCCCCTCCCAGGGGCCGGCAGTTCTGTTTCCCTGGTTTCCTCATGTTTGTCTTCCATTGCATGAGAACCCTTGAGTGAGGCTGTTTCTTACCACCACAAGAACCCAAAAGGAATAGGTAGCTTTAGGTTCCATGGTACTTGGCTCAATCTCAGAACATCTTGTTGGTTATCTTGAGTTTTGTGATCACATAGGTCATGGGCAAGGAGTTATCCCCCATTAGACTGATGAGAAAACTGAGGCTAGAAGGAGTTAAGGGCCTTGTCCAAGGTCACTCTGTGACTTGGTGGCCTAGCAGGACTGGCACCCAAGGCTTTATTCTAGGAATTTCAGCTCCTTATCACCTTCTTGTTTGTCACTGACATGGGCCCCATTCTGAGGCCTGTGCTCCTCCTCTGCCTCCAGGGGTTAGACTTGCTCGACTGTCAGAATGATTTGGATTTCGGGGAACTTCTGCCCTGAGCCACCCAATGGGAAGGAGAAAAAATTCTTCAGAGACAAAAGGCAGATGAGAAAAGTTTTTCAGGGAGTGTCTATGATGCTTAAACAAACAAACTCATTGCCATTGAGTCAATTACAACTCATAGCAACCCTATAGGACAGAGCGGAACTGCCCCATAGAGTTTCCAGGGCTATAAATCTTTACAGCAGCAGACCACCTCATCTTTCTCCCAAGGAGTGGCTGGTGAGTTAGAACTGCCGACCTTTTGGTTAGCAGCCAAATGTTTTAACCACCGCACCACCAGAGCGCCTTCTCTGACACTTAGATGACAATAATAACTAAAACTAGCCCAGGAATTATTCTGTACCAGACACTGCTACGCGCTTTACATGAATTAACTCATAAAGTAGGGGGTATTATAAGCAGATTAGGGATCTGAAGCACAGAGAGGTTAAGTGACTTGTCCAAATTTTACCCTGCTAAGAAGTGGTAGAGGTGGGATTTGAACCTACAGACTTAGCTTTAGAATCTTTGTTCCTTACATGCATTAGCTCATTTTATCCTCCCAGTACTCCTGTGACTGGGTTACTATCAGTACCTCCATCGTGGAGAAAATGGAACTGAGAGTCAAAGAGAAAAGTGATTTGTGGCAAGGCAGACAGCACCTCCCATACCCCACACCCATATCCCCAGGGATGGGTGGAAACATAAGTTGATAGATATCAACACTAGCTAACATTGAACATGTACTTGTAATGTGTCAGCCACTGTTCTAAGTGTTTTACAAGTATTAGCACATGTAATCCTCACGTGAACTCTATGAGGCAGGTTTTATTATTACCCTTATTATACAGATGAGGAAACTAAGGCCCAGAAAGGTTAGGTAATTTGCCTAAGATCACACAGCTGATAAGTAGTACACAGTCTGGCTCCAGAGCCTTTTTGCTTCTCTACTTTGCTTCTTCAACAGCTGTGCAAAAATAGCATTGAGCTATGGGGAAGGTCCCTGGGTGACACAAACAATGTGCCATCTGAAAGCTTGGCTGTATGAGGCCACTCAGTGGTGCTGTGGAGGGAAGGCCAGGCTTCCTACATAAGATTGTTGTTGTCATCATGTGCCATCGAGTCATTTTGTTTGACTCACAGAGACTCCGTGTGACAGAGTAGAACTGCCCCATAGGGTTTTCTTGGCTGTAATCTTTGCGGAAGCAGATGGCCAGGTCTGTCTCTCATGGAGTGGCGGGGTGAGTTCAAGCCACCAACCTTTTGGTTAGCAGCTGAGTGCTTCCCCATCTGCGCCACCAGGGTTCCATAAGATAACAGCCGTTGAAAATTCTATGGAACACAATTCTATGACACATATGGGGGACACCAGGAATCAGAATTTACTCTCCAGCAGTGTTGGTTTCTTCGTTTTCAGGTCTGGGAGGAGGGTGTCTGGGGAAATACTGGCCTCCTTAATGGGAGCTCTGGTGGCGTAGTGCCTAGGCATTTGACCGCTAACCAGAAGGCTGGCAGTTCAAACCCACCAGCCACTCCTCAGAAGGAAGGTTGGGCGGTCTATTTCCATAGTGATACCTCCTCGGAAAGCAAAGAAGGGCTCACTGAGACTTAGTGGCAGTGAATTAACTTTGAATGGCATCAGGTGAGCAGTTGAATACTCCCTGAGGCAGCCTGGACCAGGGCTTGGGAGGGAGCCTCAGCTAGGATACCAAGGCCCAAGAACAAGACACTTCTGAGGAAGATAGGCCATCTTTGAGGCTCCCCCAGGGGATGAGGCCTGGAGATGGCTGCCTGGGGGGGGGTCAATAGGTTCTCATAAATGGAAACCCCCAGGATTTGCCCAACAGAAGATGCTACGGACTAGGAAGGTAGGTACCGTGCTCTGCACAGGACAGTGTCACTGTCAGAGACTATTAGGGGTCAAGTTTATCAGGGAGCTGGTCTGGGGTCAGGCAGCAGAGGGGGAAGATGAGAGGAGGGATATTAAAGCAGAAAGAGAAGCAGAGACGTGAAGGGAGAGGAGAGGGGAGGAGGGGGAGGGGTGAGATTGAAGAAAAGAGAAGGACACATTGAAGCAATTGGAAAGAAAAAAAAAGTAAAAGGAGAGAGAATAATTTTGAGCAAGCACTTTTTAATCTCCCCTTCCCCCATACCCCTTGCCCTATCCCAGTTTTTCCCCTTCTCAAAGTTGATTATTGTCTCATAAATAACAAATAGAATGAGACTAGCTTCTTGGAAGATGATTTAGGGAATAAGGGAATAATTGTCCGCAAGAGCACTGACCAAATAGAATTATTCTGGCCCCTTTTGTTTCCAAGATGGGGCTGGGGTGGGGGGAGGAGTAGGGTAACAGCCTTAGGGCTGCTGTGGAATTACCTCTCAGTTTCTCTCTCTCATGGCCAGTGAAGATTCATTTCATCGTCATGTCTGACCACCCTGGCCAGGTAAGTGCTCAAGACAGTGAAAAATGATGTGTGGCTCCGGGGAAGGCACCACAGAAATCAAACCAGGCCTCCATCCTCCATCCCTAAGTGGGAGCCCAGACTCTGGGGCCATGGGATGACAAGGGCCCCAGGACTCACCCTGAGATTCGAGCAATATTTGCAGCCTTCGCCCTACGGCTTCAGGTCAGGAGTCTCTGCTATGCTCCTGAACCTCAGGGAAAGGGAGGCTCACCCCTCATTATCTCCACAGCGTAACAGACCGGATGGTAGGGGACAAGGCTCTGCTGCTGCCTGAGTTTCATTTGACTTGGGTGAAAGGAAGAGTTTGTTCCCCACGAGAGCAGCCTTGATAACATGCTCTCCTTGGTGAATGGACAATTCTGAATCCTCTATTCAGAGTTCTTGGTTAGAGCTCACAGGTAAAGATGAGCAGTCCCCGTGCAAACTCTTTGCAGATCATAACTGGTGCCTTTTCTTCTTGTTTTTTATATTATACGGCCGTGTGTCACTGTCTCCCACTTGAATGTGACTCTTTCCTTCCTTCCTCCCTTTCTTCCTTCTCCCTTCCCTTCCTCCCTCCCTCCCTTTCTCTCTTTCTTTCTTCAACAAATACTTACTAAGCATCTACTCTGCACCAACCACTTTGGGAAACCATAAGACTACAGCAGTGAACAAGACAAAGTCCCTGCTCCCATGTAACTTACATTCTATAAAGAAACTACAGACAACGAATGAGCTTGTTTGCTTGTTTAAAAACCAAAAAACCAAAGTCACTGCCGCTAAGTCTTCCTGACTCATAGTGACCCCTGCTTGGGTTTCCCAGGTGGCATCTCTACACAAGTAGATTGTCCAATCTTCCTTCTGAGGAGTGGCTGGTGGGTTTGAACTTGCAGCTTTCTGGTTAGCAGTCAAATGCCTTAGGTGCTATATGCTATGGTGGGGGTTCAAGGAACATGGAGTGGAGCAGGGTAGAATGGCTGGGCAGGGACAAGACTAGATGGGAGAAGAAGGGAAGGGTCTCTGAGGGGTCCTGGGGCTGCATCTCAGGGACAAGCCAAGGAGGGGTAGAAGGTGGAGTCGGGGTGAGAAGCTATGAGACAAATGATAAAGGACAGGCTTTAACTCTGGGTGACAGAGCTAGGGCAGGTAGCAGTGTCGTCTACTGACTGTGGGGTGGGAAATGGATTATCAAGGGACCAAGACGAGAGAATTATCAATGAGAGATGAAGCTGGGTGGAAGCAGAAGAGATGGTAAAATGAGAGTTGTCATTAGCTGTCACTGAGTCCATTCCCACTCATGGCCACCCCATGTGTGCAGAGTAGAACTCCTCCATGGGGTTTTCAAGCCTGTGACCTCATGGAAGTAGGTCTCCAGGCCTGTCTCCCAAGGCACCTCTGGGTAGGTTTGAACTGCCAACCTTTTGGCTAATAGCTGAGTGCTTAACCATTTGTGCCACCCAGGGACTCTGAAAATGGTGAGCTCCTGGGAATATTTTGCAAGTAGAGCTGACAGGATTTGCTTAGGGATTGGATGCAAGGTCTCAGACGCCAGCCCCCTCCCCCAGGAAGCCCTTGGTCCCCCTTGACCTTCTTCCTGGAGCTGTCTGGAACCAGCAGAGGAGGTGATCCTGGTGGAACATTTATTGTTCCCCCGCCCCAACCCCGTGTGCTGCCTCTCTGCAAAGCGTTATTACCCCCTTTTCACACAGGGGGAAAAAAAAATTATAATTATATATATATATATATATATATATATATATCTTGATTTCCATTGATCCATCCTGAATCAATGCTTTTAAAAAATCTCACGCACATTTGGCTTAAGAGCCAAAACAGGCATTTTATGTTTTGACATGGTGTCATCGATCGAGACGCGTGTGTGTGCGCCACCTGCCGAAGCCCCCGCCCACCCCGGTCACACTGCGTCCTTAATGGCCTTGCCTCCGCCTGCAACTTCCATGCCTCTCCTGGCCCGCAGCACGGGACCCTTTCTCAAGAATTTTGAAAGGATCGATAAGGTGCCTAGGCCCCCCGCTGCTGCCTGTCACTCACACTCCACCATGCCATAAATTATGTATCTGCCTTGTTCTCTCTGGCTCTAATTTCTATTGCATTCAACGACGGCTCTTCGATGGTTGACTTTTCTTAGCCTCAGAGGCAGGTGTGCAGTTGAACTTCCGTGAGGACACAGGTTAGGGCAGTCGGCTTAGGAAGAGGGGCCACAGTGGAAGGAGGAGGGAGCTGCAGCTGTTGGCTGTGAATGGCGGAAGGAGATGGACCCAGCCAGCCATTTGCTTGAGTCTGGGGCTCAGGAAGGAATCCCTGGGCCATGCAAAAGGTTAACATACTCCGCTACTAGCTGAAAGGTTGAAGGTTTGAGTCCACCCCCAGGCACCTTGGAAGAAAGGCTTGGTGATGTACTTGTGAAAAACCAGCCACCGAAACCCCTATGGAGCACAGCTCTAGTCTGACACACATGAGGTGGCCATGAATTGGCGTTGACTCTAGGAAGTGGGTGGAGGGGGCTGCTCACGAGGGCTGAGCTGCGGGTGGTCCTGGACGCTTCTCAGTGGGATGAGAGGTGGATCAGGACCTACCCTCCCAGCCTCGGATAAAGGAGCAGATCTCTGGGGCAGAAGAGAAAGATTGAGGGTGGCATAAAATGGCATCTCATGCTGGGTCTCCTACCCTGAGTAGGGAAGCTTGCTAAGGCAGGGAGGGGCAGAGGGAAGGGAACCCAGTGGGCACAGCCTTGCTGGGGAGTGGGCTTCCCCCACTCTGGGGCCTCAGCAACACCTGCCCAGAATGCAGGCATTAAAAAAGCACTGTGTGGAAGGCCACAGGCCAAGGCTGTCTCTCCTCTACTGTGTGACTGGAACGGAGCCTATTCCTGTCTCTCAAATGTCTATGGAGGAGATTGAACTAGCTGATACTAAGCATAGCTACCAACTCTGAACACTTACTATGTATGTCTCATTTCCAGTTCAGAACTTCATGATGTTGGACAATCAATATCCTTATTTATAGATGAACAAACTGAGGCCAGAGAGGTTAAATCACTTGCCCATGGTCACAGAGCGGAAAAAGGGCGGAAAGATTGGAATCCAGGCCCCTGTAGCTCCAGAGGCTCTGCTCCTAACTGCTCTGTCCTGCCACCTCTTGTGGTGCCAAGGCCCCTCTTGGCTCTCTCCCTCTTTGATTCTCTCAGAGTCTGTACCCTTGGCCTTGTACTCTTAGCTTCCTGCTACCACTCTCCCCTCCCTTGTCCCCACCCCCAAACCCTTCAAACCCCAGCTGCACCTTAGCCAGACCTCTCCTCTCTGCACTTTCTCTCCAACTCTCAATCTCCACAGCCACTGTGCCGTCTTCTCTGCTGATACGACCAAAAAACCAAACCAAACCAACCGTTGAGTTGATTTTGACCCACTGCAACCCTACACGACAGAGTAGAACTGCCCCCACAGAGTTTCTAAGGCTATAAATCTTCACAGAAGCAGACTGCCTTATCTTTCTCCAGTGGAGTGGCTGGTGATTTAGAACCACTGACCTTTTGATTAGGAGCCAAATGCTTTAACCACTACACCACCAGAGCTCCTTATGTTGATATGACAGTGGTAGCCAATGGATTGGTATGTTTTCCCCACCTCAGTAAATTTTTGTAATTAAAAGTAGAAAAAGATTTGACCCATCAGTCCAAGGTTATAACCCCTGCCTTACAGTATGATCTAGGGGAATCCTTTCCACTACGTGGACCTTGGTTTCCTCAACTCTGAAATGCATATAAGGTGATACATACTCTATGCACCTCATAATGGAGGCAGGAAAGGAGAGGGGAGAAAAGGGATAGTTTTTCAAGATGAAAGCAGATAATAAATGAAGCACTTTTAAGCTCCAAAGCTTTATATAGATGAAACAGATTGTTAAATATTTGTGCAAACATAAAGAGTCCTTTCTGTCACCCAGGAAATGAGACTCTAACAGGGGCAGACAGACGCTCTGAATGAGTGTGGAGGATAAACTAAGTCATCACTCTAGCTCTGCAGCTGTACTGACCGCTCTCTACTGGCCCCTTGAGACCTGAGCCATCTCATTGGAGTATCAACAGCTAATAGAAGCTGAAAGACATTAGCAAAGTTTTCTGTTGCTCTTCGCAGATGACCCCAGTCCTCATTCCGCTAATGTGACTGGACCTTGTTTAGATCACAACCTGGCACTTGGACAAATCTTCAAAACAAATTTGGACTCAGAACTGGAAGCATATGTTCATGTCTCCCCAAGAAGAGGGCTTGCCACTGTGGAGACAGGAGCCAAGCAGAGGGGCTGACTCATTCAAGATTGATGCACACTTTCATTTATTTTATAAATAAGGTAATATCCCTGAAGTCTTTTGTACAGTACCTGGGACACAATAGGTTCTGTATACGTACACGTCTTCATCACTCATTCATTTACTCACTCGCTTGCTCACACACAGGACTGGGTTGCACAACTCCAGCAGGCACCATTCACTTGTACACGGGGGCTCTCATCATGCCCATTTCACAGTCAGGCACTGGGCCAAGTCCTTTGGGCTTCACAGATAAGTAAAAGAGGGTCCCAGCCCTGAGGATCTCACAGGCTAGTAAGGAAGAGTAAGATGCCTATGTTGGTGTGTGTCATCAAGTTGATCCAACTCACAATGACCCTATATGATGGAATAAAATTGCCCCATAGGGTTTCCTAGGCTGTCACCTTTCCAGGAGCAGATGGCCAAGTCTTTTCTTCCACGGAGCTACTGGGTGGGTTCAAACCACTGGCCTTTCGGTTAGCAGCTGAGCTGCTTAACCATTGTGCCACCAGTGCTCCTTAAGATGCCTGTAGCCCAGCCCCGTTGCTGTCTGTTCTGATTCATAGCAACCCTGTAAGACAGAGTAGAACTGCCCCATAGGGTTTCCAAAACTGTAATTCTTTACTGGAGCAGACTGTCACATCTTTCTCCCGAGGAGTGACTGGTAGGTTTGAATCTCTGACCTTTCAGTTAGTCGCTGAGCTCTTAACCAATGCATTACCAGGACTCTTTAAGATGCCCATAAACATCAATAATTCCAACAAAAAGATGTTTTTGTTGTTAGCTTCCAGTGAGTAAAGTAGAAACTAAGGAATACCCCTTACCCAAATAAATAAATAAATAAATAAATAAGGAAGAGAAGGAGAGGAAGTGGAGAAGGCTGTGAGAACACCAATCTCATTTGATTTCAGCACTAAAGTAGGCAAAGTCACTCAACAAACCAGTGGAGTTGGATATAGCTGGAAACGCTTGCCCCACCTGCAGGGGGCAGCAGTCATCCATCTCCAGACAAATTTCTTGGCGAATGCAGGGCCAGGATTGTTAGGGCTTCTGACTCCTTTTTTTCTATTTTGTTTTCAATGAAAGAACTCTTGTGACTCTTTTTGAGAAAATGGAAATTAAAATTTTTTA
>NW_006921596.1:16601722-16613224 GCF_000298275.1 Orycteropus afer afer | reverse complement strand
GAGGAGTGGCTGGTGGGTTTGAACTGCCAGCCCTCTGGTTAGCAGTCAAGTGCCTTAGATATACTGAATCAGAATCCACATTTTAACAATATCCCCAGGTGATTCTTACAGATTCTCAGGTAACTCTTATGTATATTCTTATATCAAAAAACAACCTAACTCATTACTATCGAGCGGATTCTGAGTCATAGCAAGCCCCTTTGGGTTTCCGAGGCAGTAAATCTTTACAGAAGTAGACCTTCCAGTCTTCTTTCTGCAGAGTGGCTGGTGGTTTTGAACCAACAACCTTCTGGTTAGCAGTTCAATGCCTTAGGTACTATACCACCAGAGCTCCTTATTCTTGTGTAGGTTCTGATTCAGTATATATAGGATAGAAATGCAGGCTCTGGGGGGTGGGGATTGAGGCTCTCAGGAGAGGGGGGTTGAACTGGAATTAATAGGTTCGAAGCCCTGCTCTGTTCACAGAGCCTAGGGGACAGAAATTGGTTCTTTTGGCCCCTAGACAATAAGGGATATGAAGTGAGGAAGAATTGGAAGAGTAAGTTAGAGATGCAAATTATAGAGGGCCTTGAACAGCCCCCTAAAGAATTTAGACTTGAATAAGCGTGTACTCCTGAGAGCTAGCATTTCTAGGGGTTTGCTAAGTGTAGGCCCCATGTACAATCTCATTGAATCTTCAAAGCACATTTACTATCACCTCCATTTTACAGACGAGGAAATTGAGGCTTAGGGAGTTCAAGCAAATTGCTCAAGTTCCCGTAGCTCGTAAGTGGCAGAGCAGGCACCCAGACTGAGGCCTTTCCGACCTCAAAGGTTGTGCTCTTGACCACAAGAGAAAATAGGTTTTAAACAGATATTCCATTGTCTCAACATATTTTTAAATTCTCTAATTCGTGTACTTCCAGGGTCCTGTTATGTTTTATTGACTTGAAGATTAGGTTTCCACTTTTTTTGAGAAGCCTCTCCCCTCCCCTTTTTAAACACAGCTGTCTTTGAGGGTGGGGAGGAGGAGTGTTTTAAACAGGAGTTGTTTAACTAATTGCCAATTATCTCTGAATAGAGTATGGTTTCCAACAGCTGTAAGGGATTTTGGGCCCCATCTATTGCCTACTGTTGCTGGTAGTTGGAGTGTGTT
Source organism: Orycteropus afer afer (assembly GCF_000298275.1). Classification (NCBI taxonomy): domain Eukaryota; kingdom Metazoa; phylum Chordata; class Mammalia; order Tubulidentata; family Orycteropodidae; genus Orycteropus; species Orycteropus afer. The sequence goes on along the minus strand of NW_006921596.1, from coordinate 16,612,089 downwards.
GAGATATTCTTGGCCCTCTTGCTTCAAAGAGAAGAACCAGAGCCTCACCCCTCCTCTGTTCACAGACTGTCTCAGCCCTGCTTTTATACTGGCTGCCTGATGTAGGAGGCCAGTCTCACTCTGAGAGTATGAGTGGCCATGGCTCTTGTGAGGACAAAATACTGCCCCCAGAACTTTGTGCCCACGCTGGCATCTCCCACTGTGTGTTAGCATTTTCCTGGAACAAGTGGGGTGGGGTGGAGGACTTGCTCAAATATGAGACTAGCCTTTCCCCCACCATCCTGAATCCAGCAGAAAGCTCAAAAGTAAATCTAATGAAGATGCCAGAAGACCCCAAGGTGGATGGTGATGTTAATTGTCCCTTCTGGCTCTGTCTGCTGGATTCCTGGGAACAGGCCGAGGGGCAAACCTTTGTAAATGTTAATCTTCTTAGACTTAAGATATCACAGTGTCTTTGATGTTCCCAAACATGTTGACTCCTATCTTGGTTGAGGGTGTGTGGCCCAGACAGGCCAAATGCTTGTTTTGTCTGTTGTCTTCCTCCAGGAGGGCTCAGTGATAATATGTTCACCTCCAGCTGAAACATGAATAAGCACCTCTTTAAAGCCAGGTTTGGTTTGGGAAGAGGAGAAGGGGAGAAAATAAACAGTGACATTCAGAGCCACTATGGGCTCATGCCCCTCTGGTAGCATAGTGGCTAAGACACTTGCCTGCTAACCAGACGGCTGGTGGTTCAAACCCCCCAGCCACTCCTCAGAAGGAAGGTTGGGCAATCCTACTTCCGTAGTGATACTGCCTCGGAAACCCAAGGAGGGGTCGCTATGAGTCGGGTTTGACTCGACGACACATAACAACAACAACAACATGGGCTCATGCCCAGAAATCAAACTGAACTGGACTTGGTTTCTCATGCAAGACCTGTTGGATTCAGGTAGACAACCCTGTCCCTTATGAACACTTCCTGTTGATTGGCTGTTGTTAGTCACCAGCAAGTTGGCTCTCACTCATAGGGTGACTCACGGACAACAGAACAGAGTGCTGTCCAGTCCGGTGTCATCTTCATGACTGTTGGTAGTTCGAGTCTATTTCTGTGGCCACTGTGTATTTTGAACACTTTCTAACCTAGGGAGCTCATGTTCCAGCCCTGTATCAGACAGTCTTCTGTTGTGATCCACAGGGTTTCCATTGGCTTATTTGCAGAAGGGCCTTTCTTCCTGGTCTTTCTTAGTCTGGAAACTCCGCTGAAATCTGCCCAACATGAGTAACCCTGCTGGTGTTTGAAATACTGGTGGCCTAGTTTCCAGCATCACAGCAACACTCAAGCCACCATAGAACAAATGACAGATGGGCAGTGGCCTGCTGATACAGAACAGGAAAAAGAAAACAACATTTTTTTCTTTTAACTTATTCATACTTGTGTTGGTTAAGGTAATGCTAGTCACTGCATCAAATAAATCAAAAAGTATCTAATGGCTCTACACACAATGGAAGATTATCCCTAAGGAGCTCTGATGGCACAATGCCTAAGGCATTTGACTGCTAACCAGAAGTTTTGCCCTACAAACCCACCAGCCGCTCCTCAGAAGGGTCTGATAGAGCCTGGTGGAACCCCTGAGACTATGGCCCCTAGATGCCCTTCAGGTCTGAAATTGAACTCACTCCTGGGCTTCCAGCCAAACAAAAGACAGGCATATGAGCTGACCATTTACATTAGGTAGATACACTCCTTGGAGAGATCAATGCACAAGGAGACAGCTCAGGTTGCAGGAATGCATAGGAGGGAAGGACACAGGGAAGAGGTGACTATGGGAAGGAAGTGAGAAGAGAGTTGTTGTATTGTGGGAAATTACAATTGATATCATGAGACAAAGTGTATGTGAACTGCTGTATGAAAGATGAATTTGCTCTGTAAACTTTCACCCAAATAACAATCAAAAAAAAAAAAAAGAACGAGTCACACGACTTCACCAAGAGGAAAGGCTGGGAAATGTAGTTTTTACCTGCTCCCCACTAACAACTTATACGATATTATTCAAATTTTCTTTCTTTTTTTTTTTTTTCAATAAAAATCCTGTGGTAGTTCAGTTTGTGGGTCAACTTGGCTGGGCCTGGTTGAGTGGCTGGGCAACTATATGTAGTATTCCCCATGGTGAGACTGGCAATCAGCTCCATGGTGGGATCTACCACAAGCAGCTGAGTAGCTGCCTTAGGGATATGGTCTGCTTCCTGTATATAAGCAGAAGCCTTGGGGAATGGTCTCTAGCATATGGCACGCTTGGACCCTGCATGTAGCCGTGTTGTTGTTCAGCAGCCTGCTATGCTCTGCCAACCTTGGGACTTACAATGGACTTGAATTAGTGGCCTGCCGTGTGGTTTGGTAACATCGGGACTGTGCCTTTTTTACTTGTCAAGCTTGGGCATGGCAGCCTCCGCAGCCAGCAGCTGTCTGAGTAAAGAAAAGCCTCTAGCTTCAGTGGGCCGGGAGCTGGAGGCAGAGCTGAAGCCCAAGGCTGAGGAACTTTCACCCAGGCCCTAGAGCCTGGTACTTTGAACTTGGACTTAAAGCCTCCAAACTGTAAGAGAATAAACTGTTTGTTAAGACCATCCTATTTGTGGTATATCCTTGTCAGAGCAGTACTAGGTAACCAGAACAAATGCTAATGTAAATGTTATAATGCACATAAATTAAAGTGATCATAAATTAGGATTAATATCACAGTAATGAGTTATAATCCCACATTCATTAAAATAAAGTGGCATTTCAATATTTGTTCTTGTTAATAGATGTAATACAATAAATGAAAGGGATACATTTTGAGATTCAATGAATATTATGGAAGAGGAAGCATGAATCTTTGGGGGACAGTTAGTCTCTCTGTCTCATGTTTAAGACAGTTGTGGTAGAAGAGGAAGAGAAAGCAGTTGAATTGAAATAAACTTGAGTTTCAGAAGCAACCTGTCCTCATTTGGGCCGGTCACTTCACCTTTTAGGGGCCTCGGTTTCCTTGTCTGTAACATGGAAGTAATGTCCACTGCAGAGTGAGAAGAGATAATGAGGGTGACCATGTGTAACATAACATCAAATGTTCTACCTGTGGTTGCCAACGAAGTTTGGACCTTATAGTGTTTCAGGGGAAATGTGATGTCATTAATTTATCTGCACCTCTAGTGCTTATTTGACTGCTAACCAGAAGGTTGGTGGTTCAACCCCCCCAGCCACTCCTCAGAAGGAAGGTTGGGCAATCTACTTCCGTAGTGATACCGCCTTGGAAACCCAAGGAGGGGCCGCTATGAGTCTGATCCGACTCGACGGCAGTGAGTTTGGTTTTTGGTTTTGGTCTAGTTTTCCTGAAAAAGAACTGCAACACTGGGCCTGCGTTCTTGCTTGGTGACCTTCAGCTAGAAGAGCTATCACTGTGGCTTTCCCTCCAACCACTCCCATATGGCCTGCTTTACCAATTTCCATGGTCTGCCCGGCCCCTGTGGCAGGTGAGTTTGAGATCCCTGAGCTCCATGAGTGTCAGATACATTACTGGTGATGATTGCTCTCAAACATCAGGAATGTTTCACTTCTACTTTTCTGCTTTCAAAAGAAGGCAGTCCTTGCCAAACCTCCATCACAGCTGTGAGATCCTGGACATTATCTTAATTAGCTGATCAGTTCTAGAAATTGCTTATTAACAACTAAAGCAGATGTACTATTTTATTAGTAGTATTTGCAAAGCACTGTGTTAGGAATAGTATAGCATAAAATTCTGGATCTTGTTAATTTTTCTAAGATAATGAATGGGAATTCCTGGATCAATTCTAGAACTCAGGACCCTGTGAGTCTACTAATATGATTAGGAAGCTGGCCTGTTGACACCAGGGCTGGGGAAGATGACTGACAGCTGTAACTGATTGGCATTGGTGGCAATGCCAGGGGCATGACATTGTGAGGGCAGGCTGACTGTCTCCTGCCAATGTTCACTTGGGTATCACTGGAAAGGCAGGAGACAGACAATCATGGAAGCCTTTGAACAGGTCTGTTGACAGAAGATAAATTAAGAAATAGAGCTGTCAGACTGATAGGCAACGATGCAGGTAGGAGAGAGAGAGGATGCGGGAAGAGAAAGAAAGATTAAAAGAGGCAAAGAGAAGGAGAGGGAGGGGAAGAGAAAAAGAAAAAGAATTCTGAGTGTTGCATTCAGGAGAGAGTAAGGTGTGCTGCTGTGACAATGACCCACAATCTCAGTGGCTTAAAGCAATAGTGGTTTATTTCTTGCTCACAATACATGTCCATCGAGGGTCAGCAGAGGTCTCTGCTCCATGTTGTCTTCAGTCTGGGACCCAGGCTGATGCAGCCTCCACCATCTGGAACATCATGATGGGAGGGAAAGAGAGAGAGTGGTGAACACGCGTTGACTTTTAAAGCACCCACCCGGAAGTGACACACGTCACTTCTCACACTTCGTTGGCCAAGAAAGTCACACAGCATGTCTCACTTAGAATGAGTGGGGAAGTGCATCCTACCATGTGTCCTAAAGCAGAAAAACAACAACGTCTGTGAACACCCTAATGGCAACCTCTGAGGATCCCAGCATTGTGGGTCTGGAAGGGATCTGTATTAGCTGGGGCTTTTTGGGTGGCAAATTATGGAAGGTAAAAGTCAAACCACTTCAACAAATGAGAGAATTCTTTGGCTCACAAAATGAAAAGTCCAGTAGTAGGTCTGTGTATCTTTAGATAAAGCTTAATCCAGGGGCTCAAAGCCCCCAGAATCTGGTCCTTTTCTTTCAGCCCAGTTCCCTTCCATGTGGGTTTCATCCTCAGGTATCATAGTCCCAGGGTTCAAGTTCAATGGGAAAAGAAAGCCTCTACCTCTCTTCAATTTTAATGAAAGTCCTAGGCGTCAATCTTAGTGGACCAGACAGGGTCCTATGTACATTCTTGAACCAATCATTGTATCCGAGGGAGTGGAATGTTGGCCAGGCCTAAGTCATGTTCCTAGCCCAGGAACCAGAGTGGAACTAACATCACCAGAAGCCAGGGGAGTGGAGGGGAAATTCAGGATGGAATCTAGTATATATATATATATATATAAAAAAAAAAGCCCATTATAGGACATAGAGATGGATTTTAACTCGTGTTAATCCCTTACTTTAACTTTTATATATTTAGTGCAAAGAAAGGCACAACGCTAAAAAGGGGAGCAGGAAGTCTTCAGCTAGACCTAGCACTATGTAGGGGTTGACTAGAGGAAGACCATGGGTTGGGGAGACTGGGAGAGAGAGCATGTCAGGCAGAAAGAAGAGTGTGTGCAAAGACCCAGGGCAAAACAATTCATAAAAATGGCCAAAATTTCCAGAGTTTAGGGAACAAAGTTTGAGGGAGCATCACCCTTAGGAGTTTGGGCTTGGCACAAAGGCAATGGAGAGCCATTCGTAGGCATAAGAATTATATTATTACATGTACAATCTATCCTCAGTGAGAAAAATCAACATATAGAGGAGCAGGACTACCAGCTGCTGGAAGGCTGTGGATTAGTGGCCTGATTTAAGTGGTGGCCAAACAGGAATCCTGTCAGTCTGACTCCTGAGCCTGCATTCTTAGTCACACTATTGTCTGGATCCCTGGCACCTGTGCTTCAGTTGGGAAGGGTGAGGACTAGGCCAGGGGTACTTAACCTGATGGAAGTGAGGAAACTTCCCTTATTGGGCATGGGTGGACTGGAAGGCCCAAGTCCTTAAGCAGCCAGCTCCACACCCAGCCCTGGGCACAGGTGAGTACCACCCTCCATAAACAGGGCATAAGGTTCTCCCCCACCTTGCCTCGGAGTGACAGTGGGCTTTCGCTCCTCCCCAACAGGCAAGGAAAGACACCTGAGCCCTCAGGTTCATCTTAGAACTAGCTGCTGTGGTGCCCAAGATAGGCCCTGAGAGAATACTGGTGAGCACATTATTGCCTCTGGTGGTATAGTGCCTCAGGCATTTGACTGCTAATCAGAAGGCTGGCAGTTCAAATCTACCAGCCACTCCTCAGAAGGAAGACTGGACACTCTACTTCTACAGAGATACCACCTTGGAAACCCAAGGAGGAGTTGCTATGAGTCGGAATTGACTCAACACTTTTTTTTTTTTTAGGACTGTGTCCTCAGAGTGACCTGGCTGCTCTCACTGTTATGACCCGGAAGCTAGGACTCTCTGTGCCTGGCATGGCATTGGGAGAAAGATTACAATGATAAATGATTTAAACACTTGATAAACTTATCTTAAAATCTGTATGGAAGAATAACCCATTATCTCATTGCTGTTCACTATTCCAAGTCATAGCTGCCCTATAGGACAGAGTAGAACACCCTACAGGGTTTCCAAGGCTGTATATTTTTAAGGAAGCAGAGTGCCACATCTTTCTCCTGCAGAGTAGCTAGAGTGGCTGGTGAGTTTGAACTGCCAGCCTTTAGATTAGCAGCTGAGCACTTAACCACTGCAATACCAGGGCTCCTTGCATGGAAGAACAAATACTCTCAAAAAGCAAATTCAAATAATTTTGAAAAGGAAAAGTAAAAAAAGTAAGGACTTCTCTAGTAAACATTAAGACACACTACAAAGTCCCAGTAATACAAGCAGTATGGTACAGACTGGCCCAACACAAATAAACTCCAAGAGAGGTCAGAATCAGATCGATGCATTTGTGGGAACATAATGCAAAGATAAGAGAAGTCCAGAGCTCATAGATATGCATGCTTTTTGGAATCATCTTGGTTCTAGCCTTATACACAGCACTCAACACATGACCAATGAACATACCTGGCTTTGTAGGCAGAGCTAAAATGAATGCATTCCTAAAATGCTCCACAAACATGCTTACACTTATCCTAGCAATACAACCCTGGGACAGAGATATTATCATTATTACTTTACTGTTGTGGAACCGAGGCTCTGAGATGGTGACTCACTTGCTCAAGGTCACACAGCTGGTGCTTGGTACGGATGGGACTCAAACCTAGGTTTCCCTGCCCCTAGAGCCTGTGCACTGTACTTCCTCTTGCATAGCAGCAGCCCCACATGAAGAGGAAGCAGTGAGGGCTAGAACCAACGAGAAAGGCCTCTAGAAGCACTTGCATTGACTTTCGGAAGAGCAGACAGAGTTAGACAGGTGAGTAGGATGGAGGGCATTGAGGCAGAGGAGCCAGGCTTTGGAGTGACCATTTGACCAGTGTGACCATAACACAAGAGTCCCGTGAGGCGTCTTGGGAGATGGGGTTACATAGGGATGTGGGCTCCGACATGAAAGAAGAGCTCCAAATGCCAGAGGAGTTGGGACTTCAATCTTTTTAAAGTGTGGTTTTGACTTTATCGCCCCTGCTCTATAACCTTCAATAGCTCCCCTGGATACTGTTTCCTGGACAATAAGGTAAAAGTATGTAAAATGGGAGGTGCCTGGGTGGTACAAATAGTTAACTGTGCTTGGCAGCTAACTGAAAGATTTGGAGGTTCAACTCTACCCAGGAGTGTCTTGGAAGAAAAGCCTGGTGATCTACTCAAATCAGCCATTGAAACCCTATAGAAACAGTTCTACTCAGACACACATGGGGTCACCATGAGTCAGAAGGAATTTGTATGTAGAATAGAAGAATGGGGGTGAGCCTGAAGACAGAGATTTGTTAGGAGGGAAAGGACAAGGGCCGGAGGGAAGAGGAGGAAGGAAGAGAATACACTTTAGGACACGGTTTTGTGTGATGCCCAACCCTGGCCTTCTTCTGCTCTTCTTGCTGAGTTGAGGACCACTGCTTCACCGCACAGTCAGACAACAATTCAAGCTGAACAAGTAGCAGATCCCTTATTCTACTCACTGTAAAACTGAGCCTTGAATAGTGAGAAGAGCAGCTAATGCCTAAAGCAGCAAAGAACTCCTGCCTGGCTCTGTCTACCCACTAAACAAACCAAATCCACTGCCATTGAGTCCATTCCTACTCATAACCTCTATGACAGCCCTCTATTCCCACCTACTCATAATGGCCCCATAGGTCTTCCAAGGCTGTAAATCTTTACAGAAGCAGACTACCTCATCGTTCTCCCACGGAGCAGCTGTTGGGTTTGAACCACCGACCTTTGAGTTAGCGTCTAATGTGTTAACCACTACGGCTCTGTCTAGGCACAGAAAATGAGAGTCAGACATGCCCATACACATCCCTCACCCAGAGCCTTATTTAGACAGTTAACTTCTTTGGTGTCTTGGTTTCCTCATTATAAAATGGGGATGGTAATAGTACCTACTCCACAAAGTCTGCTGTGGGTCTACTGAGATTGGGTATGTAAACATTTAGTACAATCATCAATGGCATACACTAAGAACTCAGTGTGGTAGCTATTATTAATAATAATAAAATAATGAGTTAAGTAATATCTCGATGGTGCAATGAGCAAGCACTCAGCTGCTAACTGGAAGTTTGGCGGTTTGAACCACCTAGTGGCTTCAAAGGAGAAAGACTTGGTGATCTGCTCCCATAAAGATGACAGCCAAGGAAACCCTATGGGGCAGTTCTACTCAGTCCTATAGGGGCACTATGAGTTGGAATTGAAGGAGCTCTGGTGGCATAGTGCCTAAGGCATTTGACTGCTAACCAGAAGGTTGGCAGTTCAAACCCATAAGCCTCTCCTCGGAAGGAAGACTGGACAATCTACTGCTGTAAAGATTTGCTGCCTCAGAAACCCAAAGAGGATCGCTATGAGTCAGAATTGACTCAATGGCAGTGAGTTTGGCTATTTTTGGTAATAACAAGAACAGATAATGTTAACTCTTAAACTATGCAAATTGGGAGCTCTGGTAGCATAGTGGCTAAGGCACTTGACTGCTAACCAGAAGGCTGGCGGTTCAAACTCACCAGCCACTCCCCAGAAGAAAGATGGGGCAATCTACTTCCGTAGTGATACTGCCTCAGAAACCCAAGGAGGGGTCGCTATGAGTCGGGTCCAACTCGACGGCACATACAACAACAAAGCAAAGGAATTGGTGTCGGAACTCTCAAACACCTTTTCTTTTACTCCAGAGGCAGAGACTTGGGCCTCCTGACTTGGAAATATCAGAAAAGAAAACCAACTTAATTCAAGAAATTCTGAATTGTCATCTCTTCTTGCTATGAAGATTGTTAATTATGTTGTTGTCATGTGCCATTGAGTCAGCCCGAGTCATAGCGACCTCCTTGGGTTTCTGAGGTGGTATCACTACAGAAGTAGATCACCTAACCTTCTTTCTGAGGAGTGGCTGGTGGGTTTGAACCGCCAGCCTTCTGGTTAGCAGTCAAGTGCCTTAGGCCTTATGCTATCAGAGCTCCTAATCATAGGTAAGTAGAAAGACAAAGGGACAGATAGTAAATCATGAAAACAAAATATCTTTTCCTTGTTTGAAGAACTGAACGCTGTTTGAAAAAAAAAAGAAGAAGGAAAAGAAAAGAAAACCCTGTTCCCCTCCACTAGCTTCTGCTTGCGTGTCAGACATAATGTCACCAGAGGGGTTTTCATTATTCAGCAGTTTCTGAAATGAGTGATTGATGTAATTAAAGTTATTGGTAAAGAAAGACTCAGTTACCAAGGGACACACGAGTCAGCAGCAAGTTGAAGTAAGGAAATAATGTTCCAAGGAGTGATTCTTAAAATAAGCTTTAAAAGAAAAAAAAAAAAAAAAAAACTCTAGTCATCTTAGGTCCTGCTGGTCAGCAAAAAGATGTGAAGTCATTAAGAATTGTGGAAAACAGAGTGCATGATTTTAGAATTCTTAATTGTCAATAATATAAAACAGTATTTATTAAGTAAGGAGACCTGGTGGGATAAAGGTTAATGCTCGACTGCTAACTGAAAGGTTGGTGGTTCAAACCCGCGCAGTGGCTCCGTGGGAGAAAGACATGGCGATCTACTCCCATAAAGATGACAGCCTAGAAACAAGGCAGACAAAAAAAAAACAACAACATGACAGCCCAGAAAACCCTCTGGGGCAGTTCTGCTCTGTCCCGGGGGTCAATGTGAGTTGAAACAACTCCACAGCACCAAAGAACAGCAACACTGATTGAGTAAAAATAATCATAAATACATTTATTGAGGGTCAACTATATGCTTTGCCAGGCTTTGTATACATTTTCTCATTCAATCCTTACCACAACCTTCCAAGGTAAATAGTATTATTATTCCCATCTTACAGATGAGGACACTGAAGCTCAGAGAGGGTGAAGTAACCTGTCCAGGGTGGCACAGCTATGAAATAGCACAGATGGAACTGGAATCGACAGTCTGATGCCAGAGTCCCCCTTTCAATCACCGTAGGTCCTGGGCCTCTCTATGTAGATTCCTCATTTAATTGGTCACTAACCAAAAAAAACCAAACTCACTGCC
>NW_006921596.1:16588567-16600437 GCF_000298275.1 Orycteropus afer afer | reverse complement strand
CAACACAAAGACTCCAGAAAAGGATTGAGAAAAAACCAACAGTCAACCTGAAACATGAAAAAAATTGTTTTCAAAATAAATGCCTGAGGACCCATGATTCGGGGTCTTGTCCCCAATTCAAATCTTGGTTTTATAGGAGTTGTTCTAGAAAATGATGGGCAAGGAACCATTCGTTATGCTTGCATTATTTGAAATCACGGGGGCGGGCAATCAGTCACTTTCAACAGGAAGACTGAGCAAATCTTTTCAGATAGCAATTATTTAGGGAAGAAAACCATCCCTGGCAGAAGCAGCGGCCCCAGCCTTGTTGAGGAGGCTCCGGGAGAGACAGAGCATCCGAGCTTTTCCCTCATATGTACTTCACACATGGAGTCCTGAAGAGAAAGCCGTCCTCCAGTGGCGCGTGAGGAGGGCTAAGATGTTTCCCGGCCCAGCCTAAAAATATCTCCCTTGACAGCCTGTCACAGTGTCTGAGACTCCACTATTATAAATTCATTCCTCTCGGTTAAGGCATTTTGTTTCCAGGAGTTCTCTGTTAAAATACAGCCATCCCAGAGAACTCAGCTTGGATGAGGCAGGGGGAGAGCAGGCTGAGGAGAAAGGAGACCTAAGCTTTGGGCTCCCTTCTGCCTGTAAACTCACTGTGAGGTTAGACAAGCCATTTTCATTTCCTGAACCTCAGGTTCTCTACTGGTAAAAAAAAAAAAAAGAAAGAAAGAAAAGAAAAGACAGACATGAAAGAGAAGACGTGGTCAAAGAGAACACTAGGATTGGGGGTTTCAGGAGGGAGGGTCTGTCCACTCTAGAATCTTCCCTGGGTAAGTGTACCAGCCCTGGACATTGTGCACTTTGTCCCTGGAAGCTCGGTATGTCTACTGGAGCAAGTCCTCTAGGCCAAAGGGCTAGGGGTCAGGGTCAAAGAGGATTTCCTCCATTCACCTCTGCAGAACAAAGATCCCTACTCTTACCTTAATGTTTTACATCCTAGCAAATGGCTCTGTCCTTCACCTGGCTGCTAAGGCCCAAACCCTTGAAAGCATCCAGAACTTCCCACCTTCTCTCCCTGTTGAAACTACCTTCAAAATATAGTCTAAACCTGACCATGTCTCCAAACCTCTCTGGCTCCCACCCTAGTCTAAGGCACTATCATCTCCTTCTAGATTCTATGTCAACCTCCTAGCTGGCCCTGCTTCCACTCTTGCCCTCCTAAACCCTCTCATGCTCCCCACTCCCTATCACCATAAAACACAAAGGTCTCACCAGGGCCTACAAGGCCACATATAACCTGGCCCTGGCCTGGCCTCTGGCTTATTCCCTCCCTGTCCCCAACTCCGCCCACAAAGGTCTCCACACTATTGCTCAAACTTGCCCCCACCTCAAAGCCTTTGCAATTTCTATTCCTTCTGCTCGAATTCTCTTCCCCCAAATATCTGCACGGCCTACTTACTAACTTTTCTCAGGTCTGCCCCACAGACGAGGTCTTCCCTGATGCCCTTTTGAAAAGAGCACACTCTCATCCATTTCCCTGTTGTTGCTGTGGAGTCGATTCTGACTCATGGAGACTGTCAGTGTGCAGAGTAGAACTACTCCTTAAGGGTTTCAAGGCTGTGACACTGCAGAAGTACATCACCAGGTCTGTCTTCCAAGCAATCTCTGGCTTTGAACTGCCAGCCTTTCCGTTAGTAGGCCAGTACTGAGCCATTTGCATACCTAGAGACTCCTTTCCATGTCCCTATCCTACTTATTGCCTCTCTTACCACTCGTTACCTGGACGTTGTGGGGCATCATGATCATGGCCATTTATTTCCATCTGGCCTCTCCCTCTAAGATGTAAGCTCCCTAAGGGCAGGGACTTTGTCTTATTCACTGCTGCAACATCAACCCCTAGAACAGTGCAACAGACATATTATAGGGGCTCTAGTAATACCTGTTGAAGGAAAGAAAGGACAGGCCTAAGCATTCCACTGGAGAGGTAATTACCAAGGTAGTTGGGTAGAGTGGAAATGTCCTGAGGAGGTGCAGGGAGGGCAGATTACTGGGAAATCTGGGAGGGGTGGTGTGAGTGGAAAGGTCTGAAGATAATAAGGTGATCCAGTGAAAACAATTTCAAGTTGAATTTATAAGTTAATGGGCTAAGGGTTCTTGATTGAGATCAGGGGAATTAGCCAAAAGGCATTAGTGGACAGATTCCAAAAAACAGGAGCCTGCAAACAAAGAGCTGTTATGAGTGATCTGTCCAGCCAACTAACCTGAAACAATTCTGCCAGCACAGGTAAGGCACAAGGAGCCCCAGCCTTGGGCTCCCGATGGGTCAGCTCTGATTCAGTCACTCCCCAGTCTAACTGCCTTCCAAGGATCAAGCCCCACAGAGGGTTGCAAAGCCCAAGGCAGATTCAGGGGTGAGGGATGGAGAGTGCTAAGGAACCTCAGCCATTCTGGCAGGATCCTTTCCCTCAAGCCAGAAGGCCAAAGTCTATCTCCCAAGAACCCCAGATCTTGGTTAGTGAGTGACCCCTGTAAATTGAATTCTTAGCAGCACGCCACTGTAATGATTACACTGAAGGATAACTATGTGGGACATCCTATCATTGGCACCTAACCATGGGTGCTACCTCCCCCACTTAGGAGGACAGCCAAGTTCAGGAAGGTATTTGCTTTGTCCAAGGTCACATAGCTAGCAAGCTGCACAGACAGGATTGAGCCACCAATGGCCTAAGCACCCAGTCGGTAAAGCACCCAGTCGGTAAGCAATTACATCTCATCTCGGGAAGACAGCCCAAGTTCGCAGATCTATGCTGCCTAGGTGGACTCTGGAGAGGCCCGCTGAGGTCCTGAAGGTATTAGAGCCCCCGCTTCCCCCAGGCCTGAATAGCGGACGAGGGGTGGGGGTGGGGTGGGGTGGGGGGGCAATGATGGCGCCGCTGGAGCCAGCCCCCCAAATGCGGAGGCGGATAGCAGTAAGGACTCAAGATGAGGACCGAGGAAAGCACCCCAAACCAGGCACTTGGGGGAACCTTGCAGGCGCTGGGCCCCTGGACGCCAAACCCCAGCTGCGCTGAGCGCCGCCGTCAGGCAGCCGAAGCAGACAGCTCTTGTTTGATGAGCAGCGGCCAATAAATTCATTAATCATCATTTTATGCCTCATCAAACCCCCTCCAAACCCCTCCATGGGAGTTACACAAATTAGCCCCTGAAAAGACAGTAATTTCAGTTTAGCGAGGTAAGTGCTTTCTGATGGGCTCTGCGCACAGGGCTCTCCTGACAAGCCAATCCATCAGCGCGTTGGGGATGGGGCGCGGCCGGGGCACTCTGCTCAGCCCGGCCTCGCCCAACCCAACCCTGCCGAGCCCAGCCCAGGGCAACCCCTAGGGACTACTTGTTGAGGGAGGGTCTCCGCCTAGGGCGCACCCCCTTTTGGCTTCTTTTCACCTTGGCAGGCTGCCTTGTCCAGCCTCTCGCCCTCGCTCACCGCGACTTCTTCCCCAAACCTGCTGAACAGAAGAGAAACTTGACTAGAAAATCCAAGGACCAAAAATGGGGAACAAATTTGTTGAACGTCGGGAGAAGGACGCGCTGGCGTTGAAGTTTTGGACTCTGGCCTTGGAACGGAAAGAGGTGGACAGCCCTCTCTCCTTTTAATGTCTGGATATCCAGATTCCACGACCCTTTGGGTTATCGAAGGGTTGTGTATATTGCGTGGATCCCAAGACCCCAAAAAGGGCTATTTGGGAACAAGAATCTTTCCACTTAAAGGGCAGCCAGGCGCCTGCAGGGGCGCGCTTGGTCTTCTACCTGGTCTTCCTGACTTTCCAAAATTGACACCTTGGGTGCAAGACCCTGCCTGGGGAACTGGGATGAGAAATCGTTTTCTACAGAATGGGCCTGACTAGTGTGACCTAAGCATGGGGATTGGGCGGGAAAGGACATGGTGAGAAGTCTTCGTGGAGAAAATATGGGGCCAAGGGCTGGAGTATTTGCAAGCTTGAAGCCAACGCCGCGCCTTCTCGCTTTCCCAGCCCGGCGCCCAGAAGTTCCCACGGGGACCCTACCCAGCAGGCAGGGCCCATGCAAAGGAGGTCGATCAGAAGCCACAGCCCACGCGGAGCCGGCGGGCCAGCGCTCTACAGCTGCCGAGAACTCGAGCGCCAAGCGACGCGCGGCTCCTTCATTAGCTTCCCCTCCACGCGGCGCTGCATGCCTCGGAAAATAAGTTAGCAAACGGGGAGCCGTTTATCTCTTTTATCTTGGGGCCTGATCCAATTAAATAAGTGCACATTTACATTTGCATCCATCAGGCGGGAGCGCTGAGAGCCCGGGGTTTGCTCGGAGCAAATAAAAGCAGATTTCACTGGGAAAGTGGCGTCTGGGCACGCTGGGCTCGTCCGGGCGCCGGAAACGAGTGCAGCCGGGCGGGTGGCCTTGAGGACCCAGTGCTGGGGTCTGCACGCGGCCAGAGACCCCTAGCGGCCCCGAGGGGTGGGCCAGCGACCCGGGCACTGACAGAGTGGTAGCCAGGCTCCTAAGACGTCTGCCGTTTAGGCCACAACCTGGGCCGCCTCGTGCCGGGACCCAACTTAGTTACATTTAGCTCGAAAACGAAAAGGAGACCGGCTCTGGCCTGGTCACAAAGGGAGACCCGCAAGGTGGAAGTGGGGCCGATCTCGTAGCTTTGCCGATTTCAGCCGGGCAGCCAAGTCCCAGCCCGCGGATTTCCCTCCAGTTCTAGGCAGAGCGGCAAGGGATGCTGAGAGCGTGGCAGAGGGCGTGCTCGGCTTTCCACCAATATCCCAGGAAGTCACGCTTTCGAGCATCTGCAGGAAGCCATTGGCACCACCCGTTAGCGCTTCGGGCGAGCGCGGGGGAGAACTCGAGTAGGGCTGACGCCCTGGTGAGCTGGGCCTGCTTTGCAACGCCAACTTCGTTAAAGGTGCTTCCGAAATAGCTTTTGGAGCAATGGGAGGGTAGGGTCTTTTTTTTCCCCCCCTTTTCTTATAGATGTCCTCTCCTAAAGAGCCCAAAAGCGCTTTAGACAGAAATGGTTTTTGAGGGTATTGATGCGGGTTGCCCTGGATATGCCAAACCGCCAATTAAAACCGCGCAGGGTTCGGAACCCCGGCATAGACACCACAGCAGAAGCGGAAATGCAAAGACCAGAAGTGGGCGAGAGCAGGGGCGCAGCGCCCGGGCTGCGCACGGCTGAAACCCCCACCTGCATGCTCTTTCAGGCTGTGGCATGTTTCTCAAATGCCTGTGGCTAAGACTGTGCCAGCGTCATGATAGAAATCCATGAGGTTAAAACTCTTCTGGTCGTGGGCCCCCATCTCCCAAATTCCCCATACTAACTAGATCCTGGGTCCCGGCCTCGCATGCGAAGTCTGGATCCTGGGGCTGAGCGGGTCTGGCTGGATTCTGGCTTCCTGTTCCCACTCTTCTCGGTGGAGCCGCGGCAAGTTGAGATAGTGGAGCTGTTTAAGTGCCACCAGCTTCAGGTTCAGAATTAAGGCCCTGCAGTGGGTGCAGGGCAAAGCTGGGTCTCGCCTAATTCCCCGTCTCTGCGAACCGACCAGTAGGCGGCGCCCTTCCTAAACTGCATCCTAGTCCGTCTTTTTCCTGGGAGCGCAATCACATTCCTCTTAATTTTGCCTTTTTGCAAAGTGCTGCCCTGTGCCCCCCCCCCCGAATTGGCAGCTAATTGTGGGGGACAGGTGGGCCGTGAGGCGTGTCCTGTGCCGAAAATGCACGCACGCCTCTCCCGCACCCCTCGCATCTTGTCAGCCTCAAGAACCACGCTCCTCACTGGAGTGAGTGGCCTCGAGATTGCCAAGTAGAAGGCCTTGCAGGCGGGCCCCGCACCCGGGCCGGGGAAAAGAGTTTTCGAGCTCTGACACCCCGAGACCGGGAGTGGGAAGGAAAAGGGCCATTTTCCTCAGCCTCTATCGTGCCCCGCGTATGCGCCCTGGGAGAGGGCTGCTCCCTGCGCACCTTCTATATTTCGTGGAACATATTCGGCTCTGCAGAGGGACAAGGAAATAAGCCCGGCCCGTTCCTGGTTTGGCGCTGTCTCAGGGGGACTGCCTGCATAGACCTCATGCAGTGATCCCGTGACCCCTATGTCTGACAGAGATCCTGCACCTCTTAGTCCTTAAGGACCAAGCTGGGCGCTCCTCGGGAACCGGAGCCGGCCCTGCCAAGGGCAAGAGGCAAACGCCGGCGAAGCCCCAGCGCGACATGTCTTAGGAGTCTCCGGGCGCAACTTTCGCGCCCTCTTCCAAGGCTGCGAACAAACAGTCCCCTGCACATCCCGGAAGTTTTCCTCCAGGGCCTCCAAGACACCACCACCTCCGAGACAACTTCGACGCGGCAAAGCCGAGGATGGAGGAGGGAACTGAGAGTGTACAAAGGCACGCAGCTACTTCTGGGATTCAATGCGGGAGACTGTTCCCAAATGCCTGAACCTCAATCTGCCCGGCAGGTCGCTTCCAAACTGAGAAGTCCCTAGACACCAGAAAAACCGTTGGCGATTAAACATAGCTCAGAAAACCCCATACTTCACTGGGGGTTCGGAGTCAAGATGCAGGTCGCAAAGCAAACCGTAGACCCTACAGTGGCCAAGGGCGGGAGGGATGCGGACAGAGACAGCGCCTCGGGCTTCAGCCGTCGAGCTCCTGGTGGTTTCAATGCCCAACCGGGAGGCTCCTCGCATGCCCTCGGTTGGGGAGAAGCTCCGCGCGGTTCCTAGTACGCAGGTCCCCTTCCCAGGCAGCCCTGCGGGCTTTCGGCTCCCAGCCTGGTCCCTCTGCTGTCTGACTTGGGAGGCCCTGGCCGCGCCATTTACATATTCCCGGGAACACTAGGAGGCCTATAATTTTCTTTTTAAAATCGTTGGGCAGGGTTTAGGACCAATGGTTCCAAAATCCCGCGGAGTTGGTGTTGCCCTTAAACTCTCTACTCAGAGAAGGGGCCTGGTCTCTTCTGACTTTTTTAGAAGAGAAGTGACTCCTGGGGCTGCATATTCAACAGGGGAAGAAAGTGGATTGTGAACGAAGCTATCGATGTGGACGGAGGGGGGCAGGGAAGCGGGAGGTGGGGCAAATCATCTCTGGAATTCAATTGTTTTAAAAAATCATTCATAATTAAAGGGACAAAATAAAATAAGATCGTCTCATGCATCTTTAATCATTCACACTTCCGGCTTTGAAACCATTTTCCCTGCGTGAATTTTCTCACTAATTTACACTCTGAAGTCTACTGCTGGTCCCTAAAACATCTGGACAGTGCAGCTTTCAACCTTGTCTAAAGTCGAATAAACAACAACAAAGATGGTAAAAGTAAAAAGTCCGGTGAAAATGTGGGTTGTATTTAAAAAACCTTAAAGCAATCTCGAGGAGAAATTCAAATATGGGCCATTTTGATTTTGCCTAATTAGACCGGTGTTATGTGCAAACTCATTCTCTAGGCAGCCTTGGGTTTAACAGAGCAAATTGATTCCCCGGACTGGAGTGGGTTTCTGTTCTAGCATCCTCTCCACCCAGCCTGGACCACTGAAAATTGTCCACGAAGTAAACACGTCGCCAGCCCCAAACCCCGGGCGCAAAATGGAGACAACAGCACAGCGGAGAAGCCCGAACCTACAGCGGGAGCCGCCTCCTGCGCAACGTGGTGTCTCTCTCCCATTTGGGATTGAGACGCGACCTGACTTTTAATTTTGAGGTGAAATATGCGGGATTAAAACGAGCGACTAAAACCTCTAGAATTCTTCTGTAGCTACTTGTACTTCTGAATCTGAGCGTGGAAAAGTGCTCAAGCGAAGACAAGCCTGACGAGTTCGCAATGGCCTCGTTATCTAGGCCCCACATTTTTGAAGGCCATCGGTCCAAAGAGAGGCCCACAGTGGAGGGCGGGGTCCTCTGCTCCTTTCAGACTCCCCGCACCGGGTTCTTCCGCCCACTCTCTCGAATTTGCCAGGTGCAGACTGAAATTCAGGACAAGTGTGACACCTACCTGTGAAAGCGGGGAACCGTCCCCTCGCCGGTCCTGCCGCCCCAGCCCCGCGGCAGCACGGGGATCTATCCGACCGCCCGCCACCCGCACCGTCGGGGACTGCACCCTTACTAATTTAATAGTATCCAACGATGAGCTCAATGCCGGGTTTTGAAGGGGTAGAACTAGATGGTGACTTGGGAAAGCTTTCCCTCTTGGCATACCCTAACGCTCCCCGCCTGCGTTAGCTTGCAGCACCTTTGAAATAGTAATATGGGCTAAATCCGGCATAAAATCGAACTCATTAGCAAAGTTCACCAGCTGATTGCTTTGCATAAAACACGACACTGATTGGAAGTAATTAGGTTAAGCGATGGTGCTCGGGTGGTGCGTGTCCCTAGCTGGCTTTGCCATCTTTTCTCCCTTCTGGACACACACTTGGGTCCCCTCTTCCTTCCTCCAGGGTCCAATCTCCCCCAAGCAGCCGTATCCCGCATCCAAATCTGCATTCGGGGCAGCGCCAGGCTCCCAGGGGCTCACTGACTAATTATGGGTTCCCTCTGGCTCCAGGGTCTGTGAGATCTTTCATTCCCCACTTGGAGAAAACTTGCGGTTGGCACCTTTTGTCCAAGGCGATGAACAATTTATGGAGACTTCTCAAAAAGTAATGATGCCTCTGATTATGTTAAAATCTCTTTTAATTAAATATTTTGCATTTTACAAAGGCGGCTGCAGTTGCTTTTACTTTTTAAATCTAAGATTATAACCTGTTTCCTTTCTGTAAATAATACTTTAGAGCTCATACCCAGAAAAATCAATAGGTGTAAAAAATTAAATTAAACCTGTATTTTTAAACTATGAAACAGTTTTGGGGAAAACACAAATGTATATATTTATATTACAAAAAAAAAAAAAAAACCCATTAAATGCCTGTACAGGTGTCTTGATTTCATAATTTACTTCAAAGATACTGAATTATCAATTTAAATACAAAAATGCTACATTAAATATACAGAATAAGATTTAATACAAATCCTTTTTTTAAATTTTTCTTTTCGGTTGGCTAAGACATTTTTCAGTGGAGATGTTTACATTTTTATGTCATCCATCTCCATAAACTATAAACTTTTGAATAGGAGGGTAGTGTTTTTTGTTTTGTTTTTCTCTTTTTGGTGATGGAAAAATAACTGCCAAGGCCATGTTGTTAATAAATTAGTAAAGTCCGGGACCGACGCAGCCCGCGTTAAATGTCGGACATACCTTTCTTCAATTCATAGGGAGAGTCTTTGCACAGGTCTAGCTGGGACTGGCTCCGCAACATTTTCGGGTCTTTTGCCAAAGCGTCCGCTCGGTTCAACACCGTCTGGTTTAATCCATTGAAATGCGAGCCCGGAGCGGTAGTGGGGCCTGGCCCGGGCCCCGGGTGGCCGTGAAGGTGTCCGAAGGAGCCATAGTTCGTGTAGCCGGGATAAAAGGGTGTCGTGTAGTAGAGAGGCCGGGACAGCACCGTCCCGCCGGGAAAGGGGCACTGCGCGGAGGGCGAGCGAGACGGCGCCGGGGCGGGTGACGCGCGACTGCCTCCTAGGCCTTGCCCGGCTACCGGCCCGGGGCACGGAGGGCATGGGGAGCCCTCGCTCCCTCCGCCCCCGTCCTTGACCTTGTCCGAGGATGTGGCGATCTCTGCCAGAGACCACAGTTTGGGCTTGGCGAGCACTGCCTGTGGCGGAGGTGGCGGCGGCGAGTGGATGACTGAGGACGCGCCGGGGCCGGGGGGCAACTCTCCAGTGGCCGGGTGCGGGCCCGGCGCCGGCGCCCCGGAGGGGTAGTGAGGGGCCGGGTCCTCGGCCAGCCGCGCCGCCGCAGGCCCCACCGGGGAGGATCCGCTGGCGCGGGGGGGCCCGGGCAGAGAGTCGAGACGGCCCTCGGAGGACGGCTCCTTAAAATCCGAGTCGCTGAGGCTGCCCTCGGTCTCCTTGCCGGCGGGGGTGGGCGGTCCCTGCAGCCGTTCGCAGCCCGAAGCTGCCTTCTGCTCCGGTCCTCCTGCGCACAAAAGCCAGGCGGGTCAGAGACGCGGCGGCCCAGAGGCAGGACCGAAGTCCTCGCCGGCAAAGGCAGAGACCCCTGCTCCTAACCCCAAGCCCCCTGCACCCACTCCAACCCCTCTCTTCCCTTCTTCCTCCTGCTAGCGTTAACCAACCTGCTTCGGGGCCCTCCGGGTCGCCCTTGTCCTCTGGCTTCTGGGGCTCGTCCTCATCGTTCTTCTCCAGGTCGATGTTCTCCTCCTCCTCCTCGTCCTCGCTGCGGTTCCGCGGCGTCCACGTCATCTTGTTCTCCTTCTTGAGGCGCCGGCGCGCGTTGGCGAACCAGGTGGACACCTGGGTGAGGGTCATCTTGGTGATGATGGCCAGCATGATCTTCTCGCCCTTGGTGGGGTAGGGGTTCTTGCGGTGCTCGTTCAGCCAGGCCTTGAGCGTGGCCGTGGCGTCCCGCGTGGCGTTCTTCCGGTACGCGGGGTCCCCGT
The DNA here is from genome assembly GCF_000298275.1 of Orycteropus afer afer. NCBI lineage: Eukaryota > Metazoa > Chordata > Mammalia > Tubulidentata > Orycteropodidae > Orycteropus > Orycteropus afer. The sequence goes on along the minus strand of NW_006921596.1, from coordinate 16,589,936 downwards.
ACGGGTAGGAGCCCAGGGGTGCCGCATACGGGTGGTATCCCAAAGAGCCTGCCATACCGGGTGTGTGATCGTAGGGAGAGCCCTGCGGGGGACAGGTAGACAGAAGGTAAGAGGTGGCCGTGGTCCCAACTGCCACCTGAGTGCCCTCTGGGGTCTGCGGGCCCGCGCTCTGGCTTCCTCTGGGGCAGGGCTGGCGACTCAGACCCACGGGTAACCGCCCCTCCCCAAAAGGCAGCGGGAAAGCCAAATTCCGAGTCTGATACTTCGAGGGCCCTGGAGTCCTCTCGACCTTGGTGCCACCCTGTAGGCCCATGTCTGCCCAGGCACATCTGTCCCCTATGCTCATCGGCCACCGCGGCCCGGCCCTCCACAAGGAGAGAGGCCTAGAGCTGCGGCAAGTCCGCGCCCCGCGCCCCAGCAGCTGCGCTTTTAGCAAGAGGAGAGAGCAGGGGGAGCCCGGGCATTTCTTTTTTCCACAGAGAAATATAAACCAAAAGCTGAGCCTTACCCCAGCACCCCCACCTCTCCAAATGTGCTACCCCAAATCGAAGCCACTGCGCGTTTCCTGATCGTGCACCCGGCCGAAAAATCCCGGATGCACCGCAACTTCGCAGACTTTTTAGAAATTTAATACCTTCAAATCGGATTGCAAAAATAGGATTACGGATTTGCAACATTTTGGAGGACTAATTAAAGGCCGAACACATTTACATACATTTAGCGCGCTTCTGCTCAGATTTCGGGTCTTTTTCTTTTGAATTACTTTTCCAAAATGGCAAAACCAAAAAATAATACTCGGGGGCGGCCCTCAGCCCATGTTTTAAGCAAATGCTTGCTCTTTGATTGCAGTGACTGCTCCTCGATAAACCCTTCCCGCCAGCTCTGCGTTGCGAGGAAGACGCGGCTCTCCTTTTCCAGCAACTCCTGAGCCCAAGACAGAGGGGAAGGCGAGCGAGACAATCGCCCAAGTTTACAGGAGCCGCGAAGCCCAGCGGGGGCAGTTCGCAGCGGCGCGGAGGCCCTTCTCGCCCGCAGCCCCCGCCCGCACTGCGGGGCCCCGGCTGCCCTCGCCCGCCGAGGATCCCGCTCACTCACCACGTACGAGGAGAAAGCGGCGGCAGCGGCGGCCGCCGCGGGGTCGGCCCCGTACTGGAGGTGCGAGTTGTAGCCCGGCGAGGGCGCCGTGAAGGCAGTGGAGCCGGCATAGGGCGAGAAAGCCGAGCCGGACGAGGAGCGGCCGAGCTCATCCGTGCGGGGCCCCGAGATGACGCTGGTGCTGTACGCCGGGCACGAGTAGAGCGCCAGCGACGCGGACGGCTGGTACAAGTAGCCCTGCGGGTAGGACATGGCCACACACGGGCATGGGGCG
>NW_006921596.1:16552151-16588342 GCF_000298275.1 Orycteropus afer afer | reverse complement strand
TTTTTTTTTTTTTTTTTTCCCTTGCTGCTTTCTCTTTTTCCCCCTCGCTCTTTGCACCGGGGGGCTCTGCTTTTGGCTTCGCAAAGGTCCTGCCAAGATGCTAAGTTGGAAATTGAGGATTCTGACGCCTTGTGCGCTCCCGAAGCTCCTCCTTCCCGGGGTGTAGTCGGTGGGAGGACTGGCAGGAGCCTCTGGGCGGCCGCAGCCAACCCGGCCGCCAGGCGCGCCTCGCCCTCTCCCTCTTCCTCCCTGGCTCCCTCTCCCGCTTGCTGGCGCTCCCCTCGCCCCTCCCTCGCGCCCGCCTCTCCTCTGCGGCCCCCTCCCTTTCTCCTCCTCCTGGTCGCCCCCCTCTCCCCTTCCCGATCTCTCTTTCGCTCAGACTCTCGAGCGCCGGCTCCAGGATGGCAATCACATCCCAGGCGAGCCGATCGCTTCCAACTTTCCTCCCTTGCTAACTCCGGGTGGAGGGGAGGGCCGAGCGCACCGCCGGCCCCGGTCCGCAGTCGGGCCGCTTCGAAGCACAAAGGGAATGAGGGCACGGACTGTGCGCCCGCGAACACTTTGCGCGCTCCTCGCCACTGTAAACCTGGGGGCTAGCGGATTTCTTGTTCGCCTGGAGGCTGGGCTCCGAGGCGGGTCGCCGCTCACCCTCACCTCCAGCTTCTCTTCCCACAGAGGGGGATCCAGAGTGAGTTGGAGCCCGGAATTAAGGTCTCTGGGAAACCCAGATGGATGCCTGCGCCTACGGCGCAGCAAGTCTGGGAGGACTGCCCCTTCCGCAAGCAACAGCAGCAGGTGGGCGAGACACAGGCCTTGGGCATTTGCACAGCTCCCTGGCCGGACGTCGAAGGAGGCGGCCCCGGGAGACCGGAACTTGGGGGGTGGCCTTTCTGTAGAGAAGAGGTAGTGGGCAAAAGCTGCCTGGCTGTGAAGCAGCCACACCCGGGGAGGTCTCCAGAACAACCCCCGCCCCATGCTTCGCATCCCCTTTCTCGGCTGTTTCCTTGGGTAGTTCGCTCTGCCAGGCCGGTGGGGAGGGATGCAGGTCCTCTACTCTTTTGTTCAACTAAGTCTCCTTTCCCTTCGCACGCACTCGCACTCGCCCACGCTCCAGTGCAAACACTTTGCACAGTATTGCCCAACCCAACCACTGTTCAGCGAGGCTGGCGAGGCAAACATACATATCTGAGTCACCGGCAGAATCCTTGCCTACGACAGCCACACAATACAACAGACCTTCTGCCCATCCCTCCACCACCCCTCCCCCGGTCCCGCCGCCACAAGCCACAGACGCACTAGAACTCTGGGACAGGCAGGGGCGCTGGTGAATCAGGACTGGCACAATGTGGGGCACCCTGCTGGAGTTCTATATATCTGGAACTTTGTGGACTTTTATAATGGGGTCACATGCAAGCAGAACATCATCATATGCAAAATTTCTCTCAATGACTTTGACGGGCACTTTATTTCCTGAGCTGCAGTCCGGGTACACACTAAGCCACCCATCTACACAAACACTCCCACACGTTCAGTGGCGCGCCTTTACGCACGCGCGCTGACTCCACCCTCCGCCCAGCTTGTCTACTCTCCCACCCCCCGCGGACTTTCCCACCCAGACTACAATCTCCGAGACCCTCTGGGTCCGCCCAACCCAGTCCCTTACACTGCTTTTACCTCTGATTGGACGCTGTCCTTTATTGGCTCCGCCCCTTCGGCGACGTGGGCCCGCAGCCCTCCTAGTCAAGAGGCCGAAGGGGCGGGGAGGGGCGGGGCGCCGGCTGCGCTATTGTCATGGAGACGAGAAGCCGGTAGCTGTGGTGGCAGGGACTGTGGGGCCGAGGCGGCTGTAAGCCGGCGGAGGCTGAACCAAAGCGAGCAGCGCTGACGGCTGGAGCTTGAGGGTGCGCGGAGCCGACGGTGGCGGCCTCTCAGGAGGTGAGGGAGCCGTATCCGACCCCTTCGGCTCGGTCTAGACCGGCCTTTCCGCGGGGAACACCCCGAATCGGGCGGGTCGAGGGCGCCCCGGGACGTCTCCACCTAGCTCCATTCCCTCCCGCCTCTCCCGGCCCAGCAGCTCCTCAGCGCCCGCCCATGGCTCCGCCTGCCGCCGCTGCTGCCGCGGCCCCTCAAGCTAACGGTTGGTAAAGGCCCGTGCGTGGCTCCGGTCGGGGGCTCGCGCCAGCCACGAGAGAGCGTCAGCGATCTGCTTGTCCGCGCCACGGAGGCGAGGTGAGCCCGGGGTCCCGCCGACCGCCTTCCCCACCCGGACCAGGTCTCCCATCCGGCCGCCTTCCGGTCCCAAGCGGCTGGACTTCCCTCCCTGGGACCGAGTCCGCGTGCCCTCTGGGGTACAGCGGTGCCGGGCTCGCTGCCGGACGTCTTAGGGGCGTGGGCCGCTTGAATGGCCACTGGGCCTCCCCGGTGTCACCGTCCCCTCCATCCACGCGCGGCGACTTTGCCCTCTCGTCTGTTGTCTAGGATGCTGATGTCTGAAATGGAACTGTGGAGGTTTGTGCCACCGAGAATCTTAGTCTGTCACACAATCTCATTACATCATCCTGCCACTTTGGGCCTTATGGCTATTTTCGTATTTTTTCTGCCCCCCCTAAATTTTTTTTTTTTTCTTTTACTCTCCTTTTTGGTGTCAAGGACTGCAGAGAATCCTCTAAGATATTGAGGCATTTAGAATTTACAGTTCTGTTGCCGTGGTTGTCACATCCGCTCTATGTCAAATTTAAGACTCATTTCTTAAGGATGTCTCTATTTTCTGCTTTATTTGCACTTTGATGGCTCTGCTGCTCGGCTGGCCACGGCCGCCCGGCGTCTAAGAGAGAATCGTGTTAATATGTGAAAAGGAAGGATCATTAGCGGGCAGACGGAATGCAGCTAGCGTCTGGAGGATTTTCTCCGTTTTTATGTGAAAGCTTTCGCGTTTTTGCTAATAAAGAGGAGGCTTTAACTTTTCGTCTTTGACGTGGTGGCGATCCATTTCCCCTCCCCCATCCGTTTCCCTTCCTATTTATCAGCTTTTGCTTGGAGCTCGCTGCTTGCTTGTTAGCTGTAATTTCACAGGTCTCTTGTCACTGAAGCTCTTTCTCCCCCATCAAGAGGTAGACGCCTCCCTCCTGTCCCAAGTTACCCAGACGACTTTTTTTTTTTCCCCCTTTTCTTTCTTATTATTGTTATTTGTATGTGTCTGACATTTCAACTTACACTAGGACTAGGGGTAGGTTTGCTCGATTGCTTTTCACTTAGGACGTTCTTAAATTCGAATTGTAAGAATTCCTCGGCGTTTGTTGGTTTGTCGTGTCTGCACGGATCCAGTTATGCCTAACTCGTAAAATGGAAAGCTTCACCCTGAGAGCTACAGCTGTATTGCTAAGGAGGTGGCCACAGAGTTTTGGCTGTGGACTGTTGTCATTGTTTAAATCAAATGCAAAAGAGAGGTTTTTTTGTTTTTGTTTTTGTTTTTTTTTTCCCTGTGTATTGTGTGTAATAGCTGTTTACAGTTAAAACTTTAAAGGCTCCTAAAAGTAGGTCTGCTGTATTTTAAAGATCTCATCATTCTTGCGGGAGAGACACAGCACCAGGAAAGGCAACAGATTGCTCCTGTCATAGCGTTTTGCAGTTTTGGAGTGTACTTAAAGGATTATGATTGATAAGGCTGTCTTGCCAGCCAATGTTGACACAGGTGTGCATCGTTATCTTAATTAAGATCCTGAGAAAATGTTGTCTGTAAAATGGTGACATAAGAAGGGCGGCATATTTTTGTACAGTTTTGCTTCTGGAGAGTGTACTTGCACTTGAAGCCTGTTCGCACTTTGGCAACAGAACTTTTACAGGAAAATGGTAGTTTAATGTTGAGTGTTCTGCCATGTACTAATAATGCTACTTGTGGCTTTTTGGCAATGCCTCATGTGGCCTTTTTTGGTGCTCTTCCTTTATGGAATAATGGTTGCTAATTTAGAAAGAAAAGCATGAAATAGAGCAGTGTGCTCACCATCCAGTGTTTATTAGTGTTCAGAATGAATCTGTACGGGAACACATGCTTACTGTACAAAAATAGGAATATTTTAATAAAAATAAATATGAGGCATTTATGCCACTTCAGTTTTTGGAAGAGAAACAGTCTTCTAGAACATTTTAAGGGTCTAACACAATTTCTTTTTCATGTCATCAAATACTTAGCTACAGTGGTGGTGAAGTGTCTTGTTTTTATTTCTAGAAAACTGTTTTATGTCTTCCACAACATTGAGCAAGTGAAGATACTGCATTTAGTTTGTCCTTAGTTTAAGGCTCTGGTTGTAGATGAGAATCATGACCTGAGTGACCACTGAAATAATAGTTCTGTCCTATACTCCCAATCTCTGAATGCAGGAACAATAGTAAGACGGATGCTGTTGTTACAGTCCCCTTGGCTTACCCAGCACCTAATGTCCTTTAACATAAGTATTGCATTAAGATTTTCCCATTTCTCTTTATATAGCTGATTAGTTGCTGGAAGCTAGCAGCCCTTCAGTATGTACATAAGGGGTGTGTGTGTGTGTGTGTGAATATTAAAACTCATTGTAGAAAGGGGAAATGAAAGTGGAGAAGGCAGTAGGCATAAGATCTGGAAAGCCAGGTGTGGAGTCACAGCTCATTCATGAGTCCAAGGATAATTGCTGGTTAGAATGACACAGTAAACTAGAATCAGAGAAAGATTTATTTGGATTTGTTTGCTGAAACCGAAACAGTAGCATTAATTGTGAGAAAATTGCTTTACTCACCCTCCCCCACTCCCCCATCTTTTTTTTTTTTTTCTTTTTGGCAGCTAAGACTAGCACCCCTATACAGTATCCATGTATTATTTTCACATTTGATATGCTGTGTTAAAAGAGATGAAATAGGGACTTCACTAATTACTTATTATCCATTTTAATGAATAACACCACAAAATTATTGATATAATTTTACGTTATAGAAACCTTAGGAACAATTGAAATGTTCTTCAGTTTTTGCTTTAGAAGTAAAACGTACTGTGTAATCCTAAGAGAATTAAATATGTTCTTTAAAATAGATTGTGAAAACAGTATCATTCTTTTGACTAATCTTTTGGCTCTGCAGTAGCACAGCCTGTTTTGAGTGTTAGTATCTCACTATCTGCATTTTTTCCTTCCGTCTCTGCATTGTGTTGAGCCGTACTTTTATCATCCTTTTGGTGTATTTGTTAGATTTTATAGAGAATAATTCTTCATAATAAAATAGCAGCTGCCGAAACACTAAGAATATATAAAAGCTAGGAATTATTTTTTCCTGTCCAGTAATGACTCCAGTTTGCTTTCACAGTGCTACTCTGAAGTGTGATAGTGGTGACTTATTTCTGCAATATTGCTATGGCTGTATTATACTGAAGCACCAATTTAGCCTGGCAAATTAACTTAGAAGCTTCAAAATTGAAAACCAGTATATTCTAATGTAGTTTGAGTTTAAGTCTTTATTAGTAAGGATGCACTTAACATTTGTTCAGGAGAAGGGAATATAATTTTCTCCTGCAGTTGTCATTTATATAATCCATTTTTCTAGCCTTTTCTTGGGCTAATGATATTCCACACCTTGATACAGTTTTTATTTGTTTATTTGCCATAATAGGCAGTGATACTTTGAAGACAATTAGATTAGATAGTCATATCTAATATCCCCAAAGTATTTAGCTTGTCTTCTGTGTTTCCTTAAACAGAATCATTTCTGTTTTCTGTGCAGGTGATTAAGTATGATGCTTCCATAATAAATTTGGATGTTTTCAGCTAAGTGTACTTCGGAACTATGGGGTTTCTCCAAATGCTAGCTGAAAACTTGTCCTTGCACACCCCCAGCCTCATCTGCACAGGTCTGCTGGCACAAACCAAAAATAGCATCAGGGCCAGTTTGACCAAAGTATTTATATTAATAATAGGGACTAAGTACAGAATGTGGAGAATGTCACATGAGGCATTTGATTATTAAAATTTCACTAATTCAATAAACAAGGGTGCATGCAGTAAGCAGGAAATTTTTGGTTCACAATATTATACTAAATTTATTTTTAGTGATATCATTGGATAATAAAACTTACACTCATTGCTTTTCATAAAAAATCATTTTATTGAGATAGAATTATTATCTTAAAGGAAGTATTCTGCTTATACAGAATCCAGCTTTTAATTATTTTAATTACCCAATTATTTAAAGAATAAATTTAGTGAGAAGAGCAGCTCCAGTCATAGATGCCAGACTCTTAATGACAAAGAATAGACAGGTGTGTTCTAAAACTTGTCATTTCTAATGAAAATAAGGGATAATGAACACAGCAGAATCAGAAAAGCTGTGAAAAGAAATTACAGATATTTATATTGTTTCATGCACAGAGCAAGGTACTGGACTTTGAGAACATTTTTTAAGGAAAAAATGATGTTTATATGACAAAAGGTAACAATAAGCTAATTTTACAGAAGGCTGCTATAGTTAGGATAGCTTCCTATAGAATGTAAATTCTTCTGTGTGGATAATTTTAACACAGTAAAGTGAGGTTTAGTATAATTAATATATAATTACTTTTAAATAACACATTTGTGTTCCTCTGTTGCTGATTGCATCCTGTGGAGATAAGGTTTCATGTGTGACCATTATAGCAAGTTAAAACACAGCACAGATTTAAAGAAAATGTTAAGCATTGAGCAATCTGATTCCTCTTTGTTTATCTTTTAAGGTTACAGGTTTTGTTTATTTTTTTTAACCCTGTATAAAGTTGTAGAGTTGAAAAGACAAGAGGTTTTGGTTTTGTTTTGTTTTGTTTTTCCCTTTCTCTTCTATGGATAAATATAGGAAGAATGTAAAGCATATATGCAGATTTGTTGAATTCTGTATCTGTTGTATTGGTTGAGTTGTATATCTGCTGTTAGTGAAAATTTATTATTAAGATGTATATTTCATGTATATTAAAGGTTTTCAGATGTATTAAAACTCCAGTACTCCTTTACATATAATAAATATTTGGGATTTCCCTTATTCTTTAGGAAATATGAAAAACGTATTCCTTCAGCAGTAGTAGGTCATGGTTGATAAATTGAGAAGGTTGCACTAAATGTTCTCTAGTAGAAATAGCTAAAGAGTATGCTTTTTGATATATATATCTTTCAGGAGTAAAATCAATTGAAGTATTGGTAATTAAATTGTAATTCCATGAAGGAAGGAAGTTGTGCGAGAGATGAAGCTAACTATGGCTGTTTTTCTTTTTAAGAGTCTACAATCCATAAAGGAGCTACTGTACTGGCTACTGGAAAGAAGATTCTGAAGATAAAGAGGTAAATTATCTCTTTTGAAAGAATACTTTCCTCTGTGATCCTGAGACTTTACTGCATGAGAACTTTATCCAGCGGGCAGCAGTTTCTTTATATGTTGTGTTTGGAAACTTAGGTTTTCCTCCTCTAAGCTTTTGAGCTGCTTCTCCTAGGGCTACGGGCAGCATTGGGAGAAGCTGAGAAATGTCACTTAGGCATACTCAGCATCCTTAAAATAGTTTCTTTTTGAGAATTAGATCTGTGATGGTATCCTACACAGTTCTAGTAGATGTCATTTTAGTTTGTGCATGGATTTAGCATGTTGCTTAATTGTCCTCATTTACCTCCCACTCCTTTGTTGTCTTCACGTAGGGTAATTAATACCAGGCACAACCAAACTCTGAGTGGAAGCCTTGGTGGTTGACAGTTGGTCCCAGAGCTCCGTCAAGGAGCTAGTTGGGCCCTGCCTGGGACACTCTAGTGTACTGCAGGCAAGGAGCTCACTCACGTGAGTTCTTGTCCTGGGTCAGAGCTTTAGGTCTTTCCGTTTTCCCCTTAATCCTAGGCCATGGGTCATACTTTCCTTTTCCTCTGACTAGGTTGGCTTACACTTTACTTGCAGCTGTTGCAGGAATTCACGTGGAATGGAATCCCTAACTGTTTTATTCTGAATATCTTTGATAATTTACTCGTGTGCTTTTTCATTTTCAAAAACCTAATGTTAGGGTTAAGGAATCAATTTAAGACTCTTGAAGAACAAAACTTGGATTCAGTTTGTATCTGTAAGGAAGGCGTTTATCTTTGATTCTGTGTTGCTACACTGTGCAGCTTAAGATAAAAACAGTAAAATGCTTAAAAAAGACCAATTACTCTGTCTAAGAATGTTCATATGGGCTTAAATTGTACAAATGTATTCATATTTTTTAATCATCAGAAATGTCTGCTTCCTGAACTATAAGGAGGAATATTGATAGAACTATAAAGAGTTTGATGGTGTCTACTTATATAATTAGGGATAGGTAAGAAATGGGTAGCTAAAATTGATTTCTTCTATTAAAGGAACTAGTGTACATTTAAAATAAAAACTTTCAGGAAAAGAAGATAATCTTTAAATTAAATAGTGTTTTTGGTTAGCACAACAAAGAGGAAAAATATTCTAATCTCAGATTCCTTAATTTATGCCTATATTGAGTTTGTAAGCAGCTGAGGAAGCCATTAAAATATAACCTAGAAAAAAAAATGGTGATATCAAAGTGATTATTTGGAAAGCAGTTTACATTTGCAAAACAGTTCAGTATTATAGCCTTGATCAACTTTTACACTTCATGTATTTGGTGGCTCATTACCCTGGCTTTTAAAATACCAGTCTTTGTACCATTTGTGTATGGAATGCAAGAGTATTTTTTAATTGACTAGGTCTTGCTAGTCATCTTAAAATCTGCTACAATAATATAAAGTTGAAATGTAATATTTATTAATAGAAGGAAAATATACAGTTTATTATCTGGGCAATTGAGACCTTTAAACTTCTTCCAAAAGTATCTTGACATATATGGCGCTATTTTTTTCTTTGTTATTTAGACAGAATATTGTACAATCCAAATGTCTTAATTTTTAAATGCCAAAATTTTATTCTCTACAATGGAGTTTTAAAATATAGGGTATGCCTGGTTTTGAGAGTAAAATTTTCAGTCTTTGGCTAATTTTCTAAGCATCAGAACATAAGAAGCAGCATTGATTAATTTAGAACTGTGAAAGGAGGCAAGAGAGACTTTTCAGTTGAAATTTACTAATGCAACAACCCTTTAAATGAAATGTTTGTTAACATAATAGTGATGGCATTTTCTCCTCCTCCTCCTTGTGGTTTTGTCCAGCTAGATGTTACAGTGGCAGTTGCACTGACTGTTAAGTGTTTAAATGATGACACCATTATGTGAAGTGATTTTGAAATGAGAGATTCCAGCCAAGAATTACATCTGCTCCCATCTCCTTCAAATCATACTCTCTGGCAGTACAGATTATGATTGATTTGTTTGTGACAGATTGCAGGAAACAGTCATTGATTTTTCAATATTTTACCTTAAAATTATTTACAGTTGTAACCATGGGGAGGTATTTCCATGGGCTGTCAGCCCCTGAAAGACTAGGATAATATTCCCTGCTCTCTGACAAGACAAATTACCTGTAATGAGTGCAGTAGCTGAAGGGTATACTTTTATTTTAAAATATGTCAATAACCCCAGTGACTAAACGAATATTGATTTAGCATAATGAAGCCTGAGTAATGTGAAAATGAGCTTTTTCAGGGGACATGGTAAAGACTTTCTTTTTAGCTGGTTGCAAGACGCTTTTCATTCTTTTCAGCTAGCCAGCTAGTGGAATTACAGAGTTTTATAAGCAAACCATCAGGCATGATAGCGTTGTGTTTGTGATAACCAGATCCAAATATTTCATCCTTACTTTTAACAGTTCTTTTTCAAATCTTATTTTAATTCTTACTTTTAGTACTGGAATAGCTATTGATTTGCTTGATGTTATCTTTAATCAACTTAATGTTTCCACAATTTCAATGTATTTTGCATTGGAACCACCAGTAATGACTATTAAAATAAAAGTATCCATACAGACATTTTTGTAGGTGACATACATAATAATTACTTAAGGCATTTCAAATTTAATTGTCGTATTTAATGTGCCATATTTTATGGTTGAATAATTCTGTCTCTGGACGTGAGATTGCTTTCATCAGGAATGAAGATTAATTTACTTAAGTCCCGATTTTTTTAGGCATCAATGCAAGTTTTCATTTTTGTCAGAATTTCCCCCCTTTCTAATGTAATTCTCTGTTCTTAATGGATTAAGATCCCAGTGCATAAGATTCTTAAAACAGGAATGATAGTAGAGAAATATATACCTTTATGTTTGTAGTCCATCGAAGAGTCTGAAGATTTTGTGCCCGAGGAAGTAACTCCATATCTGATATGGTTAGGAGAATACACAGGAAACAGTGCCAGTGATATATAGCAGAAAAGTGAGTATTTGAGCAAGATGTCAAACTGATATTTCGTGGGAACCTGACTCAATTTATGGCAACTCATAGTAATAAAAGCTTATTAAAAGCAATATGTAGAATCCTTTTAGAAATTAAAAATGAATTATGATTTCAAGAAAATTCAGACGGCTCGTTGTGAGTGCTGTGTCTCTTGTAGCATGGCATTGTAAATGTTGCAATAAAATGGAAAATATAAACATATCTTCTAATAGAACAATAGATTCTAGGTCACAAGTTACTGTTTTGTTTTCTCCCAGAAATGTGCTGAAGGTAGGAGCTCTGGTGGCGTAGTGCCTAAGGCATTTGACTGCTAACCAGAAGGCTGGCGGTTCAAACCCACCAGCCACTCCTCGGAATGAAGATGGGGCAATCTACTTCCATAGTGATGCTGCCTCGGAAACCCAAAGAGGGGTCGGTGTGAGTCGGATCAGACTCAACAGTAGTGAGTTTGGTTTGGTTTTGGGTGATACAGGTGATCTCTGTCACTTGTCATAGTTGTGTCCTACTGTAAGCTGGGTATTTTATGAAATACCAGACCCATGATTTCATAAATTGGAAGATACCATTTCTCCATTGCCTGCCTCCCAATTCTTTCCCTTTTTCTATAAAAGGACCTTGAAATATAGAAATATGAAGTATATACCATCATCCTATATGAAACTGGTACCCCAAATTTTTCAACTCTTAATTTGGTTCATAGTTTTTGGGTTTTTTTTCCCAAAGTTGATATAGTATCCTTAGAATTATTTATGTTGTCCAGAAAAAAAAAATTGACATAGAAATATTTTCTCCTCAATTATGTTTTAAATAAAGCATATTTTCTTCAGACAAACTATGCTAAGAAAAATGTCTGTATCATTGTGGACTTCCTTTTGGAGTAAAATAATGCATGTATTATATATAGTCAGTACTTTCTGACTCCATTGTTTAATTTGAACTTGTGTGTTCATCTTATAATAAATGTGTAGATTTGTTTATGTGGATTAAGTTTTAAAAGTATAGATATAGTAAAACGCTTTGTGTGTGTGTGTGTGTGTTTGTGAATGCTATGCCCTTCACTTTCTTTTCTCCCCTTAGTAAAAAGATAGCCTGCCATTGTTCTCCTTTAGGGGAAAACTATATTTATATAAAATATTTTAAAATCATCCAGATCATTGCTTAGTATTGGTTAAAACATTTGTTTTCAAAAAGCAGAGAAACCTTTCTTGTATTTGTATCTATTAAGGTAAACAATTTCCGTCCATACCAATCCACTTAATCTTTTTTTCCGGAATCCATGTTACTGTGTTTGGTCTGACCTTCTATGACAACTTAATATAGGAACAAATTAGCATAAAATTCTATTTTCCATGTGACCTCAGCCAATTGCAGAATTCTATCACCAGTTTTGTAGACTGTACCATGAAGTATTTACAAAAGTTCTGTACATCCTGGCTAATGTGTAATCTCAAATGTTCTAAAGAGAGCAATTCTAGGAAACACTTTATCCTTCTTACTAAGTTATTAGAACACATCCTAAAGGTAGCATTTTTAATTAGTGTGCATAATTGATTAGTGATTTGTCTTCTCCCAAGCATAAAGCAGCAAGGCAAAGTTAAATACAGTCAGTGCAGATAAGATATTAGGGATTGGTGGTGACAATGATCATGACAACTAAATGAATTTTTTTTTTCTTTTAGATTCAGCCATCAGTCTTTGAGATTGCCTGCTGTCTGTTTCAGTCTAGATGCAAAGGACTTGGAAAAATTAAGTGCTCACATCGTGTAAATATGTTTTGAGTGTACCTATTCAGAGATTTTTCCAATCAGAATCCTCAGTTGTCTCACAGAAGAAGGTTATCCTCTTTTCAAATCACTAATTTTATTGAAAATGAGTAGATTATTGTAGAGGATTGCCAAATATTTTGTTCTGATTAAAGTATAAGAAAAATAAAATCAATTTTATATGTTGATTTTTTTAATCTAAAATGTCTTTTTATTGGATTGAATGAATGTACCTGAAAAAGATGGTTAAAAAAAATCCCTTTCTGCATTTTACTAGTTCTCTGACAACGTGGTATTGTGAGGGTAGGTTTTAAATCACCTTCTAACGTGACTCATGTATTTATGAGAGGGAAACAGACCTTAAGGGTACCTGTATATATATTTTAATTCCTTATATTAGTTCTTCTGGAATTGAACACTTCTCCTCAAATCTCTTACAAGCTCAATTCAAGTTTATACAAGAAAAACTGGCAGAGCATTTGTTATGTGTTTGAACATCTGATTTATGTAAAGAAGGTTGGAATTCAGTTCTTTCACAGAGTTCCTACATTTGGGAGACTGAGTGATGATGGGTTGCATTACCATTGTGGAATTCTCTGTTGTGATCTTATGGTAGCTATAAGAAAAGAACCCTGGTGGTGCAATGGTTAAAGCACTTGGCTACTAACCGATAGGTCAGCAGTTCAGACTCACCATCTACTCCACAGAAAAAAAAGATGTGGGAGTCTGCTTCCAAAAGATTTATGCCCTTGGAAACCATGTGGGGCAGTTCTACTCTGTCCTACAGGGTCACTGTAACTTGAAATTGACTCGATGGCAGTGAATTTTAATTGGGTAGGAAAATGGAAGGATTCCTCTGTGACAGCCTGTGAAAGGGCTGTGCCTGACCAGAGGTTGCTGTTAGGGAGGGACCTAGGGAGATTGACAGATGCTGATGATAGTTGTAGAAACTGCTGTGAGTTATTATTTTGGGAGTGACCTAGTTTGTACTTCATTGGCTGCTATAGTTTTACAGTGAAAGCTCAATGAATTTTCTAGCTCGTATCAAAATATAAAGAGAAAAACAAATTTACTACCGTCAAGTCGATTCCGACTCATGGCGACCCCCTTTGGGTGTCTGGGGCGGTAAATCTTTATGGAAGTAGATTGCTCCATCTTCCTTATGCAGAGTGGCTGGTGAGTTTGAACCACCAACCTTCTGGGTAACAGTCAAATGCCTTAGGCACTGTGCCACCAGAGCGCCTAGATCTAGGTTTAGCGAAGTAAAATTATTAGGCTACAGTTTTTTCCTTACATTTTCAATTTAAATTTTTTCTTTTGAGATATTTCTTCATATGCCATTTTAAGAAATAGCAGAGAGATCCCTTGTACCTTTTATCAACTATCCCGCAATGGAAACATCTTGCAGTATATATAGTACAATATCATATGCCAGATAATGACATTAATACATTTGAGATACACATTTAGATCACCGTAAACCCCAAAAACCCACTGCCATCCAGTCAATTTTGACTTACAATAATACTGCCCCATAGAGTTTCCAAGGCTGTATATCTTTACAGAAGCAGACTGCCTCATCTTTCAAGCTATCAATACTTTGGTTAGCAGATGAGCACTTTAATCATTATCTCACCAGGGCCCTCCATCACCACAAAGATCCCTTTCTTGCCCTTTTATAGCCCTAATCACTTCCCTTTCCACACACCCCTAACCCCTGGCAACCACTAATCTGTTTGCCATTTCAAGAATGTTATGTAACTGGAATCATACAGTATGTAACATTTGCACTTGGCTTTTTTCAGTCAGCATAATTCTCTGGAGATGCATCCAGGGCATTGTGTGTGTCTGCAGTTCATTTCTTTTTATTGTTGAATAATAGTCCATGGTATGGATATACCACAGTTTGTTTAACCATTTACCAGTGGGGATATCAGGATTGCTCCCAGTGTGTGATTGATAAAATGAAGTTGCTGTAAACATTCATAGATAGGGTTTTATGTGAACTGGGATAAATGCCCAGGCAGTTGCTGGGTTACCTGGCAATTACAGATTCTTTTTAAAGACTAGAATTGATTTTGTTAGGGATGAGGGGACAGTGAGAAGGCATCTTTGTATTTTTTAGTGTTTTTGCTTTGAATAGATTAGTTTATGATTTTGAAACATGCTATTTTAAATAATTTGAAGAATTCTTTCATTTGTAGCCAGATACCAGAAAACATTTTTCAGAAACTAAAGTTTGTTCTTATTTTAGAGAAATACATTTTTTTTTTTTTTTAAATAAAACCTTGTTACTTGGTGAACAATTCCTATGCAAAGGAATAAAAGATCTGTGCTGTAGAAAATATGTTGCAAAGCTAGAGAAATGTGGTGGGAATTTTCAGTGGTAATAGAGACTTGGCATTTAAGAATGTATTGTGTGTATATGAACGGTTGAATGGAAAACCAGTTGGCTCTGTAAACTTTCACCCGAATCACAATTAAAAAAACTTTTTTTTTTTTAAAAAAAAAAGACTGTATCGTGATAGTTATGAAAAGTCATTTAGCTTTTGTCACTGTCTTGATAGCAGTTTTTCTTTGTAGAATTTTTTTTGTCTTTTTAAAAAATTTTGTGTTGTAATTTGGATGGAAGTTTACAGAGTAAATTAGTTTTGCATTCAATAATTCATTCACGATTTATATTGCGACATTGATTGGAATTCCCGCAACATAACGTCACTCATCCCACTTGCTCCTTACTTTTATCATTTCAATTCCTCCTTCTTTCCTATCCCTTCCTACCTTCTGACCTTTATCCCTGGACAGATGCTGCCCTTTTTTATCTTGTATGGATGATTATTCTAAGGCATGCTACCTCCCTGGTGTTACTGTTGACCTATATATAGGCTTGTCTGTTTGAAAGTTGAGCCATGGAGGTGAGTCCAGTTCCAGGCCTGAAGGATGCTTGAGGGTCATGGTGTTATGGGTTCTGCCAGTTTCTATCAGACCAGTAAGCCTGGTCTTTTTTTATTATTTTGAATTTTGCTCCACATTTTTCTCCCACTCATAACAGGACCTCTTATTTTGATCCCTTTCAGAGCAGTTGTAGTAGCTGGGCACCATCTAGTTCTTCTGGTCTCAGGGTCATAGTGGGAGAGATTTACATAGTCCATTAGTCTCTTGGACTAATTGTTTTCATGCATCTTTGATTCTCTTCATTCTTCTTTGCTCCAGACAGGAAGAGAACAATAGTTGCATCTTAGACAGCCACTCACAAGCTTTTAAGACCTCAATCTCCACTCTAAAGTAGGATGTAGGACAGTGTCTCTGTGGACTATGTTATGCCAGTTAACCTTGATGTCCTTCGAGACTATGATTCTTAGCCCCCAGCTCTTTGTAAAATTATTTCATTATCTTTACAGTGCTGTGTCAAGTACTGTCACATAAAAGTCCATTAAATTGACTTATTAGAAAAAAGAATGAAATAAAAAATACCTCTTCTTACACATGGTCCCTAAAAATGCAACTACTTCACATGACGCTCAATTGAAGAAATAGCTCTATTCCAAACTCTGGTAGAAATTATACAAAATTACACTTACTGAGACATGATGAGGCATATACAAAAGCACATGTGCTATATTTTGGGGCAGACTCACTAAAAGGGTTTTCAAAAATAATGTTCATTTTGATTTTCCACTTTATATATTGACTTTAGAACCCCTATGTAAGGTGTCATTCCATTCTTTTTTAGAAACGTTAGATATGGTCTGTTGTCTATCTAACAAAAGTCAATATTATAAATATGTACATTTTTAGTGAGGTGCCTGGAGGTCCCCAGTCTTTCAATGCTTCTGAATATAGTTGCATCTTTAACCCAGTGTGGTCATGAACCATAGTCATAAAAGGGCATAGGATAATAAAATAGTCCTTACCCTTGAAAAATTATGCAGCTAAAAGATAAGATGTACACATGGGTTTTTTAAATACCAGTATAGTCACTCATTCATTAAGCAGGTATTGAGAGCAGGCATCCCATGTTTCAGAACTTGCAGGCACTGGGAATCTAATAGTAAATGAAGACTAATACGCCCTGCTCTCTGAGCACCATTGCCATAGCTTTTAGATTTGGGAGTGGAGTGGTATGTGCCGGGAAAGTGAAAACTAGAAACTTAGAGACCAACATGATTGTGCAGAAATCCAGAACCTTAGGAATTTTGGGAGAAGAGACACCCGTAGAGCTGGAGCAGGCCTTACCTAAAAGGGACACTTGGAGTTTGAAGGTGGATGTATATAATACAGACCAGGACAGTATATCAGAACAGGGATGTGAGCCAGAGCATGGTTTGTTGAAGGCAGGGTAGACTGTGGCCTGCTTAGAATTTACTAGGGCAGAAAAGCGGTATGTCGTTGCCCAAAATACAGGCAGTCCCTGGGTTATGAACTAGATCCAGTCCTAAGTGTGTCTTTAAGTCAAATTTGTAGGTAAGTTGGAACAGGGGCATATTATAATTCTTATTTAGCCTTTAGTGTAAGAAAAGGCCCAAAGCCTTTTCAAAGATTTAAAAGCTGTACATGGAGCAAATGAAGGTGATTGTGGTAAAGAATTTCTTGAGAATAGGGATTGGTTCAGTCCTTTCCAAGTGAGGATAAATTTACATAACATTAAAGGACAGCTACAAGTTGTCCATTGGGTGTTCAGAACCCAGGAACAGCCTTATATATTAAACTGCTTATGTTTTAGGAACTCATCAGAAATAATCAATGCTTTTTAAAAAGAGTGATATTTGAATTTAAATAGTTGGCTTTGAGTGAAAAAACAAATAGGTACTCTTCCCCCTAAAACTAGGCTTGAAAGTGTCCTTTAGTTTTGTGAGACTTCATCTATATGTGTTGTATTGTGTGTGTGTATGTGTGTGTGTGTATCCCAAAATATTACTTTCCTTCTTTTACATTTGATAATAAGGGATAAGATATTTTGTACTACTCTGGGGTCTTAAATGCAGCAAATCTGTACAACTATAATGCTTTTTAAAATTTTATTTTAAAATAAAAAACAAAAGAATTTAAAAATCTTTTGGAATTGTTCCAAAATTTATACTACAATATCACATATAGATAAAAAGTTATATAATGAATATAGTTGTGTATATTTATGTAGGAGCTCTGGTAGCTTAGTGCCTAAGGCACTTGACTGCTAACCAGAAGGCTGGCGGTTCAAACCTACCAGCCACTCCTTGGAAGGAAGATGGGGCAATCTACTTCCCTAGTGATATTGCCTTGGAAACCCAAGGAGGGGTCAAGGAGGGGTCGCTATGAGTCAGGACTCAATGGCACGTAACAACAACAACAAAAGAGCCTTTTCTAAATGTGCACCCAATTTTGGGAAGCTAAACTACCAATAGATATGAGTGAAGGCCCTTTAGTATGGTAGTTGGGAGACTAGAAGAGTGTTAAGTTTCTATCAGAATTTCTTTAAATTTATATAAATCATAAATTTGATAAGTGTGGTTGTAAAATATATTAAAATTTAGATACTTAGTATTTTACATATCATAATATTGATTACAGTATCCCCAACTATATGGCATTGCCAATGAAGAAGCCAAAATGAATTGTGTTTTATGAAAGGACTACGTTAGGTCAGTGACTTAAAAGTTCTGAGTAGGTGTAATGACTAAGTGTTGTAGAATGATCTTATAATACTCTTTATGTTACAGTTAAGAAATAAAAAGAAAACGGTGTAATTTCAGACCGTTTTTTAAATAATTTTGCAAATACTGCAAATCATACGTTGGTTACCACTAGACTTCCTGACTCTGCAATGATTGCTGTGTTCTCTGTATATTCTTTTAAAATACCAAGTACTTTATAATTTTGTTGATAGTTGTTTGTACATGTTTTCTTTACAGAATGCTTTCTGACCATCTTATGACTGAATTACTTTCACACACTGGTCATCTTTAAACTTCCTGCGCTGACCTACTACTGTCAGTTGTGAGACACCCTGGTAAACTATTCTGTTTTTTACAGGGGCTTTCTTATTCAAAGTGTCTTTCAAACTCAATGCGTAAAATTAACTGGCCACTTCAATTGCAGGCTTTTAAAGCCAGAGAAGACTTGTTTTTCAGATGAGGAAAATGAGTTCCTGAGAGGTCAGAGGACTTGCTAGCAAGTGACAATGAAGATTTAAACATGGCCTTTAACTCCAAATACTGCCGCCAACTTGAAGATACTTGTTCCAGCTTTTATGAATTTAATTTACAGATGTTTGTATCTCAAACCTATTCATATTTTATTCTATGGAATTTTATTCTCTGTCATGCAAACATTTGGGCACCAAAGATGAGAACTAGTAACAAGCATCAGTGTCTCAACTGGATTTTAACCGATAGAATATTCTGTTTATTCTTCATTATTCATGTGTCCCTGTTGTGTTTTTTAACATTGAGATAAATTCAGGAAATCACATTTAAGACCTATTTCCTGAAAACACATTGGGCATTGAGCTGAGGTCTGGAGATAAAGTGGTGAGGGACATGCAGTCTTTGCTGTGTGGAGCTCGGAGCTCCATGCCTACTGTGGAGACAGGGTGATACATAAGCATTTGAGCACAGCATAAGAAGGAAGGGCCAGGTGCTGTGTGGATTATGTCATATGCTCAGCCCTTAACCAGACCTGCAGGAGGATGGGAGAGTCAAAGGTGTCCTGCAGCAGAGGGACATTTGGGCTGAGCCCTGAAGGCAACAGTTCTTGAGAGGGAAAGCTAAGAGCCAAGGCGAAGGGCAGCATGGCACTTTGGGGGCCTGTGAGCAGTTCAGTTTGGGAGGAGCATGAGGGGCTTGTGTGGAGATGGAAAGAGAGGAGAGCAGGGAGGGGCCCAGTCAAATGCCAGGCTGAGGAGCTCTGATTTCATCTTGTACACAGGTGTCCCTTAACAGTTTTAACTGTTCACTTGACCAGATCTGCATTTTAAAGACATGGATTTGGTGGTGGCATGGAGAGTGCATGCTTTTGCAAGTCATTGTCCAGGCAAGAGAACAGTTGCCTTAGCTAAGAGAGTAGCCAGGGAGGGAGAGAAATGTTGATAGACTAATGGCAGATCCTAAGGATGTTTGAAATACAAAAAAACAAAATAATCAAACTCACTGCCGTTGACTCAGGTCAGACTCAGTAACCCCTCCTTGGGTTTCTGAAGCGTTATCTCTACAGAAGTAGATTGCCCAGTGTTTTGAGGAGTGGCTGGTGGGTTTGAACCACCAGACTTCTGGTTAGTTAGTTATCACTTGCCTTAGGTACTACACTACCAGAGCTCCTGCTTGAAATACAAGGACTTGGTAACTAATTACACACAAGGATAAAGGAAATGCTTGTCAATGAGTGTGTCAGAGGACTAGAAGAATTAGGATGTGGTGATCATGTTTTGAGGCAAGGAACCAGGAGAAGCAGCTCTGCTGAGGAAAAAGACACATGTTCTGTGTTCAAGATGCTGGTCCTGAAAGGCTAGTAGAGAGTATCAAGGAGTCTGAAACTCCCAGTCTAGTGATAGGCAGGGTGTGCAATGTATTCTTTCATAATGTTGTGATTTTTTTTTTTTTTTTTTTTAATCGTAAAGGACAAACTACCCCAAAAATGTGTTTTCTCTGATTATTTTTATTTAAAAATTTTGGTTACTATCATGGAGCTCTGGTAGCATAGTGCCTAAGGCACTTGACGGCTCACCAGAAGGCTGGCGGTTCAAACCCACTAGCCACTCCTCAGAAGGAAGTTTGGGCAATCCTACTTCCGTAGTGATACTGCCTCGGAAACCCAAGGAGGGGTCTCTCTGAGTCGGGGCCGACTCGACGGCAAACAACAACAACAACATCATGCAGCTGTGATGGTATGATTGTTATTGTCGTTAAGTGCCGTCGAGTTGTTTCCGACTCATAGCGACCCCATGCACAGCAGAATGAAACACTGCCCGATCCCACGCCAGCCCCACAATCCCTGCTATACTTGAGCCCATCATCGCAGCCACCGTATCAATCCATCTCCTTGAAGGCCTCCCCCTCTTTCGTCGACCTTCCACCCTACCAAGCATGACATCCTTCTCCAGGGAATGGTCCCTTCTTACAACATGACCAAAATAGGTGAGACGAAGTCTGGCCATTCTTGCTTCCAAGGAGCATTCTGGCTGCACTTCCTCCAGGACAGATCTGTTAGTTCTTTTAGCAGTCCACGGTACTTTCAGCATTTTTCGCCAGCACCACAACTCAAAAGCATCAACTCTTTTTCGGTCTTCCTTATTCATTGTCCAGCTCTCACATGCATACGAGGCGATTGGAAATATCATGGCTTGTGTCAGGCGCACCTTAGTCCTCAAGGAGATATCCTTGCTCCTCAGCACTTGAAACAGTTCCTTCGCAGTTGACTTTCCCAATGCTACACGTCTGGTATGATTAAAGCAATGTTATTGAACAATATTTGTTTTGAAAAGATGGAGTTCAGAAGTATGGGTGGAGTCATGTTATCCCAAAACATTTAAACAAATTTAGTGTACTAAATTGCAATTGTGTGAAGAGATTTAAAGATAGGATGAAACATTTTAGAGAAAGAGTACTTGAGAGTATTTTTCAAGGATCTCTGGTAGTGGGAACAGACCTGGTTCTCCCCTCACAGAGTTTAGTGTGTAGCTGGTAGATTATAAATCCCCAAAATAGTTTTATATGATAACTCTGTATGTGCTTAATACAATTAACATGCATTTTGAAGACAACTTTTGACTGTCAAACCGTGTGATAATGAACATTTATGCCTCCAGAGGGCACTGCCATGTCCACAGGAAGAAACAAATAAGGATGTGGCGCCTTGTTAACTTTCTGCTCATTGAGATGGGTGAGTGGAATAGTTCCTCAAAGTGGAGGGTGGAGCAGCGCTGGCCTGCAGCCCCTGGTTATTCCCAAGAGGCTGAGAAGTAGAGTTACGACTTGTTTATTCAAAAGACTGAGGACTTGTTTGCAGTTAGACTTGGAACTTTCTTGGTACTTTAACTATCAAAACTTGGACATTCACTGGAAAGCTAAAATATCATAGACTTTTACTTGAAAAATCAAGTAAGGTCATTTTTTGAGCAAACCACAACACATTATTTTATATCTTTTCTGTCCAGTCTTAACCCTGCCTCTCATTTTGTAGTGGGAGGCATATGTATCTCCTCTCCTGTCTAGTTAACCACTTATTTTCTCGTTCTATTCTAACTTCTCTACCTCAAAACTCCTCCTCTTAACTTAGTTCCATTTTCACATTTGCCTCCATTCTAAGATAGCCCCTCTAGGCCTACTCTCTCCTTACCAGCTCCACTCGGAATATTCCCTCCTTCACTGCTGAGCATAGAGAAAGTATGTTTGTAGAAAGGTGTTTTTATGTTAGCGTTCCTACTCTCATTTCCCATCTACTCTCATCTGCGTTCTGGTTTTCCAGTTATCTAAAAACCCAGCTGCCAAATCTGATGAGTCTCAATCCTTGCCTTGCTTAATCTCTGCAGCACGTCACAGTGTCCCGGGCTTCTGAGATGCTCCTTCCCCGGGGCTTCTTTGTTCCCTTGACTCTGTCTGTTTGCTGGCTCATCCCTTGGTTTGCCACTCAAAGGTTGCTGCCCCCAGGCCTGAGCCCCGGCCTCCAAATTTCCCCTGTCTATTGGGGCAGCTCCTGCTGCCTCTCCTCTGTCTGCCCCGCCCTGACCCTGCCTCTTTCTGTGTCCTCCTCAACAACTCATCTCAACCATCAGGTTGAGGACTCCAGGTCCATGCAAGTAGAAACACCACAATCTACAGTGCAACTCAAAGCATGGTCCATGGACTGCCTGCCGGTCCACAAACATTTTTCATCAGCCTGTGACAAGATAAATAGAGAAAATGAGAGAGCATTGAGAAAGCTGTATAGCACTTGACTTTGCCATGATTTCCAAGGTCATGATTTTGTATTTTATAAAAATAATGGTCTGCAACAGACTGGAAATACAAAACAAAGCAACAAGAGCAGTCAGTAGGTCCTTCACTGCAGATGGGTGGAGGAGACTCATGGGGCTAGGAGGCAGTGAAGAAAATGACAATTGGGGGTGGGAGCAGCACCATTTTTGCAGTTCAGAAGGTGTCCAGGAAGCACGGGGAAGAAGGTTGCACTGTCTAGAGTGTGTAGGGAGGGTGATTAAGGGTCTGCAGAGTGGACGTCTGAGGGAGGGTAGAGTAACCTGTGGTTGTTGGGCACTGTTGAGTCAATTCTGACTCATAATGACCCCAGATACAACAGAATGAAGCATTGTTGCGGCCATTGTGTCAGTCCATCTTGCTGAGCCTCTTTCTCTTTTTTGCTGACCTTTTAGCAAGCATCATGTCCTTTTCCAAGGATTCGTCCTTACTGATAATATGTCCAAAGCCAACAAGACACAGTCTTGCCATGCTCACTCTAAGAAGCATTCTAGCTCTAGCTCTTCCAAAACAGATCTGTTCATTCTTTTGGCAGCCCATGGTGTATCCAGTATTCTTCACCAACATCACAACTCAAACATGTCAATTATTTGGTCTTCCTTTTTTATTATGCAGCTTTCACATGCACATGTGATGACTGAAAATGACACAGCTTGGGTCAGGGACACCTTAGTCGTCAAGGTGACATCTTTGCTTTTTAACACCTTAAAAAGGTCTTTTGCAGCAGATTTGCCCAATGCAATGTCATTTGACTTCTTGACTGCTGCTTCCATGGGCATTGATTGTTGACCCAAGTAAAATAAAATTCTTGACAACCTCCATATTTTCTCCATTTGTCATGGCGTTGCTTATTGGTCTAGTTGTGAAGATTTTTGCATTTATATTTAGATGTAATCCACACTGAAAGCTGTAGTTTTTGATCTTCATCAGTAAGTGCTTCAGGTCGTCTTCACTTTCTGCAAGTGAGGTTGTATCATCTGCATATCCCAGATTGTTAATAATCTTCATCCTGTCCTGATGCCTGGTTCTTCATATAGTCCAGCTTCTTGGATGTTTGCTAAGCATAAAGATTGAATAAACATGGTGAAAGGAATAGAATCCTGGTACACCCATTTCTAATTTGAAACCACTAAATATCCTCTTGTTCTGTTCTGATAACAGCATAGGGGAAAGGATCAACATCCTCAAACTCCATCTCTAGCCTTGCTCTCACTTTTTTACTGATCTTCCTGAAAAGGAGAGCTGATCACATCGTGCCATTGCTGAAATCCTTTGGAGACATCCTCCTTCCTAGCACTTCTCAACCCCATTCACAAGGCCACACACCACCTACCTTCACTCCTCTATTCCTGTGGCTGGTTTTCTAGAGTAAAGCATGAGATATACTAGCCACCCCCATGGCGAGGCATCTGCTCCCTCTTCCAGCTGGAAGGCCCTCACTCCTCTCACCCTTTTCTGATGAAATCCCCACATAGCTTTTAGCATCTTCCTCATCAAGGCTTTCTGGTACTCGATGTCAGGCACATAGGGCCGGCTCAGGAGCCTCCATCAATGGCAAGCTGGAAAGGGCACTTACAAAATCAGCCACCCCTCTGTTGAATTCCAGGCCCTGCATCTTTGTCATCTCACAACTGGGGAGATGGTTGTTTTAGACCACAAACCAGTTGCCATCAAGTTGATTCTGACTCACGGCAACCCCTATATGTGTCAGAGCAGAACTCTACTCCACAGGATTTTCAATGCTTGATTTTTCTGAAGTAGATCACCAGGCCTTTCTTCTGGGGTGTCTCTGAGTGAACCCGACCCTCCAAGCCTTTCAGTAAGCAGTTAGCAGCTTGGTATGTTAACCATTTGTACCACCCAGGGAGTTTTGGATCATTTGGTAGTGGTAATTGCCAAATCCACCACCCATTTGTCAGAATGTGGTGTGTTGCTTGCTATAAGGCTGGCAGTTATGCCCTCAGTATTTCAAATACTAACAGGGTCATCCATGGTGGGCAGGTTTCAGAGGAGCTTCTGGACTAAGACTAGGAAGAAAGATCTAGCAGTCTACTTCTGAAACTTAGCCAATGAAAACCTTATGGGATCACAGCAGAACACTGGTTGACTTGCTTGCTTTGGACATTTCATCAGTAGGGGTGAGTCACTAGAAGAGGGCATCATGCCTGCTGAAGCAGAGAGCCAACAAAGGTGTAAGAGACCCTCGGCATGATGGATTGGCACAGTAGCCACCAATAGACTCAAACGTGCTGGTGATTGTGAGGATGATGCAGGACTGGGTGACATTTCACTCTGTTGAACTATGAATCAAAATCCACCTGACAGTCGCAAAGAACAACAGAAAGGACAATTCCCAAAGAACCCTAAAACCAGCATCTGGGTGTCTAAGGACTGGGGGAGGACAGAACAGGGGCTACATAAGGTTGAGAGTGGGTGAAAGTGGTTTTCCAAGATAGAAGCAGCTTACTTGGGATTCCTGTCCTTCCCAGAGAGAGAGAGACACTCTAAAACCGTGACTGGCAAACTTTCTATACCGGGCCAGAGAGTAAACATCTTAGGCTTTGTGAGCCAAACAGTCTCTGTTGCATATCTGCTGTTGCAGTACAAAGGCAGCCATAGACAAATGGGTGGACTCTTTCCCATAAAACTTTATCTTCACAAACAGGCTGTGGTTGAGTTTGGCCCACAGGCTGTAGTTTGCCGACCCCTGCTCTAAAGAGGAGGCAGTGTTCCTCTTCACTGCCCTGGGTCTAAACTGCCTTTCCGAGGCCTCACTTGGTTTACCTTTAGAATTCGTAAATCTTACACCTTTTCTTCTCCCAAAGTAGGGTAACAATGAATAACCTGCCTCCACTTACCAGTTAGTTGCCAAGGTCTGAAATGCCCTTTGCAGATGGAGTGAAGATGTGGGCACATGCTGAGCCCTGTTATATATGTAAAGTTAATCTTTAACTCAGGTTAAATAGATATAAGCTAGAACATGAAATTCTTACGATGAAATTATTTGGGAACTAAAACCTTGCCATAAAGCGAATTTGTAATCAACAGTTCCGTGGCTCTGTTTTGATTAACTGCATGGATTTTGGACCCAGAGAGTTCAAATTGTCTTCTGTCATAAGCTAAGGTAAGGATACCCATATACTTGGTATAGATATTCCTGGATATACTGATTCCTGGCCTATGGTGGGAAATAAAATGCAAAGGTTACTAATATCTTTGAGTTAATAGAGTGGCAGTCAGTATCCAAAAAAGAAAAAAAACAAACTCACTGCCATCAAGTTGATTCTGACTCATAGTGACCCCCTTTGGGTTTCTGAGGCAGTAAATCTTTATGGAAATAGATTGCCCAGTCTTCCTTCCACAGAGTGGCTGGTGGGTTTGAACCACCAACCTTCTTATTAGCAGTCAAATGCCTTAGGCACTATGCCACCAGAGCTCCTTGGTAGGCAGTATAGACATGCATAAATTAAGCCAGTGGATATTAAAGGCAAGCACGCCACTTCCATGGTGATCTACGATATAAAATGCCCACACAGAATAGCCATGTAAATTAAAATCTAAAGCAATGGTGTATAAAACCCTTACGTTACTAGCACCAGGGAACGAGGTAACAATATGTATTGCTCTCTATCACCTCCCTGTGCTCCCAAAGGCCTCCGTGGAGGTCATCCTGCCACCCTGTTTCCCCAAAGCCACAAATCAGGACATGTTTTGTCATCCCAACTGAGCAGGACCGCCTAGGAGTGAAGCTAGTCCCAGAGGAGCTGCGAGGCTAGGCCTCTGACTGTCCTTGTCATCTTCTAGTGCTGTTCCAAGTGTCTTCAGATTAGCTGCGGTCTCCCACTCTGAAAGCTAACCAGAATGGGGCAGGACTCAGCCAGCTGCCTTCACCCCCAGCTGCAGTTAGTCTACGCGCGTTATAGCCTTTTATAGATTTTCGTTTAAAATCTCAAAACTCTTCCGTCTCTTGCCTTGTGCCTTAGATCTTTAAAATCCCCAAGAAAAGTGAATGCTATTCCTGATCTCTCACATCTTTTATTTATGTGATGTCCAAACAATGTGTAGTTTATGTTTAATTTCCACAACTTATTGGGTCATTATGATGTAAAACTAAGTAAGAAGGATGTGGACTATTGATTATCACACAGATGCACAAGCTGGGGTTGTCTCCCTATAACCTTTTCTCACGTGAGCACAGTTCACAATTATTTAGACTTTATCTGAAAGGTATAATAACTTAGCAATTCTGTACCTCCTTCCTCACTATTTATGTTTGGATATTTAGTTTTGCATTCTGAATATCCATTTTGAATACATTCATTGTCAGTTTTGAAGAGGATTAGTTTATCTTCATTTATTCTAATGTTATATACTTTTATGCTTGAATTATTTACTATGTGTTTGGTTCTTGGCCTATTTTATTTGTCATTTTATGACATACATATTTTCAGTGGAGACGCTTAGGCTAAACTATATTTATTTATACCACAGTACATTAACCATAAAACTATCTAACTACAGTAAAACCATGACGATCTGGAAACCTCAGGGAATGGGTTATTCAAGATAGCCAAGTTTTAAGAATTAACATTAACTCTTTGTGATCTAAATCTTTCTAAAATAGATCATACCTTTTTCTCTTATCTTACAATAATACAGGGAGGTTCATTTCACTTTGATAGTAACTCAAGGTTATCAGTAAGAATTGTACTATAACTCTGCTCTCATTAAAGGACCTGGGTTTTTTGTTTTGTTTTGTCCTTGTTTTGTAAGTTACCACTGGCATGTCTTAAAACACTTCCGTGTCTTCTGTTGCTATCAAGTGGCTTTCCCACTGGCCCACTTGTCCTTCTTCTGCCCTGCAGATTGTGCTTTTTGGTTTCCGTGGACTTGGGGACCTCAGTGGAGCTTGTTAAAATATAGGAAGGTGTGAGAAAGGCTTCCAGGGCCCACTGACGGGTCAGAGGACATTCTGGAGTGTGAACTTCTGGCTCCCTGAAAACTCTTATTTGCTGATGTTTGCTTTTCTCTGTGTTATAGCCAATTGAGTGGTAAGATGGAGGAGGTCTGCCATAGCTCCTCCCCTCAGCCGCCTCCTTTCTTTCTAAGATCTATGATCCTGATTCCAGCCAGTATGGTGGCACGCTGAGCTTTGGATCTGGGAACTAAGGCAGCTAGTCAAACACGCCTGGGAAAAGAAAGTCAGGTTTAATAACAGGCCTCATTTAAAATTCATAGTTTATTAAACTATGTATTAAGCGAGTTCTTGTTGTTGTAGTTGTTATTTGCTGTCGAGTCGGCCCCGACTCATAGCGACCCCTCCTTGGGTTTCCGAGGCAGTATCACTACGGAAGTAGGATTGCCCAACCTTCCTTCTGAGGAGTGGCTGGTGGATTTGAACCGCCAGCCTTCTGGTTAGCAGTCAAGTGCCTTAGGCACTATGCTACCAGAGTTCATAAGCGAGTTCTTAGGTGGTGCAGTTAACACACGTGGATGGTAACCAAAGGTTGGCAGTTCAAGTCCCCCCTGAAGTGCCTTGGGAGGAAGCCTTGGTGATCTACTTCTAAAAGCCAGCCGTGGAACACCCTGTGGAGCACAGTTCTACCCTGATCCACATGGGATCACCATGGTTAGAATCGCCTCTGCAGCGGCTGGCGGTGGTGGCTATTGTGAGAATATCCTTTTCTTTCCCTTCCTCTTCTTTATTGTGCTCCTTTTTAATTTTTTTCCCCTCTCATCTTTTATAAAATGCTAAGTGTAGGTTATTTTGGCTTATAATTAATTGGGACTACAGCGAGAACCTTAATTTTAAGAAGCATCTCTAGCTAAAACTGCTGAGTCCACAGTGATTCTAGTCTTTATCTTTTTGTTATAGACCTTATTATGGATGTGTTACATACATTTGTGTTACATACTTTAGGTATTTTGTACAGTAACTGAATGCCAAATGTTTTGTTAAATGTGCTAGTAGAGGAACATTCGACCTGGAAGCCTTGATAATCTTACATTTACATGGTGCTTCATAGCTCATCCAGCGTTCTCATCACATTTTCTCATTTGATCTTCAGAACAACACAGGAATTATGTTGGTCCTCCATGTCAGAGGCAGGAGACCAGAGGTGCAGAGGTGTCGAGTGCCTTGCCCAAGGTCACATTACTGTTCGTGCTCTCGGATTGAGCGCAGACTCTCTGCTTCCAAGACCAGTAGAGCTTTCCTCAGCAGCTCCTAAGGAAAACTGCTGGTGAGTGATAGGTGAGGTTCAGCTCCGAATGTGTGGGCTGGGGCTGCCAACCCTGCTGAGTTCATGAAGTGTCAGATCGCTCAGAACGAGAAGAAGAGGACCTGACTAGCATGTGCTCCTCAGGAAGAGAACATGTCATCCTCAACGAGGCATCATCCCTCCAGAGAGGAGGTAGATTCTGCCCGATTGGGATTTGACGGCCAATCCATCAATGGAGTTCCAGAATTTAGGGACCCATGGACTTAACATAAGGAGTCTGGTGGTGCAGTAGTTAAGTGCTCGGCTAACTGAAAGGTCAGTGGTTCGCACCCACCAGTCACTCTGTGGGAGAAAGATGTGGGAGTCAGCTTCCGTAAATATTTACAACCTTGGAAATCCTGTGGAGCAGTTCTCTGTCCTATAGGGTCTCTGTGAGTCATAATCAACTTGAAGGCAACAAGTTTGAATTTTGGTTTTGATTTGGACTAAACACAGTGGCTTTAATTATTACAGTAGATAATCCTCCAGTATTTTAGAGAACCGGGTTTGTTTGTTTGGTTTTTGGCCACATGTTAGTAGTCAATTAATAAAATTATTACTTTTCAAAACTAGATCCTGAAATGTTTTGGAATAAATTCTGATATATTTCTTAATACAAACAATATCTGTACTATGTGTATACAAAGCATTAGTTCTTTATTTTTACTTTTAGATTTCAAAATATAGCTACTTTTGAGCAGGAAAAAAACATAGCCTTTGGTAAGAATAAATTTGTTTGACTCGATGTAGCATATCACTGGCAGATCCTGTGGCATATTGGTTTAAGGGTTGTTAATAACAGGATACTTAAGCCAGTGTTATGAAGGTGTAAAAGTCTACTACAATGTTACATTCTGTATAGAATAATACTTAAATAAACTTTAAACACATTTATATATTTTTTTTCATTTATATGTTTATGTGTGTGTATTTGACTGGAAAGTCAACACCAGAAATTCTCAAAGGCTTCATTATCTGATTTTAGGTGTTTTTTTTAAAAGCAGAAATGCAGGCTAATCTGTTTATACTAACAAACTGGTCTTATCAAGTGAATCACAGAACTAAAATTCAATCTTCAAAGATGGTACTAAAATCTTAGAAATATTAAAGACTTAAACCCTAAAAATCGGTATGGAAGTAATCAAATTTTCCCTATTATTTTTTCCCTCTCTCCCAGAGTGATTCATTTCACTTTCTGTGTCTTACTCCATGAACCCTAATACTTTTGCTGAGATTCCTAATTCAGTGAAACCTGTTTAGAGGATCATCTCCGTTAGGGAGACAGCTGCGGAAACAGCATCCACTTTCCGAGCATGGATTTTAGATTATGGCCAATCAAGACTCCGCGCTGGAGGAACACCTGTCAGAGACGGTTTTCTACAAGGAGATGATCTCTTTAATCAGATTTCAGCTTGCTTCAGAATAAGGGGCATTTTTAAATGAGGGTAAAACGGCGGCATCTGCTTTTATGACTCATCCTCACAGTGCTTTTCATCTGAAACTCAACTTCAGAACGTATTTATGGCATGGTTCTGTGGGGGAGCCAGACACAGCCAGGACAAGTTTAGAAAGCACCCGTCGGACTTCTCCAGACATTGGAGTTGTCACTGAACAGGACATCTGAAATTTTTATTTTTTAACTCTTTGGTGTGAATATAATTAATGATAGGATTCCTTTTGGGCAGACTTTTAAAATATTGAAGCTCAATTATGAAATCATATAACGGAACCTGGGAAGCTTTCCGATGTTGAAATTGGTTGCATTAGTCTGTGAACAGTGCAACGTGTTATTGATACTGACTGATGTTTAGAGAAACTACCCTTGACTTTCAACTCGGGTCTAATTAGAGGCACTGTTAAGTACATAAAACGCAGGTACAGTCTCACATCTGCAGACTCTATTGAGTGTAACTATTAGAAGACAAACTTTGTTTTGCCAAGTGTAATTTAATGGTATAACAATGCGCAGACCGGAATATCAGTTAATTTTCAAAACATTTTATTCTACACCAATTAGCTCAGGTCCTGGAGGGCAAAATGACAAGAGGTTACTCGTTCAGTATGTATTTAATTAATTGAAAAATGCTCAAATTGCTTTTACAGTTGTTATTAAAAAGTAGAATCAGTGTTGCCAGTGCTCAACCATAATTGGAACCCTAGGGAATTAAATATTTATCATTAGTAATGTAACAGCACTTAGGACACAAATTTCTATTTTCGTAATGAAAGTTATACACTGTGAGTGCAAGCGGCTGAAACGACAGCTGTGACAAGTGAAACGGCCTGGGATATTTCAATAAGACACCTCATTGGACAGCAAGTCTTACCACATTACTCGTTTGTAAGAGATCTGCAAGTTTAATTCCCACTAGAAACCCGTTACCCAAGTATTTAGATTGCTAATTGCATGCAGGATGAACAGTTGGGCAAATGTCTTGCCGTAAGTGGCTGAAATGTATAGTGCTTTCTAAATAATCCTATATAAGTTCATGCCTTTGTCAATTTAAAAATAGCTGGACTGTCAAAGAATAAAGATCTTGTTTGTTTTAAGTTTAATTGCATTTTAAGCATAAATGGTTTCAGTGCTACAATGAGAAAAGTTGGATCTTGGGCTCTAATGAGCTGCAGTGGTAGACGGCTAGAGGCCCTAAGGGATTCACTCCGTAAATTAACTGGATAAAAGTACTTGGTTAGGATATAGCTGATGGCTGAGCTGTTCTTAAACCCCAGTTATAGAGCTGTCTCTCACTCCTGTTTTCATTCTAAACAGGCCCTGTAGAGACTACAGCCGCCTGTTACAACTATTCAACTTGTCAAAATGTATTACGTTACTCCACTAATAAATAGTATTAAAGGGTATTTGACTCCAGTTCTCATTTTCAGAGGGGATCAGGTTGATAAACACAACCGGCTTAGGTTGGCCTTATTTTAATTTGTTTATGTCAGCTAAGTAATACTGAAGGCCCATGGTTTGAATTTCACCAACATTGCTTTCCTGGGGATGGAAAAGTTACACAACATTAAGAACAATGGAAACAATTAGTCAATGCCCATGGAAGCAGCAGTCAAGGAATCAAAGGACATATTGCAAATCTACTGCAAAAGATTTCTGAAAAGCAAATGCTGGTAAGGGTGTGGAAAAGTTGAACTGGTGGGACTGTAAAATGGAGCAACCATGGTGGAAAATGGTATGGCACTTCCTTAAAAAGTTGGAAATAGAAATACCATTTGATCCAGCAATCCCACTACTAGGTATGTACCCTAAAGAACAGAGCTGGGACAGAACAGATAGATGCACCCCCATGTTCATCACGGTACTTATCACAATAGTAAAGAGATGGAAACAACCTAAGTGCCCATCAACGGATGAATGGATACCCAAAATGGATTCCATTGGTACATACACACAATGGAATACTATGCAACAGTAAGGAATAATGAAGAATCCGTGAAACACCACATCATAATGTGGATGAACTTGAAAGACATTATCCTGAGTGAAATAAGTCAATCATAGAAAGACACATATTGTATAAGTCCATTATTTTGAAAAGTGAAGAAAAGGTTTACACACAGAAAGAAACATTCTTTAATGGCTATCAGGGGTGGAAGGGATAGAAGGGAAAATTACTAAATAGGTAAGAGACATAATTTGGGTGAAGGAAAAGGCAATATACAAATAGTATATTGTGACCAGCACCATATCATGAAGAAAAAAGAAAACCCAGGTGCACAAGAGTTACAGACAACAAAGGTAACCACTATTACATACACAATCCTGCATTATCCGTGATAACATTAATCTACAGGTGAACACATAGTTAGATGAGCAGGTATGGGTAGGTGAACAGGAGCATACCCAAGATCATACATAGGTTTGGCAGATGATATTTCTCATACGTATGTGGTGTAAAAATATCCGTGTATGTAGTAGAGCTAACGGGGAAGTTATGAAAACTTCTTAGCCATAACCAAACATCTTGAGGGAGTGGGTTGCTGGGCCTACGAGCTCAGGACCATGGTCATGAGGGACAAGAAGGTCAATTGGCATAACATAATCCACAAAAGCATTGTCTTACATCCTACTTCGATGAATAGACTGGGATCTTAAAAGATTGTGAGTGTCCATGTAAGGTGCAACTATTGGTCTCTCTTAGTCCAGAGCAAAGAAGAGTGAAGAAAATTAAAGACATATGGAAATATTTAATCCAAGAGACTAGTGGACCATGTGAACCTCAGCCTGCATGACCCTGAGATCAGAACTAGATGGTGCCCAGCTACTGTTGCCAACTACTCTGAAAGGGATCACAGTAGGAGATCTTGTATAGAGTGGGAGAAAAAAGGGGGGAAAAAATCTCAAAATAATAATTAAAAAGACCAGGCTTAGTGGTCTCTTAGAGACTGGTGGAACCCCCCAGATTATGGCCCTTAGTCAACCTTCAGGCGTGGAACTTAACTCACAACCTGGCTCAACTCTTAACCAAACATAAGCCTATGAGGTGAACAGTAACATCAGGGAGGTATGCACTCCTTCTAAGCAATCAAACATAAGAGCTCAAAAGGGCAGCGTTTGCCCAGGGGTAAAGTTCAGAAGACAAGAATGGATAGGAAAGAAGTGCAAAGGAAAGAGGTAAACACAGGGAGGAAGAGGAAAGAGTGTTGTTACATTGTGGGAATTGTTAACAACAAAATGTGCATGAACGGTTGAATGGAAAATTAATTTACTCTCTAAACTTTCAGCCAAATCACAATTTTAAAAATTAATAATTTTAAAAGAAAACAATGCTGTCATTTTGAGGACTAAGGCATACCTGCCCTAAGCCATGATATTTTCTATCACCTCATATTGTATGTGAGAGCTGGACAGTGAATAAGGAAGACCATTGATGCCTTTGAATTATGGTGTTGGCAAAGAATATTAAACAGAACATGGGCTACCAGAAGAATGAACAGATCTGTCTTGGGAAAAGTACAACCAGAAGGCTCCTTAGAAGTGAGGATGACAAGACTTTGCCTCATGTACTTTGGACGTGTTATCAGGAGGGGCCAGACCCTGGAGAATGACATCATGCTTGGTAGAGGGTCATCAGGAATGAGAAAGCCCCTCAAGGAGATGGATTGACATAGTGGCTGCAACAATGTGCTCAAACATAGCAAAGATTGTGAGGATGGTGCAGGACTGGGCTTTGTTTCATTCTATTATACATAGATAGAGTTGCTATGAGTGGGAACTGACTTTGTGCACCTAACAACATTGATGTTTATTGTAGAACCTTTGTTCTTGAAAGATGTATATGACTTTGACATTTTTCATCCACATTCAGATTTAGAAAGTCATAGCTAAACTGACAAACTAAACTAATTCCTTAGCCAATCATTCTATCTTTTCTCAAAAACATTTTACAAAAGGTGCAGGATAGTTTGACTTCATCATTTTCTTTTGCTTACCACTGTCTCTCTCTCAGTTTTTGGAAAGTGTATCCTAACTGATAACAATTTCTTTTTAAAATAATTTTTAAAACAATGCATGCTCAATGTAAAAGAAGATAGAGAAAAGAAATATAGAGAAGTTTATTTGATAAACTTTGCCTTTGCGCCTCTCCCCCAATCCTACTTCCTTCCCTGGTAATCACTTCTACTAACAGTTTAAGGGCGGTCTCCCTTATATGTATGCATTGCATTCAGAAAGAGCCCTGGGGGTACTGTGGTTAAGTGCTTGGCTGCTAACTGGAAGGTCAGAGGTTTGAACCACTCTGCAGGAGCTGTTCTTCAGGAGAAAGATGTGGCAGTCTGCTTCCTTAAGGGATTTACAGCTTTGAAAACACTATGGGTCAATTCTACTCTGTCCTATAGAGTCGCTATGAGTCGGTATCAAATTGATTGCAATGGTTTTGAGTTTTGTTACATACAGAATCTTTAAAGAACATAGTTTGGCTCATTCCAGAGAATCTGTGAACTACTTTTTTCTTCCCCCTGTAATTTATCATAGATAGCCTATGCTGGTGCCCTAGAGCTTCCCCATTTAATAGTTCATTGTCATCCACGTTTTAGAGGTGTCAAAATGATCTTTTTGCCTGTTGAGGTCATTTAAAATCATCTCCAGGCTTTTGCCGTGGCAAAGAATGCTAAGGTAAACTTCTGAGTGTGTATGTGTGTGCTTTTGTGGCACGTGTGTTTGTGCATCTTTGAGCACATTTCATAATAAGATATTGAACTCACATTCCTTGAGCGATTACTCTGTGCCAAGCATTATTCAAAGCGCTTAACATATATTAAATCATTCCAACTTTACAGTAATTAAAACTTAAGACATATTATTGTTCCTCTTTCACATATGGGGAAACTGAAGCACAAAGAGGTAAGTACCTTGTCCAAGTTACGCAGCGAGTAATCAGCAGAGCTAGGTTTCAAACCAAGAGGTTTGGCACACTAGAGGCTTAGCTCTTTATCACTCTAGTGTGCCTATGGAAATACTCATCTTGTCTCTCTTTGCCTTTCCTTAGTGAGTTTGAACATGCTTTCATACATTTCTGACCATTACATTTCTTCTTCTGAGAATTGGCCTGTTTATGTCTTTTGCTCAGTTTTGTCTGTTGTTTGTTGTTGTTAGTTGCTGTCGAGTTGGGTTCGACCCACAGTGACTCTCCATACTATAGAAAAAAACGCTGCCCAGTCCTGTACCAGCCCCATGACCTTTGCTGTACCTGAGCCTGTCATTGCCGCCCCTGTGTCAATCCATCTCATTGAGGGCCTTCCTCTTTTTCCCGACGCTCTACTTTACCAAGCATGATATCCTTCTCCAAGAAATGTTCCCTTCTGACAACATGACCAAAGTAGGTGAGACCAAGTCTGGCCATTCTTGCTTGCAGGGAATATTCCATCTGCACTCCTTCTAGGACAGGTTTGTTCTTCTGGCAGTCCATGGTACCTTCAGTATTCTTCTCCAACACCACAACTCAAAAGCATCAACTCTTCTCTGGTCTTCCTTATTCATTGTCCAACTTTCATATGCATATGAGGCAGATGAAAATACCATGGGTTGGGTTAGGCACACCCTTAGCCTTCAAAGAGACATCTTTGCTCCTCAGCACTTTAAAGAGGTCATTTGCAGCAGATTTGCCCAATGCATTATGTTGTCTGATTTCTTGACTGACATTTTCATTGGTGTTGGTTGTGGAACCAAGTAATATGAAATCTTTGACAATTTCAATCTTTTCTCCATTTATTGTGATGCTACTTATTGGTCCAGTTGTGAAGATTTTCATTTTCCTTGTGTTGAATGCAATCCATACTGCAGACTGTAGTATTTAATCTTCATCAGTAAGTGCTTCAAGTTGTCTTCCCTTTCAGCAAGCCAGGTTGTGTTGTCTGCATATCGCAGGTTGTTAATGAGTCTTCCTTCAATCCTGATGCCTCATTCTTCTTCATATAGTCCAGCTTCTCGGATTATTTGCTCAGCATACAGATTGAATAAGTATGGGGAAAAGATACAACCCTGAGGCACTCCCTTCCTGATTTTAAACCACACAGTGTCCCCTTGTTCCGTTCAAACAACAGCCTCCTGGTCAAGGTACAGGTTTCTCATGAGTACAATCAAGCGTTCGGGAATTCCCATTCTTCTCAATGTTATCCATAATTTGTCATGATCCACACAATCAAATGCCTTTGCATAGTCAATTAAACACAAGTAAACATCTTTCTGGTATTCTTTGCTTTCAGCCAAGATCCATCGGACATTCTATTGATTATTGCTATTGGATTCTTTGTTATACATTATCAGTTTTTTTATAACCCTGTTGCTTATATTTTCAGTTTCCTTTTAATATAATCAAGTATTACCTTATGGATTGGAGTTTAAGGAAGGCTTTGAC
>NW_006921596.1:16545898-16551261 GCF_000298275.1 Orycteropus afer afer | reverse complement strand
TAAAAAAAAAAAAAAAAAGGTTTTGCTGTCTACACCTTTTATTTCCACTAACATCCACAAGTCCAAATGGGACTTGTGAGTTTTTTATTCTTTTCCCCCCATTGTTTGGAATATAGCCTTTGTCTCATGCCATATGTATCTATAGATACATTTCTGCATTGCCAGTCCTTTTAGAATGTTCTATTTGTTGAATCCAGCAACATATGGATGATATACATACACAGTTTTTATTAGTATAAAAGAGTACATTGCTTAAGTCTTTAAAATTAAAAAAAAAAAAAATCTTCTGTATACTTTATCCTCAAGTTACAAAAGAAATACCTATTTATAATTTAAAAATACAAACATTTTAGAATATCATAAAGTTGTTGTAGGCAGAATAATGACCTCCCAAAGATGTCCACGTGCTAATTCCCGGGACTTGTGATGTATTACATGGCAAAGGGAAATTGACATTGCATATGGATTTGACATTACTTCAAATCAGCTGACCTTAAAACAGATTACCTGAGATTATCTGGGTGGGCCCAAAGTAATCATAAGGGTCCTTCCATATGCCAGAAGGCAGAAGAGTCAGTGTCAAAGTGATGTGACATAAGAAACACTAAATAGGGCATTGCTGGCTTTGAAGCTGGAGGAAGGGGACCATGAGCCAAGGAAAGTGAGTGGCCTGTAGACACTGGAAAAGGCAGCTGATTTAATTCATCTTCCATAAGGTTTTTAATGGCTGACTTTTTGAAAATAG
This sequence comes from Orycteropus afer afer, assembly GCF_000298275.1. Taxonomy (NCBI): domain Eukaryota; kingdom Metazoa; phylum Chordata; class Mammalia; order Tubulidentata; family Orycteropodidae; genus Orycteropus; species Orycteropus afer. Next base: position 16,550,516 of record NW_006921596.1, on the reverse strand, counting down.
ATCACTAGGCTTTTCATCTGAGGTGTCTGGGGGAACTTGAGCCTCCAACCTTTTGGTTGGCAGCTGAGCTTGTTAACTGCACTCCCCAGGGACTCCTTCAGCCTCTAGCCTTATGCTTTCTCTCTGCCTGGAAACCCTTGTCTTGTCCTTCAGGACTCAGCTTAACTCTCACCTCTTCAGAGAGGCCCTCCTTGATCTCCATTGTTCTCTATCATGTATTATTTCTCTTTCTGTCTAGGCTGCAAGCTCTATCTTTAATCACTTTTGACTAAGTGTCTGGTACCTAGTTGGTATATGTTTGCTGAATGAATGAATGAGGTTAACCAAAGCAGATTGAGATTGTTCTAGACTGGAGGACTCATGATGCTTTCCTTCTGTCTGCTTGGAGGAAGTTGCATCAGTCATGGAAGCACCCTCATTGCCCTGTCACATGCCATATCTAAGACCACCTACTGCTTTTTGCAGAGGTGAAATTGGGTCCCCCATAGAGGGGAAGGTCTTGCTTGTTCCTTATCACCCCACATCTATGTCCCTGCTCTGATGACATAAGCTTTCTCTCTTTTGGGGAAAAGTACATAGATCAATGTTCTGGGGTTGGCGTTTGGTTCATAATGTTGCAAGTTCATTGAGTATTTGCCTTGTGCTAGTCACTGCTATAACGTGCGTCGTTTCACTTTGTCCTTTAATGAGTCAGACTATTCCTGTCATTCCTATTTATACAGGCGAAGAAACTGAAGCTCAGAGAAGATGAGTTCCCTCAAGTTCATGGGAGTCGTGAATGAAAGAACTAGGACTTGGCCCAGATGTGTCTGATTCCAAAGCTTCTGCTCACACAGTCGTGTGCTACTATTTTCTGCAGTGTTTTCCTTCCTTTACATTATAGCATCACAGAACCAATGGCTGCAGCCATGATGTCTCAGAGGAAGAAAAAACTGTGCAGGTCATCTGGTCCAACCCCCCATCGGCATCTAGGAGAAAGCATAAGCCTGGCATATCTGACAGTGTGATCATTTGCAGGTGAGCCCTGGTGTATTGGAGTGGATTTCGCACATGAAACAGTAAGACTCAAATCCACAACTTACTAAGCAAAGAGAAGCATGCAAACTGGTCCCAAATCATTCTTGACAAATGCACATAGTCCTTTGTCCACTGGATAAAGGAAGATGAACTCTGGAGTAACTTAAACATATACTGTGCTCGGCTTGAGAAGTACCCCTGAAGTACCTACTCTGACATAAACTTCTTCTGACTCACAACTAATGTGAAACACCCTAATATTCCAATGCTTTCTGCATTCCCGGTGCCACCATGCTTTGTGTTAAACACAACACTGCGAACTGCCACAGGTTGCAGGCTCATAGAACAGTCTGGAATACAAACAATGGGACCTACTTCCAGTCGAGTTTGGGCCTCGAATCATGAAACAGTTCTCCCTCATCCTTCCCCCCACGTTCTTTTATTCCCACAGTCCCTCAGGTTGAAAGCAGGGAAGGAGAGAGCATGCCACGAAGCAGGTAGCTTTCCCATTTTGCTGCTGTTGTGAAGCTGCCAGCTGCTGCGTGTGGCCACGTGTTAAAGCAGCTGAGTGTTTCTGCTTGTTGGCAGCCAGAGCCGGCTCTAACCTCCTAGGGTGCTTTCTGATGTCACAAAGCTTGCCAGGGACCTGCAAAGGAAGAGGGAGCACGGAGAGGGCTACCACTTAGGCTGCCTGAATTCCTTTTCTGTGTTGTGCTTTCTGGTTGTTAGAGCCACTCTGGGGACCGAAGGGCAGAGGAATTTGAAGCGTTTCTCCAGTTACGGTGTGCTGCTGTTAACGTTAGGTGCCATTGAGTCAATTTTGACTCATAGTGACTTATGAGACAGAGAAGAACTGCCCCATAGGGGTTTTTGCCTCATGTTTACAGAAGTGGATCACCAGGGATTTCTCCCAGGGAGCCTCTGGGTGGGTTCAAAACGCCAGCCTTTCAGTTAGTGGCCAGATGTTTAACCGTTGCACCATCAGAGCTCCTTAATAAACTGCGAGAAACCCTGATATTTCAATGAGAGATCGTGACATTGCATTCTGCTGAAGATACATTTTTTAGTATTATTGTGAGATATATATATATATATATACATGTATATATACATGTATAAAACAAAGTATTTGCCCATAGAATCATTTCTCCCTGTGTAACTCAGTGGTGCCGTGTTCATGTCGTGCAGCCATCACCACTATCCTTTCCCGATCATTCCACTCAGGGTCCCCTAAGCAGTGATGCTGCTTTCCCTGCCTCCCTTCCACCCCTAAACCAATACAAAACCAAACCCAATGCCATTGAGTTGATCCAACTTATAGCAACCCTATAGGGCAGAGTAGAACTGCCCCACAGGGTTTCCAAGGCCATAGATCTTTACGGAAACAGATTGCCTCATCTTTCTCAGGCAGAGTGGCTGGTGGATATGAACTGCCAACCTTTTGGTTAGCAGCCCAATGCTTCTAAGGAGCCCGAGCTCTTTCCCACCCCTAATAACCGTTAATAAACTTGGTTAGAGAAACATTTTTCAAAGCACAATTAATGTAATTTCAATTGGGAAGATCCATCTATCAGATGTGCAAGGTGTGATGGATCAATTAAGGAAATCATTTATATATCAAAGCTCCTCTGGCTACAACTCTCAGGAAAAAAGCCGTCACTTCGAGAGTTTCCAGTGTGACAGTTCTGCTGGGGCCAGGCAAAGCCAGCCTCTCATGAGAGCGGACTGCTTACAGAGCAGCACATGAAATGTGCCATTTGCAAGGTCACTGTGCACAGCTGGAATGCATGAACGAGGTGGAAATAACTATAAGTGAGCTGGATGTGCCCCTGATTGGGGTGGTCTTCATTGTGCCTAGCCTGTTGAATTTTTGAAGGTTTTTTTTCTTTTGCATTTTAGAGTATCTCAGAAGCTGGAAGGAACTTTAAAGCCTTCTAGGTAATTGTCTGTGTTGAAAATAAATGAATACAATCCTGATTTTGTTTAACTTTTATATTTTAAGAATAATACAATATTCTTTAAAATTTTTTTTAGATTTTTGGCAAGAGTTTTAGCCCAGCACAGTAAGTTATTGCATGAGCCATCTTATTCAAATGGACTTAACAGAGGTGTTATCATAAATTGTTAGATTAAGTGAGCAGCGATAGCCTGGTTTTTATTTTAAGATGTCAAGTCGATGGAGACGTATTGCTCTCACTGTGTGTGAGGAACTGTGCTAGATACTATAGGCATCACGTACTGTCTGATGAAATGATGACTCAGGACATTGAAGATCCTCGTCTGTCTCCCCACTGCAGTGATGCGCTAAACTGAAACCAAAGCCAAACATCTGTTGCTGTCAAGTTGAGTCCGACTCGTACTGACCCTGTAGGACAGAGCAGAACTGCCCCATAGGGTCCCCAAGGCTGTAAATCTTTATGGAAGAAGCACAATCTTTCTTCTGTGGAGAGGCTGGTGGGTTCGAACCAGTTACCTTTCAGTTATCAGCCGAGTGTTTTAACCACTGTGCTTTCGGAGCTCCTTGGAATACACTAATGAGTCTTAAATACTGCTTGTTTATGATTTTCCTGTGAGGCAGCGGTGGTTCAGTAGTAAAATTCTTGCCTTCAATGGGGGAAACCCGGGTTTGGTTCCTGGCCAATGCACCTCGGGCTCAGCCACCACCCAGCTGCCAATGGAAGCTTGGGTGTTGCTATGACACTGAACAGGTTTCAGTGGAGCTTCCGGACTAAGACGGACTACAAAGAAAGGCCTGGCAATCTACTTCAGAAAAATCAGCCATGCTAAGCCTATCTCATCGTGCATGGGTCGCCGAGTTGGGGGCCGACTCACCCAATAGCAGCTAACAACAACAACATGATTACCGTGGGGAAAAAGTGGAGGTGGGGTCCTCTCAGCAAAGCCTGCCCTTTGAATTTTCCTAGTGGTGGTATAAGCTTGATTTGAATCAGTCCCTGTCTCTTTCTCTTTCTGTCTCTGCCCTCTAACCAGTGTGATGGGATGTGGTGGGAATTGCACTGGAGGTTACTCTGTGTGAAGCTAATTGGCCCATTTGGGGCTTAAACCTGGATTTCTTAGACTTCCCAGCACCTTTCTTTTTAGAAAGGTGGTAAGACACTTTGGATGCAAATGCCAAGTGTTAATTATAAGTGGCTTTCTCCAGTGAAGTCACAGAGAAGAGGGTGACTAGTTGGCTGCTTCATCAGCACTGGTTTACTCTTACAGTGTAAGTTTAGGGCCTCAGTGTAGAAGGAAAAGGAATTTGGGCATCATGGAACTGAGCGACAGAGGATGGTGCTCTCAGCCTCACTTTCCAGGGAATGGCACGATGGATAGTATATCCTGTGATAGTCGGATATGACATCCTGGAAAAGGCAAAACAATAGAGGCAGTGTGTGATAATTGGGGTTGTGTGTCAATTTGGCTAGACCACAATTCTGAGTGGTTGAAGCAGTTGTGATGGGGGTATTCCCATGATGAGATCGGATGTATATATATATTTTTTTTTTTAATTAATTAATTTATTTATTTTTATTTGGGTGAAGATTTACAGAGCAAATTCACTTTCCATACAGCAGTTCACATATACTTTGTCTCATGT
>NW_006921596.1:16539475-16540833 GCF_000298275.1 Orycteropus afer afer | reverse complement strand
GGCACTTGACTGCTAACCAGAAGGCTGGCAGTTCAAACCCACCAGCCACTCCTTGGAAGGAAGGTTGGGCAATCTACTTCTGTAGAGATACAGCCTCAGAAACCAAAGGAGGGGTCGCTATGAGTCAGGTCTAACTCGATGGCACATAGCAACACAACAACACAAAAAGCTATCATGATGACCTTTTGAGAAGAACTTGTCTTCCTCTGAAAACCCCTCATTCTTTGATTTAGCTCACATTATAGAGCAACCTAAGAGTGATTTAGCTGATGGCATTTGTCACCTCAAAACAGAATGTTTTCTTTATGTCCTTATGTAACAAGGTTTAAATGTCACAAGAAATTTACGCATACACACATACAGATATGCATATACATTTACTTCTTAAGTGAGTTCAGAACTGCTAACTTAGAATATTGAAATACATCCAATAGGCACAGTGGCCTGAATCTTTGATAGGCTTTAAACATAAAAGTTTATGGCAGAGGGACCCATTAACCAATTTCCAGATTCAAAATAGTCAAAACATAGATCACTTCTGCCTATCCTTCTCACATGCAAAAACAGCTGTCCCTAATCCACTTTCCTTCTGAGCTCCTGAACCTTTCTCAACACAAGATTCCAGATTGAAATGAAATTTATATGCCAGCGCTAATCTGGGTAGCTCCATTCAAGACACTTTCCATATACCACTCATTGTGTCTACACTGGTTTGTGGTTGGCTATTCCCAGTCTTGTTCTGTCATGCCCTCAGTGGATTACTGTTAAAATGGCATACACTCCCACCCTGGCCTTACTATACATTCTGCCAGCTATAAGGAAGGAAAGGAGCTTTCCAAAGTGAAGCACAGTTTCACTTTCACAATAGGCTGCAGTATAGTACCCATTGCCATGAACTCCAGTCGGACTCATAGCAACCTTATAGTACATAATAGAAGTGCCCCCATGGAATCTCCAAGGCTGTAAATCTTCATGGAAGCAGACTGCCTCATCTTTCTCCCGAGGAATGGCTGGTGGGTTTGAACAACTGGCCTTTTGGTTAGTAGCCAAGTGCTTAACCACTGTACCACCAGGGCTCCTCCGCGATACTTATAACTGACTTTTAACTCATGTTAATTAGACTAATAATTTAAAAAGTGAACCATATTAAAATTTCATGAGAAGTCAACTGATTAAAACAGAAATATTTTTTTTTCAGATCATTTTAATATCTCAGGAAGTGTATTCCTTAAGCCAAGACAGAGATTGTGTGTGTGCGTGTGTGTGTATATTCACAGCTGAATAGACAAAATATGTGTTAATAAGAAAGCCATATATTGAACACTTACTATTTGCCAGGTTCTATACTAATCATTGGG
>NW_006921596.1:16509413-16539170 GCF_000298275.1 Orycteropus afer afer | reverse complement strand
GCCTGTGACCTTCATGTAGCAAGCCTAGCACCCCATTCACACTTTCTGTATTTCTTACTCTGCTGGGTATGTCAGAGATGTAATTCAATTTATAAAGTGAGTTTCAAAAGACCCATTGAAATTTCTAGATTGCTTTCAAAGGAGTGATGTATGCAGCAAAGTTGTTAGAGAACCCTCTGTCAGGTACCAGCTGTGTGACTGTGGGCAGGTGATTTTACCTCTCTGGTCTGTGGATTTCTCATCTGTAAAATGCATACATTAATAGTACTATCTTCTAGGGTGGGAGCTCTGGTAGCATAGTACCTAAGACACTTGACTGCTAACCAGAAGGCTGGCGGTTCAAACCCAACAGCCACTCCTTGGAAGGAAGGTTGGGCAATCTACTTCCATAGTGATATTTCCTTGGAAACTGGGGGTGGGGGTGGGATTGCCCTGAGTCACATATAACAACAACAGCAACATCTTCTAGGGTTATTGTGAAGTTAGATAATCAACATAAAATTCTCATAACAATGTTTGCACATAGTAGGTAGTTGATTCAACTCATAATGACCCCTTCTTGGGTTTCCCAGGCAGTATCTCTATGGAAGTAGACTCCCCAGTCTTCCTTCCGAGGAGTGGCTGGTGGATTTGAACCACCAGCCTTCTGGTTAGCAGTCAAATCCTTAGGCACTACATCACTAGAGTTCCCAGTTGGTATTTGGTATATATTATTAGTTATTATGACATGTGATTATCATTATTCTGAGGATGCATTTTCAGAATGGGGCAAAGTGATTATCATTCCATTTTAGCATTTGAAAGTGTTATTAGATGTTGATTAGTTGGATGTATATATTATCACAGTTTTAAAGATTATCATTTTCAGTATGTTGTATATGTTGTATCATTTTACATTGGCAACATGTCAGAGGCCAGTGTAATATGTCAAAAGGGATTTAGTTAGTTGACTGTGTGTCATAAACGTGACACAGCGTAGTGAATCAACAGACAGTATCTGCTTTTAACACATGTGGTGCATGCTAGCAGGTTTTCCTTGGAACTAGGTGACATGCTGAGCTGTTGGAGCAGCCAATTTTCTAGGGATCGTAAAAGGCCCTACACCAGTTGCTATAAAGTTGACTTCGACTCATGGTGAGTTTTCATGACTGAATTTTTAGAAATAAATCACCAGGCCTTTTTTCCAACACGCCTCTGGGTCGACTTGGACTCCCAAGCTTTCTGTCAGCAGCCAAGCACATTAACTGTTTACACCACCCCCGGACTCCATAGGTAGTACCTGGCTGGGGACAGGTCTCCTGACCTCCAAGAGCCGGAATCTACTCAATGGCGACTAACAACAACAACTATATTAGAAATGTTTGTCTTTTTATTTTTTACAGTATATTCCTGTAGTTTATTTTGAAAATAGTTTACCCTTCTTTTTTACTTTTTGTCTTTGTTTATAATATTTTGCGCCATGTTAAGTTTTTTAATTATATGTATCTAAATTTATTGGCACCCAGCAGAGTTGTTGAGAGTTGGACGAGATTCCCAGGTTCCTTCAAATCTAAAGAAGACTCTAGAAATACTAACAGCCATAATATCTTATGGTTGTTGTTATGTGCTGTTGAGTCGCACCCGACTCATAGCAACCCTTCCTTGGGTTTCTGAGGCAGTATCACTATGGAAGTAGATTGCCCCATCTTCCTTCCGAGGAGAGGCTGGTGGGTTTGAACCGCCAGGCTTCTGATTAGCAGTCGAGTGCCTTAGGCACTATGCTACCAGAGCTCCCCCATAACATCTAGAGGAATGAATATCTAATCATGGATTTGAGTGCAGGCCATCCCTGGCCTTTCCAATGATTCTCTCAACTCCTATGAGATACTCAGCTCTATTTTGGAACAACTAAGCAGTTGATCTCAGAAGGAAAACTGGGCAATCAAAAAACAAGGTGCCACCTTGGAAACCCAAGGAGAGGTTGCTTTGAGTCGGAACCGACTCAACGGCAGTGAGTTTGGCTTTTGGAAGCAGTTAATACTAAAATGAAGATATGACAAAAATACATATATATATATATATATATATATATATATATATATATATATATATATATATATATATATACTAGGGAGCTCTGGTAGCGTAGTACCTAAGGCACTTGACTGCTAACCAGAAGGCTGGTGGTTCAAACCCACCAGCCACTCCTCAGAAGGAAGATGGGGCAATCTACTTCCGTAGTGATGTTGTTGTTGTTGTTATGTGCCGTCGAGTCAAACCCGACTCATAGTGATACTGCTTCGGAAACCCAAGGAGGGGTCGCTATGAGTCGGGTCCAACTCGAAGGCACATAACAACAACATACATATACTTAAATAGAAGTTCACTACAGTGACTGAATTCTAAAACTCTGGGCTCCAGCACTATGCCTGACCCACAAAAATGGACTGAATGAGTCTTTGAATGTTGGTGGCTGAGGAAAGTGACTCACACAGCGATGAACATCCCTAGAAGCATGGCAAGATGCTCCAAGACTTCTTCAGGCAGAGGAGAGGAAAGTAATAAATTTGAATGAAGCCATGAAATGACGTTGCAGTGTAGTTGTTGTTGTTATGTGTTGAAGTAGCTTTCAATAATTTGTAGTAGAGTTTTTAACTTTTTTTAAAACCTTGGCCATCACACTTGTAAAACTTCTACAACACTTAAACGATTAAGAAGTCATCCAAAATACAGAACTGTGTTGATGTGCATATGAGTTACCTGGGGAGCTAGTTAACATGCAAATTGAGATTAGGGTGGGGGCTGGGGTCCGGCTGAGATTCCGCATTTCTAACACGCTGCTAGACCCCAGACCAACTGTGGCCCCGCTTAATTTGTGCCTTCAGTGTTTCCCCCACTCCTGCTCGCTCCTGCCTCCTTTTTTTCTTCTCTCCTTCCTTCCTGTCCTTTCTCTAGGCAGAAGATCTGATATATTTGTGTGTGAGTATATGCAAGCTTTATACATGTCTTCATATTTATGCTTTCTAAAGGATTAATTGAGAAATCGGCCATTGTTAAGGAAACCACATTGTTCTTCATGAAAAAGCATTGCGTACAAAGGCAAAACATTGACAAATTGATACTTTCTTGCTTGGTCACGCCTCATTTAAGAAAATGAACCCCAAATAGGCTATGTGAATTAGAAATGGCCTTCAACCACATTTAAATTGTTCTCCTTTAAATTGTTAGCAGTTGAGTGTGTAAACCAATATTTATTTTCTAATCAAAGGTTTGTGGCAAACGGTTTATAAGTGAACAAAACGAGAAAAGAATGCTCCACAATGTTTTTAGTAATAGAAATGGAAATAGGATATTTTATTTCTTTCTGTGGCAGACACAGACTTCAACAAAAATCTTCCCTGCTCGAGGAAGAGGAAATTGTATGAAAAACTGACCACTCTAGAGAAGTCCAAGGCCAGTGCCTCCCTGCCAGCGATGCTAATAAATACTTTTCTATGGAAAGAAGTTGAAGATCCAGCTACATTAAGGGAGAATAATTGTAGAGAGAGGACCCCTTAAGAAAAGCTTCCCAAATTCCATTATCTTAACTGTCACTCGCCACTCTGAGTTGTCTTGGAGCTGCGTGTTTTCATGAATTACCAGCGCTGTTTGTTTTTCCTCTATCAGTCATCACCCTGTCAGCTGGGCCATTCATAACAACTTTTGGCAGCTCATCAGGGGAGTTCAGAACTTGAATAAGACCCTATCAACCCTCACACCTCATTGTGTGAAACTGTTTACCAGCATTGCCTTATTCTGTAAATATTACAAGCAGCACCCAGAAAGGAAAGACATGTGAAAACAAAATGGCCTAACCTCACAGCTGGCTGAGATGTCAGAGCTGGGCTGACTGAGAATTTGCCAGTCCTTGTGTTTATTTTGTGTTTATTCAGCTAAATAATACCTAGTCATTGATTCTGAAGAAGCACTGGTGGCACAATGGTTAAAGCACTTGGCTGTTGACCGGAATGTGGGCGATTTGAACCCACCAGCTGCTCCTTGGGAGAAAGATGCGGCAGTCTGCTTCCTTAAAGATTTAAAAAAAAAAAACCTAAACCCACTGCCATCAAGCTGATTGTGACTCATAGCAACCCGATAGAACAGAGTAGAACTGCTCCATATGGTTCCCAAGGCTGTAAATCTTTACAGAAGCTGACTGTCTCTCTTTCTCCCATGAAGCAGTTGTTGGGTTTGAACCGCCAGCCTTTTGATTCGCACCCGAATGCTTTAAGCACGCATCACCAGAGCTTCTTCTTAAAGATTTACAGCCTTGGAAACCCTCTGGGGCAGCTCTACTCTGTCCTATAGGGTCACTATGAGTCAGAATCAACTCGACTGCAGTGGGTTTATTTGGTCTTAAAGTCTTGTATATGCTGGTTTAATTAGACAATATTTAATTTGACTTAACATTTGTGTCAGTTTGGTGAAAGTGAGACTTTGTAATGAGGGAGTACTGATTGGATTTCTGTCACAATTCGACTGCCCCCGTCTCATTTCATGCATACTTTCCTGAGCATTGCCACACTTGATGTACCAAGCATTCCTCCACCGTCCTTTGTGCTTGGCTGGTAACAAGGTGGCCAGTGTTACGTCACCAACAGAAAATCGACTCAGTCTTCTGGTCGTAACGGCCCAAAATTTCACCCACTGGAAATAATTTTGTCTTTGAAATGGATGTTGTGATAGTTGGAACTGTGTGTCAACTTGGCTGGACCACAATTCTATGTGATTTAGGCAATTGTGATGTGGGTTCTAATGATGCGATCAGATGAATGTGTGTTGACCAGCCAATCTGTTGAAGGGAGTTTCCCTAGGGGTGTGGCCTGCTTCCAGTATATTTATGGGCATCCTGGGGAAAGAGACCCTCTTCTGTGGATCAGTATTCTGCCTACAACTGTCTGTGAGCAGACAATCCACCATTTGGCCCAGAGTTAATTTGTAACTCATTGGAATTAACAGCCAGTATTCTGCCTGCCAGCCTTGAGCTCCTCAGCCCCTGCAGCTGCGTGAGTCTGGAAAAGCCTCCAGCTTGACACTTGATCCAAGAACTTGGGACTTGCCAGCTTCTATAAGTATGTGAGCCATTTTCCTCAGATAAATTTCTCTTTTTCTCTCTATATAAGCTTTACTGGTTTTGTTTCTCTAGCGAACCCAGTCTAACACAGATGTCAACAATCCTCTATTGAAGCTAATGTCAACAACTTACAGATGGGTATGGTATTTTTGTAGCCTTTATTTTCATCCAAGTTTTATGTAGATTCTAAAGCGTCAAAGAGGTCTAAGTTTTGTGAAGAAAAAAAGCAGTCATCTTAATTCCCTCTTCCCAGGGGCACCCACTTTTAGTTCGTATGGTGGATTATTTAGGAAATACTTTCAGAGCGGGAGGTATATTGTTTAGTTTTGCCTGTTTTTGAACTTTATATAAATGGAATCATATTGTTGTGATTTGCATCTTTCTTTTCCTGTTAAGATTTTATTTTTATTATTATTTTTTTTAATTCAGGTTATAATTAACATACAATTAAATGCACAGATTTTAAATGTATGTGTTAATCAGTTTAAGAAATTCACACATCCATGAAACCACATACCAATCAAGATACCGAACAGTCCCATCACCCAGAAAATTCCTCATGCACCTTTTCAGTCATTCCTTCCTCATGAAGCAATTGCTTTTCTGATTTCTAGCATCATAGATTAGGTGTGCCCTTTCTAGAACTTTCTACAGGACACTGGAGATTCAGTGGTAAAATCATCCCCGTTCCATGAGAGAAACCTGGGTTCGATTGCTGGCTGAAGTACCTCATGCTCAGCCACCCCCTGTCTCTCAGTGCAGGGCTGTGTGTTGGGGGCTTTGATGCTGAACAGGTTTTAATGGAGCTTCCAGTCAAAGAAAATTCTGTGGATCACAATATTTGATCCATTGTGCTTTGGGTCTCAGTCAACAGGGGCTTGATTTAAAAAAACAAAAAACCTCACTGCCCTCCAATCGAATCTGACTCACAGCAACCCCTCCTTGGGTTTCTGAGGTGGTATTTCTATGGCAGTAGATCGCCCGGTCTTCTTTCTGAGGAGTGGCTGGTGGGTTTAGAAGGCAGCAAACAACAGAACTTCCTATAAATGGAACCATACAGAAGGGACTCCCTTGTATCTGGTTCTTTTGCTCAAAATGATACATCTGAAATTCATGTCACAGTTTGTTCCTCCTTAACTGTTTTCCATTGAGAGTTTGCTACCACTTTTTTACCCATTTACTTTGGTCATGTTGTCAGAAGGGACAACTCCCTGGAGAAGGATATCATGCTTAGTAAAGTGGAGGGTCAATGCAGAAGGGGAAGGCCCTCAATGAGATGGACAGACTCAGTGGCTGCAGTGATGGGCTCAGGTATAGCAAGGATCGTGAGGCCGGCACAGGACCAGGCAGTGTTTTGTTCTGTTGTACATAAGGTCACTATGAGTCGGAGACAACGTGACGACACCTAACAATAACAACAACTTGATGGACATTTGGGTTTATTTGATTTTTAGCTATTGTAGTAGCTCTGGTAGTATAGTGCCTAAGGCACTTGACTGCTAACCAGAAGGCTGGCGGTTCAAACCCATCAGCCACTCCTTGGAAAAAAGTTTGGGCACTCTACTGCCATAGTGATACTGCCTTGGAAACCCAAGGAGGGTCACTATGAGTCGGGTCCGACTTGATGGCACATAACAACAACAACAAATAAAACTGGCATCAACTTCTGTGTGTAAGTCTTTTTTGTGAGGATATGTTTTTATTTCTCTTGGGTAAATACTTAGGAATGGAACTGCTGGTAAGTGTGTGTTTAACTTTACAAGAAATTGCCCTATGGTTTTTGAAAGAGGTTGTATCATACTCTGGTTTCTCTTCAAATCATATGAAATGTTCACCTTTTACAGAGGTGGTACCATTTTCCAGTCCCACCATGAGTTCAGGAGAGTCGTTTCCACATCCTCATCAACATTGTAGCTAAACTAGTGAGTGTAAGGAATCACTGGGTAATGCAAATGGTTAACACACTTAGCTGCTAACTAGAAGGTTGGAGGTTCGTGTCCACTCAGAGGCACCTTGAGAGAAAGGCCTGGTGGTGCACTTCAGCAATATCGGGCACTGAAAAGCCTTAGTGGGCACAGTTCTGCTCGGACACACATGGGTTGCCATGAGTTGAAATTGACGTGATAGCAACTGATTTTACAGTGAGAAAGTGTTGTCTCGTTTTCTTTTAATTTGCTTCTCATTTAAAACTAATGATTTTGAGAACCTCTTAATGGGTTTTTTGGGGAGACCTGTTGCTTCTTTAGTGAAGTGTCTATTTGAATTTTTTCCTTGTGTGTGTGTATGTTATGTGCCGTCGAGTTGGCCCCGACTCATAGTGACCCCTCCTTGGGTTTCCGAGGCAGTATCACTATGTAAGTAGATTGCCCAACCTTCCTTCTGAGGAGTGGCTGGTGGGTTTGAACTGCCAGCCTTCTGGTTAGCAGTCAAGTGCCTTAGGGACTACATTATCAGAGCTCCCAAATTTTTTTTCCTTATTTTATTTTATTTGGGTTCTCTTTTTATCACTGATTTGAAAGAGTTCCCTATATATTCTAAATAATAAGTCCTTTGTCAGAAATAGATATTACAAATATTTTTCCCAGTCTGTGGCTGTCTTTTCGTATTTTTAATGATGTCATTTGATGAGCAGAAATTTAAAATTTTTATTATGTACAATTTATGATTTTTTCTTTTATGGCCTTGTGTCCTCTCAAGGAAATCTTTGCCAACAACAAGATCATGCAGATATTCTCCTTTAAAAAAAAATTGAAGCTTTATAGTTTAGATTTTACGTTAAGGCCTTCTATCTCAAAGTAACTTTTGTGTATGCTATGAGGTAGAGATCAGGGTTCTTTTTTCTGTTATGAATATCTGATTATTTTAGCATCCTTTCTGGCAAACTTTCCTTTCCCTATTAGTTTGTGTGTGTATGTACCTTTGTTGAAAATCAATTGACCGTACACGTGTAGATCTATTTCTGGACTCAATTCTGTTTCATTGACCTGCTTGTTGTCTAACTTTATGCAGGTAATGCAGTGTCTTAATTACTATAGTTTTATGGTAAGTCTTGAAAGCAAGTAGCATAAGTCTTCCAAATTTGTTCTTCCTTTTAAGGTTATTTGAAGTTGTCTTCATCTTTGGCATTTTTATGTACATTCACAGTCAGCTTAAATTTCTACTAAAAAAAAAACCTGCTGTCATTTTGGTTGGAATTGCATTGCATCTGTAGATCAATTTTGGGAGAATTTTATACCCTAACAATATTAATTCTTCTAATCCATAGCATGTTATATGTCTTTTTTAAATTTAATACCTTCTGCAATAAGTAATTGTTTCAGAATACAGGTCTTTTACAACTTTAATTAAATTTATTTTTAACAAAAATAAATTGAAGACGTTTCACGTTTTTTACTGCTATTATAAATGGAATTGTTTTTAATTTCATTTTCCAATTATTTGTTGATAAAAAATAGAAAGATAATTAAGTTTTATATAGTAACCTTTATTCCTGTGACTTTGCAAAATTTATTTTTTAATTCTAATAGATATTTTTTTTTGTAGATTTCTTACAGTGTTTATAGGAGTTCTGGTAGCATAGTCCCTAAGGCACTTGACTGCTAACCAGAAGGCTGGCAGTTCAAACCCACCAGCCACTCCTCGGAAGGAAGACTGGGCAATCTACTTCCCTAGAGGTACAGCCTTGGAAATCCAAGGAGGGGTCGCTATGAGTTGGATCCGACCCCATGGCAACAAGTTTTTTTTTTTTTATGAAGATGTTTTATACATGCAATTATGTCATTTGTGAAAAAGACAGTTTACTGTTTGTTTTTTTAAACTTGCATATCTTTATTTATTTACAATGTTATACCTATAATACAATGTGAATTGGTGTGCAGAGAGTAGATAGATACCTTTCCCTTATTCTCAGTCTCAGGAAGAGAGCAGTCAATCGTTTCACTGTAAATATTACTTGTTGCTTTCTTGTATATGCCCTTTATCAGATTGAGAAAAATGCCCTTCTTTCTCTAGTTTTTGAGTGTGTTTATCATGGATGGTTGTACAATTTTGTCAAAAATGTTTTTGCGTCAGTTGGGATATGTTTGATACTTTTTTTTTTTCCGGATTCTGCTATGTGTCAAATTGCATCTGTTGTTTTTCTAATGTTACAACCAACCTTGCAATCCTGGCATAATCCCATTTCTTAATAACATTTATCCTTTTCTATATGGAACTTTGTGTATTTACGTCTACATTCACATAGAATATTGGTCTATAATTTTCTTTTCTTATGAAATCCTCATAGGTTTTGGTATCAGGTTTATGTTGGCCTTGTAAAAATACTTGGAAAATTTTTCCTTCTCTATTTTTTTTTCAAAGAGTTCATGTAAGACTGGTATTATATTTTCCTGAAATGTTTGAGAGAATTATAAGGAAAGCCATGTGCCTTGTAGTTTTCTTTGTTGGAAGGTTTTTAATTATGAATTCAATTTTTTTAATAGATGTAAGACTATTTGAATTTTTCTGCTTTTTCTTGTGCTAATTTTGGTAAGATGTATCTTTCAAGGAATCTGTTCATTTGATCTAAATTGTCTAATTTATGGGCATAAAATGGTTAATTGTTATGTCTGCTTGGTAAATTGACCCTTTTACCATTATGTAATGTCCTTCTTTATTCCTGGTCATTTTTGTGCCTGAAGTTTACTTTGACCTAAATAAAGCTACTTAGGCTTTCTTTTGAATTGTGTTTACATGGTGTATCGTTTTCCATTCTTTTATTTCTAACCTTTCAATGTCTTTATATTTGAAGTGGTATTTTTGTAGATGGATATAGTTGGGTCTTCCATTTTATCTAATCTCACACTCTCTATCTTTAATTAGTGTGGTTTACATTTAATGTGATTATTGATGTGGTTGAAGGAAAATCTACCATCTTTCCAGCTGTTTTCTATTTGTTCTAGCTGTTCTTTGTTTCTTTTTCCCTTTCTTTCTGTGTTCCTTTGGATTAATTAAGCATTTTTATGATTCAATTTTACCTCTACTGTTGGATTAGTATATATATGCCTCTTTTAAATTTAGTAGTTGCCCTAGGGTTTACTGTATACATGTTTCAAATAATGTCATTCTGCTTAATTCTAGTGTAGGATATAAGGATCTAGTATAAGGATGACAATATATTCTCAATTTCTCCCTCTCGTCTTTGTTCTATTATTGTCATATATTTATTTTATTTACAGTGTAAGTACAAAATACGTTGCTACCATTTTTGCTTTAGATAGTCAGTTACCTTTCAGAGGATTAAAAATAATTTTATTTTATCTTCATTTAGTCCATTTTCAGTGCTTTTAATTTCTTTGTGTGGATTCAAGTTTCTTTCTGCTGTTATATTCCTTCTGTCTGAAAAACTCCCTTTAACATTTCTTATATGTGGGCCTACTGGCAATGAATTCTCTCAGGTTTGTGTTTCTGTTTTTAGTTTTGGTCTAAGAAAGTCTTTAGTTCTTCCTTTTTGAAAGATAATTTTGCAAGGTATAGAATTCTGGGTCAACAGGTTTATATTATTGTTCAGCAACAAAGATGTCTTTCAGATGTCTTCTGGTTTACATAGTTCCTGACTGAAAGACTACTGTAATTCTTTAATTTTTATTCCCCTTTAGATACTACATCTTTTTATTCTGACTGCCTTCACAATTTTCCTTTTGTCTTTGTTTTTCAGCAGTGTGACTATGTTATGCCAATGGTGTGTAGTATTTTGGGATGAGGGAACATTTATTATGCTTGGTGTCCTTTGAATATCTTGGAACTGTGGTTTGGTGTCTGTCACCATTTTGGAAATTTTTTATTATTTCTCCTTTTCTCTGATATATGAATTATATATAGGTTAGATAATTTCATATCATCCCACAGATACTGTATGATGCGCTGTTCTGTTTTGTTAATTTATTTGTGTGTGTGTGTGTGTGTGTGTGTGTTTGGTTTGCTATGCCCACCCACTATCATTCCTTACTGGTCTGCATCAGTGCCAGAACTGTCATAAATCAAGTTTCCATATGTGAAGGTCTGACAAAAGAAATTTTGTTGTTGTTGGCTTCTCACTTAGTCTCCAAATCCTTGTGGATGTACACCAACAGGGCAACACAGACCTATCCTATCAGCTGAGGATCAAAACAGATGGAGACAGTGGGATATGACACAGCAATGAGCTCTCATTTCTCAGCTGTCAGCTGACTACTATGGTCTAAGGATAAGGTGTTCAACAATTCTTGAAAACTGACAATAACAATGCTACTTATACAGCAGTGCCTCTTAGAGTATTCATAAACCAAAAACAAAACAAAACAAAACACCAAACCCACTGCCGTTGAGTTGATTAGACTCATAGTGACCCCTCCTTGGGTTTCCTATGTGATATCTCTATGGAAGTAGATTGCCCAATCTGCCTTCCAGGGAGTGGCTAGTGGGTTTGAACTGCCAGTCTTCTGGTTAGCAGTCAAATGCCTTAGACACTATGCCACCAGAGCTTCCACAGTATTTATAGGACTTCCATATACACTCTCTACTTTGATTTTTGCCACAATTCCATGAGGAACCTGAACTAAATATTATCATTCCTACTTTATAGGTGAGTAAAGGAGCTCTTTTAAGGGAACTCTGGTGGCACAGTGCCTAACGCATTTACTGCTTACCGGAAGGTTGGCTGTTCAAACCCATCAGCCACTCTGTAGAAGGAAGACTGGGCAATCTATAGCTGTAAAGATTTATGACCTTGGAAACCCAGTGGGAGTTGCTGTGAGTCAGAATCGACTTGATGGCAGTGGGTTTTGTTTTGTTTTGTGGAAACACATTCTGAGAGGTGCAATGACCATGCCCAAGGTCACTCAACTACTTAGTAACTCAACTCACTCTAGGTTCATTATTTTTTTAGATATAGCTAAACAGTATGCTTGTTTATAGAATTCATCTATTTCTATTGTTAAGTGTGCTTGCACACATGCTAGACCCTTAAGGACTTGTGTTTAAAAGATAATATAGCACTCATCAACTTAAAGAGGCAGCCTGTTTTTTAAAAGCAGTATGTCTTTTTTTTTTGGTACAACAGGTAACAAAGTTTGTTATCCTGATACACTGGATCTTTGACAATGTCAACGAGGAAACATCCACATCTTTTGGTTAAAAGACTTTGGCTTCAAGGATGGCAAGGATTATGGAATGAAAAGTGTCCTCCTAAAATATGTGTCTGAATCCTAACTCCTATACATGTGGTTGTAATGTAATATAATGTTACATCTAATATAATGACTTTCATCTACTCTAATGTCATGTAATCAATCTCTTACCATACTGTAAAATAATGTAATGTGATTGTCCTCCATAATGCAATCTAATGTAATATGATCAACCAACCAGTAGAGATCATTCTAGTGTAGGATGGATCCTATACCTAATCACTTCTGAGTTACATAAAGAGAAGCAGACACACACAGCCAGATGGCGAAGACAAACATCATCTAATTATGGATGCAGATGAATGAATCCATAAGCCCAGGAACTCCAATGATTGCAAGCTACTAGAAGTTGAAATAGACATGGACCTCCCCTAGAGCCACACTCTGAATTTGGACAGTGACCCCTCCTTGGGTTTCCGAGGCAGTATCACTACAGAAGTAGATTGCCCAACCTTCCTTCTGAAGAGTGGCTGATGGGTTTGAACCGCCGGCTTTCTGGTTAGCAAATGCCTTAGGCACTACGCCACTAGAGCGCTCTCTCTCTTTTTAGCCTTTTTTTCACAGGGTTTTAGCCCTGTGAACTGTGAGAAAATGTATTTCTATTTTTTTGAAGCTACCTGCTTGTGGTATTTATGTAACAGTAGCACTATGTCACTAAGGCAGCTGGCTTTCCACAGGAGGCTGTGATGGTTCTGAACCTTCACTCTATGGAGGGTCCGAGGCTGCTGAGCAGAATGAATCTTGGCACAGACAATAGCGGAGCCCCAGCAATGACCTCACCAGCAGAGGAGGTATGGATGGGCAATTCCTGATTATGGATTCCTCGTCATCACCCTTGATTTATACTCTACGATGTTGCTGGGAATAAATCCTACTGTTTCTAACTACTGTTCCAATTGTCTTTGTTTTGAATAGAAAAGGGAGAATATATGTTAACACCCCTGCTAGGATAAGAAATGTGCATGAAATCGAACATCTTTCTCTATCATGAATCATATCAATCTTTACAGTTCTCAAAAGTGGGTAATTAGTGTATAGTTGGCTTCTTTTTTGTATGGACTGGTGTTATCATTCATGAGTTTACAGTGGCAATTTATTTCAGGAGAAACTCTCTCCAAAAATCAGTGTTAAGAGTATTGACAAATTCCTTAACAATGAATTAGAAGGCAAACTGGTTAGACTGCACATGCAACCATTTGGCAACAGGCTGGTATCTCCTTTCCCAGATTCTTAACTAACAGAAGATTGATTGATAAAGCTACGAAGGGGCAATTGTCCATTCCAGGTCTTCTAGTGTGAGAGCAGTAACCATGCCACAGTTTTACTCTACCCTGATCCTGTCTTCTGTACTTCCCAGTACTCAGGTATAGTCTTCTTACAGGCATCCATGCCCTCTGATGACATAATTCTGATAGCAACAACCATGAGGTTACTTACTATATGACAGCCACTATGGTAAGCCCTTTAAAAATAAATTTAGAATATATTTAGTTCTTATTACTTGTTTATATTGTAGAATCGATGTTCTACTCTTTAGCTGGTTGGGAACTCAACATTTTGGATATTGAGTTGCTGTGGCCTCATCTGAACTGGCCACACTATATTCTTTCTTAACTTATCATCAAGCAAGAATCCTCTGTAGAGCCTTTACATTGACAATTAGAAATGCCAAGAAATGATTGGCTCCTTATCTTCATCCTCTGAAATCAAGTGACACCTTTTCAGTGTGCCTACACTGACCCCAAGGAGCTCTGGTGGCCTGGTGCCTGAGGCATTTAACTGCTAACCAGAAGGTTAGCGATTCAAACCCACCAACCACTCCACAGAAGAAAGACTGGGCAATCTACTTCCATAAATATTTACTGTCTTGGAAACCCAAAGGAGATCACTATGAGTCAGAATCAACTTGATGGCAGTGAGTTTGGTTTTTTTTTTTTTTGGTTTACCCTTACCCCAGATCCAAAAGAACCCCTTTCCTGGTATGTCCTTAAATTCTCTCTCTCTCTCTCTCTTTTTTTTTTTTTTTTTTTCGGTATTTTAAAGACAATGTGGTAGATATATATGTAATAAAACATTTGCATTTTTTATGGGTATAATATGATGAATGCAATATCAATAATTGTACATGTAAAGAATAATGAATTTGTGATGTTGCATTCTTCTTGTTGTACCCACAAAAAAGTACCCATTGCTGTGGAGTTGATTCCAACTCATAGCAACCCTATAGGATGGAGTAGAACAACCCCATAAGGTTACCAAAGATATAATCTTTACAGAAGCAAGACTGTCTCATATTTCTTTTGTAGAGCAACTGATGGGTTCAAACCACTGATCTTTCAGTTAGCAACTGAGTGCTTAGCCTCTGTACCACCAGTGCTCTTTACCAACACCATTATCTATTTCATTTCTGAATTTTTCCATCACTGTACTCTTTTATTTTCTCCTTACCACACTGCTATGACCCTAGAGTTTTAGGGTTTGTTGAGAGTAGATGAGAAGAATATTTATTGACTAATATATTGTCACTTTTAAGTTGCTGTGGTGTGCTTTAAGATTAATAATTTAAAGGATTTCTTTAGTGTAAAGCACCTGAAGATTTACAGTGCATGCCCTGTCTTTTTAAGGAATCATACAGTTCCTGTGGAGGGCATGCACAAATAAGGCTAGGAACTAAATGCCTACATTTGGCCACCTTACAACTTTCTAAATGACTAATGTGTATAATCACGTGATGAAAAGTCTCTAAAAAATTATTCTCACTCTTGTATAAATATGTTTGAAGGTTATTTTTTTCTTCTTTAGAAGTTACCTGTTTGACAGGTAGCTGGCCAGTTTTTGCTTAGGTCCCTGTCAGAGAAAAAATGAAGAACAAAAAGTTATATCGAGGCACAGCAACTTAAGTTGGGCAGCACAAAGTAAAAATACAAAGTGCTCCATGTATAAAGGACAGAGTTTTTATACATAGTTTTTATTCAGCATGATCAATACCATAGATGTTTCAAAATCAATGTCTTTTTCATATTGATTACTCTATTTTCTGGTAAACATTTCCTGGTAATAGTTTGCTGTTGTTATGTGCCATTGAGTTGGACCCAACTCATCGCAACCCCTTCTTGGGTTTCCAAGGCAGTATCACTACAGAAATAGATTGCCCCATCTTCCTTCCAAGGAGTGGCTGGTGGGTTTGTACTGCCAGCCTTCTGGTTAGCAGTCAAGTGCCTTTGGCACTGTAAGCAATATTTAAAGAACATTTTGTTACATGCTTCCCGGAATATTCTTTGTATATATTTTTCTTGAACAACTAACTGAATCTCCTTCTACCTTCCCTTTCTGTTTTCATAAGAGTGCCACAAATTAACCCTTCACTGACAGCTCAGTCTGAAATCCTCTATATGTTAAATGTTTGCTAGCATATTTCCATTATTTGAGCAAGCACCCTCTAGGGGGCATCAATCACCTACAATTGAGTAGCCTTTCAGCTACATGGACTTTCAGTGTCCTTGAAATGCTGTGGTTGATTTTGATCTGTTTCCTTTACCTGGCCTAGCTGATAGGCCTCATCTTCAGGGTGGGTAGATTCTCATTAGAGTCATGGCAGCAAGTAAGGCTGAATTGGAGTGAACCCAGCATGAACTCAAGCAACATGGGGTACCATGAAACACCCAGGGCAAACAGAGGGGAGGCTCTATCATAGGTCTAATCATTGCTAAGAGTTTGAGAAAAAGAATTTGAAGAATAGAATTCAAAGTAAAAGTTGGGACACACATAGTATGTAGTAAAAAGTAAAATTGGGGTATAGGGCCACGTTTATTCTAAGAATTCTGCTTCCTTGAAATACATTATTTTAGCATAGCTAGTGGGATTTCATTTTGGTTGCAGGCATTAGATAAACATTTCATATAATATTTGATTAGTCCTATAATGATCAGTAAAATAATTACAAGAATTAAACCAGTTTATAACATTAAGACAGGAACTGATACCATTTGATAACCAGCTAAAGATATCTACAAAGGGAGAGTCAAGCATTGGAGGTATTGAATGCAGCCAAGTAGTTTTTAGTGAATTTTTCTTATGTCTTGTTCTACTTCTTTGGTTGTGTTTATCCAAGTGCAGCAGGAGGTGTTAGCAATAGCACAAACTCCTCCTTGCTGGGCTAGAAGGA
This sequence comes from Orycteropus afer afer, assembly GCF_000298275.1. Classification (NCBI taxonomy): domain Eukaryota; kingdom Metazoa; phylum Chordata; class Mammalia; order Tubulidentata; family Orycteropodidae; genus Orycteropus; species Orycteropus afer. The sequence goes on along the minus strand of NW_006921596.1, from coordinate 16,522,708 downwards.
AATCAAAAGCTATTATATTATCTAATACCACATCAGCAAGATTCTAAAGCTCTCTGTTGAGTAGCCATTTCATCTGCAATGTCATCTGCAATCTGAGCCAGGGTAGCAGATCAGTTGTGAATGGATTTCTCAAGTTGGGGAATATCAAAATTGGATAAAAGTGCTAAAAGAAACACCCATTCCAATCTAGGTTTATCAGCTATTGGATTATGGTCTGACATAGAATGTCTCATATTTCAAACAAGGATCTTCAAATCAGTAGTCCAGTGTACACTTTCATTATAAGAGTGGATATTTAGGGGAACTCCTAAGAGACCCAATGTGCATTGTCCTCTCATCTCCAAACATCCCAGCAGGGCAATGCCCAAGCATAGAGACTACAAGTTGAGTTTGAATCTTTTATTGTGCTGTAGTTCAATCCACCAGATAAAAACACATACCCAGGAGGAGCACCAAACCCAACCCAAGCCCACTGCCATCTAGTCAATTCCAACATATATCAACCCTTTAGGACAGAGTAGAATTGTCCCACAGGGTTTCGAAGGCTGTAAATCTTTATGGAAGCAAGCTGCTTCCATCTTTCTCCCTCAGAATAACTGGTGGGTTAGAACCACTGACCTTTTTATTAGCAGCTGAATGCCTTAACCACTATGTCACCAGAGCTACTAGGAGGAGCACTTGTCTAAGAAAGGAATAGTTTCATTAACTCACTCAAGCGAGTTTTCTGTTAGGGAATTATTATAAATGGACAATCACTGTAGCCTTATTGGGCTCCAAAGCTTAAGACAATGGGAGGACAAGTTATCTGTTGTTGGCAGGTGCCATCAAGTTGGTTCCAACTCATAGTGGAAAGGATCTGAATTTTCATGCTCAGATCACAGATGGGGATAACAGATCCAACATTCAGTCAAATTACTGGTTCTAGGTACCAACTGGGTTAATTTAACAAATACATTTTCCTCCCAAACAGAAGAAGAAACTAGTAGAAAAGATAGGAAAATAAAAATTAGATAAATCTACATTTTAAATAGAATTACCAAGGAAAAAGACCAGAGGCATGAAGTAAAGCTAATAATAAAAATTGCTACAATTATGAAGCAAACTCCACAAAATTCAGCAAGATGCATGGGTCTTGTTCCATGATCTTGGAATCAGCTGTCTACCTAAGACATCATCTACTTCTGGCCTGGCCACTTGGACATTTTGAAGTGATTTTTGTTCCTCTAGAGATTTGAGAAGTCTACAGAAATTTCTCGGCCTTCTTTAGTTTTGACAAATGGGTCCAGGTTTTAACTCCCTGCAATTTGGCAGCTCGTGGATTAATAAGGAAAACCAGATATGGCCCTTTCTAGTAAGTCTTTTAATGTCTTTTCTAGTATGGATAGTCTCCTGGGACGATGTTTGGCAGATTTTGGGATTCTAATTTCCAGTTATCATCAATTTAAACTGTGAAGAGTATCCCTTAGAGTATTAGATTAAGGATTGACAGTATTTCAGTAACTCTGGTTGAATAATATTGGAGTTAACACATTCAACATATGGGAGAGTCATGGGCCTTTCAGGAACTATTTCATATGGGGTAAGCTTATGGGATCCAAATTGGGTAGATCTTAAGTTCAAAAGTGCTAAAAGAAGAATGTAATTCAGGATAAATTTAGGGCCTCATCATTAGTCCTTTCCACAAAGTCAGAAGACTGAGTGTAATCTCTGAGAGAAAAGGAAGATTTGACATATTTCTTGAATGACATGACCAGTGAAATGAGGTCCTCTTATCACTACAAAGAGTCTTCAGTGCTCCCCACGTAGGGATGAAGCTTTCAAGACATTTTTTAGCTACAAAGGCAAGAGTTGTATGTGACAGGACAAAACCTCCACCAATGTGAACATCTGCAAATCATCACTAATATGTATTTATAACCATTGGTGGGTCAGAGCTGAATGAAATCTAGCTGTCATTCAAGCATAAGCCCAGAGGGCAAATGGTATTGTCCAGGTAGGATTTTAAGATGTTTTCTGGGATTGTGGCAAGGGCAAATGGGACAATGGGAGGCAAAATGTTCAGCAACTTCAAAAAACTTTCCTCACCCATATTTTTTAGAGTCTCACCCATTTTATCTTGTCCTAAGTAAGAACTTTCATGTAGGACCCATGCCATAGAAGTATGTAAAATTTTGGGTAGAATAGGTTTCTGGTTAAATCCTACTCATAAATTGGTGGCAGAATCTCAAAAACAGTCAACCTATTTCAGTCTCTTATATTTGGGCTGATTGTTGGTGTTTTAAAATTTTTTTCTGAAGTTAATTCACAAACATTGGGGCCACTGGTAAACAAGTTCAAGGGGTTTGTTGGGTCTCTAAGGGGACTTATTCATGGTCAAATTTGGGAGGCCCCAATTTGCCTTTGGAACTGGCATTCTCCAATTTTCTTCTGAAAGATAATAGAAATTTAATATAAATATAAATTAATAGAATAGAATATAATACAACAAATCCTTCAATAAAACTTTTAAGAGCTACAATGCAAAGGAGTGAAACTTGAGATGATTCCTGAGAGTCATCCTTCTCAACACTTTGGGGCTTGCTGAAGGCAATGCACAGTCAGTATCCCACTTCTGTCAATGAAGAATAGCAACTCAAATTGGGCAGCACAAAGTGAAAGTACAATGTGCTACATCCTTCTGAAAAAGGTCAGAGTTTTTATATACATGGTTTAGCCTGACTAATACCACAGACATTTTTAAAAATAATGCTTTCTTCATATTGATTAATCTATTTTCTGATAAACATTTTCCGATAACAGTTTGGGCAAGCAAATTTTTGAGAACATTTTTGTTATATGCTTTGTGGAACATTTTTTGTATGTATTTTCCCAGAACAACTGATTCTCCTTCTACCTCCCCTTTCCATTTTCCTAAGAGTACTACAAATTGACAGCTCTACATGTTGAGTGTTGGTTAACACATCCTATTGACCTCTTCTTCATGAAGGCAGAACTTTATCCCTATGCCCTGACCCAACTGGGATCCTGCTTCAAACAAGATGAGCCACCCAGACTCACAATAGAGGTTCCTTCCTTATTCATTCACAACCTGGAAACTTCTGGTGCTGCTGAATTCACTGATAGATCCATCTCCTCAAACAGAGTGCAATGCAGCCTCTAGTTATGCCTTTGAGTTTGTGGAGAAATTAATGCTATCTCTTTAGCAACAGGCCATTCAAAATCACATGGCAAGGGTACAAGACACCTGTGAGAGGTCAAAAATGGGGACAAGGAATATAATAATTCAACCATAAATGGGAAGCAAATTAAGGAGCTGTAGATTGAACATTTTGGGGGAAGAAACAAACATCATGGGAACTTTGAGGTGAAAATAAAGTGTTCTTTGGGCAAACTGGAGACCCTGGATGGTACAATGGTTAAGCAGTTGGCTGCAAACTTAAAGGTTGGAGGTTCAAGTCTACCAAGATGCTCCTCAGAAAGGCCTGGTGATCTATTTCTGAAAATAAGCCATCAAAAACCCTATGGAGCACAGTTCTATTCTGACACATAGGAGGTTGCCATGAGTCAGAATCCACTCAACAGCAACTGTTAGGGACCAAATAACGGTCATGATTGTATTGCCTGAAAGCTTCTAAATGTTTAGCAACTTGGATGTGATTTGAGAAAGCTGAACACATTATTAAAAAAGGTTAATTGAAATTTTAGAGTACGCCTCATAAACCTTAGCTAGGGAGAGAATGGGCTTGCATTAGACCTGGCAAAGATTGGTAAGCCCACAATTCAAAGCTGCATTCTCTCATATAGAGAAGCAAAGAGTAAAGGTTACAGAGACTGCAACTGGGGACAATGTAAGCCTCTTTGGACTTGTTGTACCACGTATAGTTCGATTCATCATTTTTCTTCTGGCACAGGGACTTCAATTCTCCAAATCTCCTTTCATTCCAGGCACCTGGGTAGGTTGTACTTCCTTACCCCTTTGAAATGTGAGGGGGGAGTATCATATATCACTTCCTTGTGGAAGAAATTAAGAGCCACTGCTCTATTATTTTCATCCCCTTGTTGGATCTGAGTTAAGTGCTAAGCTACTAACTAAAAGCTTGGCAGTTCAAATCCACTCTGAGGTACCATGGAAGAAAGGTCTGGCAATCTACTTCCTAAAGGTCACAACCATTGAGAACTCTACGCACAGGTCTACTCTGAAACATATGGGGTCATCATGCATTGGAGTCAACTCACCAGAACTGGTTTAACTGGCTTTTTTTTAATTTTTATTTTACTGTGATTTAGGTGAAAATTTACAGAGCAAATTTATCTTCCATACAGCAGTTCACATACACTTTTTCTCATGACATTGCCTGTAATCTCCCACAATGCAACAGCTCTCTTCCCACTTCCTCCCCATAGCCCCCTTCTCCCTGTGTCCTTCCCTCCCATGAATTCCTATTCCTGAGCTGTCTCCCTGTGCATACACAGCCCTTCTATTCTATGATTGATCTCTCCAAGGAGTGTATCTACCTAATGTAAATGTTCAGCCCATATGCCTGTCTTTTGTCTGGCTGGAAGCCACAGGAGTGGGTTCAGTTCCAGACCTGCATGGCAACTAGGGGCAATCTATAGTCTCAGTGGTTCCACCAGGCTCTTTCAGACCCGGTCCTTTTTTTTTTTTTTTATGATTTTGAGTTTTATTCCACATTGTTCTCCCTCTCTATCCAGGAACTCCTATGTGGATCCCCCTTCAAGTGATTGACAGTGATAGCTGGGCACCATCTAGTTCTTCTGGTCTCATAGTCATGTAGGCTGAGGATCGTATGGTGTACCAGTCCCTTAGACTGATTGCTTCAATGCATCTTTGGTTTTCTTCATTCTTTGCTCTGGGCAAGGAGAGACCCATCATTGTATGAAGAAGGCCGCTTGCAAGCTTTTAAGATCCTAGTCACTACTCACCAAAGTAGGATGTGGAACAGTGTTTTTGTGTAGTATGTTAGGCCAATTGAGCTTGATGTCCCCTGTGACCATAGTACTGAGTGCACAGGTCCAACTCCTTGCTCCCTCTGGGTAACTGGCTGTGGCCAAAAAGTGACTACAACCTTGTCCCTTGTCAGAGCTACTGTATACCTGGAAATTCTTACAGAACTTACAAGTACACTTGTGGAAACATTGTCTGTTAACTGGCTTTATTTTTAATGCTCTCTTTCGCTCACATAGTGAACCTTGAGCCTCATGTTGAGTTGGTGGTATCAAAAGATGGTGGACTCTTGAGTCTCTGAGTACTAATTTGAGCAGAGTCACCCACTGACCCACAGTAGACATGTAGCATGAAAGAGAAATAAAGTTTTATTGTGTTAAGCCACTGAGAATTGAGGCTGTTTTTTTATTGTAGCAGAATGTAGTCTATCCTCACTCTATGACTGTGTTCATGAATGTGTTTTTCCTGACCCTCTTAATTCTTTAGAACTTTAATTTATAGCCTAGTAAGTTAAAGGGAAGCAATATTTTCATCACAGAGGGAGGGAAAATGTTTCTGGCACAACATTCCTGTGCGCATCTAAGTAAAACAGTTGCCGTGGAGTTGATTCTGACTCGTGGCAATCCCAGGTGTGTCAGAGTAGAACTGTGCTCCGTAGACTGTTCAATGGTTGATTTTTCAGAAGTAAGTTGCCAGGACTTTCTTCCTAAGCACCTCTAGGTGGACTCAAACCTCTAACCAGGGACTCTGCTCATCTAAGGACCCTTTGGTGTTGAGTTGATTCCAACTCATAGTGACCCTATAGGACAGGGTAGAACTGCCTCATAGAATTTCCAAGGCTGTAATCTTGACAGAAGCAGACTGCCATGTCTTTCTGTGGAGTGGCTGGTGAGTTCAGACCACCAACTTGTTTGGTTAGCAGCTGAGTTTAACTACTACACCACCAGGGCTCTCTGCTTTTTTCAGTTGTTGTTGTTAGGTGCTGTCTAGTCAGCTCCAACTCATAGTGACCCCATGTACAACAGAATGAAACACTGCCCAGTCCTGTGCCAGCCTCACCATCTTTGGTATGCCTGAACCCATTGTTGTAGCCACTGTGTCAATCCATCTCATTAAGGACCTTCCCCTGTTTTGGTGACCCTCCACTTTATCAAGCATGATATCCTTCTCTAGGGAATGGTCCTTTCTGACAACATAACCAAAGTAGGTAAGATGAAGGCTGGCCATTCTCGCTTCCACGGAGCATTAAGGAACACATGTTTGCTGACTTCCTGCTTTATAGCAGGCACTAGCCTAGATGCTGTGTGTGAGCTTTTGACATTTAGAGCATTATGGTGAGAGTATTTTGATTTTTATCTTACTGATGAAGAAAGAGAGGTCAAAGGAAGTTAAATTACCTGCCTAAAAACCACATAGTGTATCTCAGAGCTCAGGATTAGAACCCCAGTCCATGTAACTTTAAAACTTATGTTCTTTTCCAGTAACAGAAATATACAAATAATGAGGGTTTATTTAAACCCTTGTAGCTTATTAGTATCTTCCGCCTAACCATAATCTCTTTAGGATAATTTTTAGTTAGATCAAATAGATCACTATTCAAAGCTATTATTCTTAGAATTATTTTGTTCTTTCATGCCACCCAGATTTGTTTTTACTGACCTTTGACCCCTGAGGTGCTACAAATCTTTGTATTTGTTTAAAATCCGGCTTATGTTTGTTTTAAGTTGAAATAGCATCACCAGGCTACCAGGAAATATCTCCACTGTGGCTGCAGGTTTTAAAAAATGTGTAGTTTTCCTTTACAACAAGGACCTTGAAAGGAAACAAATTGAGATGTAAAGGGAACAGGTTTATTTGTAAAGAAACAGAAGAATGAAAACTGTAGTCAGTTAACAGAGTATGCTGTACATGCATGGAGTCCCTGGGTGGTGCCTATGGTTAACAGGCTTGGTTGCTAACTGAAAGGCTGGGAGTTCAAATCCATCCAGAGGCACCCAGAAGAAAGATTTGGTGATCTACTTCTGAAAAATCAGCCATTGAAAACCCCGTGGAGCACAGGTCAACTCTGACACATGTGGTTGCCCCGAGTCAGAACCAACTCATTGGCAGCTGGTTGGTATATGCATAGGAACTTTACAGCTGCCATCAATAGGACCCTTAGAAACATACATTGTGTCTACTTCAGAAAAGCCCTGGGACTCTCTGGGACTCACCAAAATAAGATAAAATAACAGTGCAAATCCATGATTCACCCTTTTGTTGAAATGGGTGACTTGGTATGATGGGTGATTGGCTAGGCTATGATTCTCAGTGGTTTGACAGATACTGGACTGGTTGCTCTTCCATAATGTAATATAATGTAATCTTCTTCTATGACGTGATTTGATGTGATCAGCCAATCATTTGGGCAGGGAGTTTCCTTGGGGGTGTGGCCTGCCTCCAGTATATAAATGGATGTTTTAGCAAAGCTCATCCTCTCTTGCCCCTGCACTTTTCTTATGGCCTGAACTCCAATTCCAGAGATGTAAGCCTGCAGAAGTCTCCAGCTTACCACCTGACTGGCACATTTTGGATTTGCCAGCCCCTGTAACTGCATGAGCCATTTCTTTGACGTAAATTCTCACCCCACCCCACCCCTCTCTCCCTCCATCTCACTGGTTTTGCTCCTCTAAAGAACCCACACTAAGACTCTTGTTTTTAGCGTACACCCAAGCTGCCCAGAGCTTGGCAGAGGGCACGCCTTAGCCCATGTTCTCTGACTCATGACATGACTTCTCGAGGGAGAACTGGAATTTTTCTCAAGTGTAACAATATTAATTATCAAGTCACTTTAAAACACGTGTGATATATGTGTGCATTTATTTCACAGGAATAGTATAAAGATTAAATGCTTAATGAATCCATTTTTCATATCAAGGATATATTTGCCCTATGCCTAAATATATCTCTCCCTTCTGTTTCTCATGAAAAATATAGCTATCTTTATTATGTAATCAGTAATATATCATTCCTTCTAAGCAGGATCTAATTTTAGCAACATGATGAATAGCCCAGGAATGCATTCCACTGCCCTCTGCAGAGAGGAAGATATATCAGACCTGCTCAGGTGTGTGTCATTTCTTTATATTGGGAGCTTTCAGCTCCCCAAGTGGCAGCCGGGATTTTTCTGGCTGAAAGCCCCAAATTCTGTCTCCGTTTTGGCTTGCTCAGATGCTGTTAGGAAATAGCCATGTGTGAACAATAACCAGGTTTGCTAGCTCCAGCCAATGAAGCTGTGCCTAGGTTTATTGCCCTAGCTAGAGAGAATGACTGAGATGCTCTGGTGGTGCAGTGGTTAAGCACTGAGCTGCTGGTCATTTTGTGTTGCTGATTTCCTCAGGTACTACACCACCAGAGCTCCTTTTCTACTCCTAGCAACCCCATTTGACAGAGTAGAACTGCCCCATAGGGTTTTCTAAGCCATAATCTTGATAGAAACAGCTTGCCAGATTTTCCTCCTACAGAGCCCCTGGGTGGGTTTGAACCATAACCATTTGAGTTTTTCCTCACTGTGTCTTGGAAGATATTTCTTTAAAAATGCAATAATGATTCCCATTTGACTAGCAGCATGAGGAACTAGTAACTTTGCTTTTCTTGAGCTTCAAAGGGGAAATGTTCATTCTCTTTCATGCTTTCTGTGTGCTTTATGGTTGTTTCTGAGTATTTGTGGCACCTAACATTTGCGTACTGTTTTAATTTTAAAACTAGCTGACATTCACTTTTAATTGATCTGTGTGAAAGTCAAGGCAGTGCCTTTTTTCCCTTTTTGCAGATGTGAAAATTGAGGCTCAGAGAGATTAATGATTTATTCAGAGTCTGGGACCAGGGCTTCATAAGGACTAAAACCTAACAATTGCATATGTGAAATTCTTGTACAATACTTATCATATCTAAGATGCACTTTTTTTCTCATGTTAGTGTCTTTGCACTAAGATACACCTTATAACCAATGGAGTGCTGCTTAACCGTTTGTCCTAGAGTTGCTTTTGACTCATGTCAAGCCTATGTAGGTCAGAATAGAACTGAGCTTTATATAGGTTTTTCACTGGCTGATTTTTTGGAAGTAGATCACCAGGTCTTTCCTCGAAGTCACCAATTGGCTGGACTGGAACCCCTAACCTTTCTGTTGGCAGCTGCATGCATTAATCATTTGCATAGGCCAGGGTCTCCAGTCAATGCAGTACATTATTTAATTGGCAGTGTTTATTATTTTTCCTTAGCAGTTGCAGTAGACTGATTATAAACATGTCCCAGACCTTCACTTCTCTCTGTCTCCATACTCTTTGCAATGTGACCCAACAAAAAGTGAAATCTGTTTCCCCAGACGGTGAAAATGAATCAGCCTTGTAATTTGATTAGGTGGAAGAAATGCAGTGGAAGACAAGATGTGCCACTTTGGACCCCGGGCCTTAAGAGGCCTTGTGCATTTATTACTCTCTGTCTTAGAAGGAGCTCAAATGACACAGTACCTAAGGCATTTGACTGCTAACTAGAAGGTTGGTGGTTCAAACCCATCAGCTGCTCTGCAGAAGGAAGATGGGGCAATCTACTTCTGTAAAGATTTACCTCCTAAGAAACCCAGTGGGGATCGCTATGAGTCAGATGGCAGTGAGTTTTGGTTTGGTTTTGGTTTTGGTTTTGGAACCTGACCATTATTGTGGGAACAGGCCCACAGTAGCCTGCTGTGAAACAAGGGACGATGTGGAGGAGAGCCCAGTTGTTCCTGCTGAGGCCATTCTGGACTATCCTCTAACCAGCTGAACCCCAAACACATGACAGAGCCCAGCCAAGATTAGCAGAGCTGCTTACCTGACCCACAGCTGATCATAGACGCTTGAGTTGAGTCCAGCTGAGAGCAGAATGACCCAGCCAACCAGAACAGTCATCAACCATGAACAATAATCACTGCTCATGAGTATGGGTGGTTTGTTGTGTAACATGGTCCATATATCTTATAATGAATGGCATCTCAGATTGGATGAAATTGAAATTAAATAACAAGCACATGAGAACCTGGAAAAGTTGTTTTATTCAGAATTGGCTGTCTTGTGCTGTAGCAGTGGAACTCTCAACATATCTCTCCCTTTCTTTCTTCTAAGACATGCATTTGAAAAAAAAAATACATGGACTTTCAGTAGAAATGCTAATACATGCAAACATTTTCTTCTATCTCAGATTTAATCATTTTGATAAGTGTTTTTCCAAATCTTCTCTGTTGTTGTTGTTGTTGTTGCTATGTGCCGTCGAGTCAGCCCTGACTCATAGCGACCCCTCCTTGGGTTTCCGAGGCAGTATCACTGCGGAAGTAGGATTGCCCAACTTTCCTTCCAAGGAGTGGCTGGTGGGTTTGAACCGCCAGCCTTCTGGTTAGCAGTCAAGTGCCTTAGCCACTATGCTACCAGAGCTCCCAATCTTCTCTGTAGGGATTGCTAATATCCATCTATCACATAGCAGTTATGATTATATCATTTCTATGTCTATTCACATGGGTCACTTAAGGATTTTTCTCAATTGACTCCCCTCAAAGAATGTATTATTTTTCCATCAGAAATGTAGAATAATCATAATGGAAATGGCAGACTAAATTAGTGCACTAATGTTATGAATTACGTTCTGTCCTCACCAGAATATGTGTTGTAAATCCCAAACCCTAAGCCTATGGATAGAATCCCATTTGGAAGTAGGGTTTCTTTGTCATGTTAATGAGGCCAGATCAGTGTAGGGTGTGTTTTAAACCAATCCTTTCTGAGATATAAAAGAGTGGATTAGGCACAGAAGCAAGCACATGGGGGAAAGATAGATGCCACATGGAAATCGTCAAGGAATGCTAAGAAGGAATGCTGGAGCAGCAGAGACAAGGACTTCCCCCAGAGCCTTCCTCTAAATCCAGAGCCCTGAATTTGGACTTCTAGCCTCCTGAACTGTGAGAAAATATGTGTCTGTTTGCAAAGCCCTCCATTTACGGTATTTCTGTTATAACAGCACTAAGACAACTAACAATTACAAAACTCTGCTCTTTGATCCTAAATGGGGTCCTATCAGGCAAATGTAATTCCCATTTTATAGATGAGGAAATGGGGTTCAGAGGAGCTGTCATTCATCCTGGATTGCTCACTTAGGAAACAAAGCCACTGGGACTAGAACCAGAGCCTCCCAAAACCTAGACTCCATCTGCCTATCTGCTTCACTTCATTCTTTCACTGTCTCAGCCACATGAATGTCACATGCATCATGGTAAGAACTTTATATATGTAAATTTAACCCCATAACATCCTTCAGAGATGGGAGATACTATCCTATCTCTATGGACATGGCCGCTACCTGAGATTTGTACTGCTCAAGGAGCCCTGGTGACGCAGCAGTTAAGCACTTGGCTGCTAACAGCAAAGCTGGTAATTTGAGCTCATCAACCACTCCATGGGAGAAAGGCCTGGTGACCTGCTTCTAGAAAAGTTAAAGCCTATAAACCGTATGGGGCACTTCTATTCTGTCACATGGGGTCACTATGAGTCAAAATCAATTCGATGACACCCAACACCATCAAGGTCTTATGGTCAATGCAGCCAGAGTCTGAGTTTAGTTTGAACCCATCTGTCTGATTCCAGAGACATTTTCCCATCATACCTACCACGCTTTCACAGGATGTCCTCAAGAACAACATCATTAACTTTCAGGATAGTTTGTTTAAAAAGGCTGGGAAACGTGTGACATTTTGGAAAATGTTCTATCCAAAAAAAAGATTCAATTTTAACAAGTGCTGTAGCTTCAAAGAGTATAAAGCTAAAGTTATCAGGAAAACCCACGTGTGAAGCAGCTCCCTTTCTAACATTGCCAGATACATAAGACAGTCTTGAGTTTCAATGGCCTTATAAATATAACAGGAGTGATAAATACAGGTCCATTAAAGTCTTTCATTGAGAACAGGGAATCTGTATTCTTTGACCATATAACTTCTTTTTATTGCATCTTTCAAATGGAAAAATCTGCTTGAACTGATGAGTAACTTCCTTGTGTCTTTCTGCCGTGAGTAGAAAAATACCAAAGGGTAGGGAAGGCAAAGCTCTTTGCTGTCGTCCAAATTGTTGCCAGAGAAGCTCCAGATTGTCATCTCTTTTCTAGTTGTTTCCTTATGGGAAGGACGGCTGCTGACACCCAGTGGGCTTTGCTGTGAGGGAAGGAGCAGAGGACAAGCTCCTTTGAAGCTCCAGAGAACTTTCTTTCATCGACAAGCGTTGGGCAGAGGGCATTTTTTACAGGATAACAGCTTCTCACTCCTCACTGCCAGCTTGACAACTCTGAGGCCCCAACTCACCTGCTCTGGAAAACATTTTCCCCACATACCACAAGCAAGGTTTCATTCTCACTTCAAATGTGATTTTGGTTTTTAAGGAGGTCTGGTGGTTAAGTGCTTGGCTGGTAACCAAGACGTTGACAGTTTGAACCCACCAGCAGCTCCATTGCAGAAAAGACCTGGTGATCTGCTCTTGTAAAGATTGTAGCTTGGGAAACCCTGGAAGGCAGTTCTGCTCAGTCATACGGAGCGGCTGTGAACGAGTTGACTCCATGTCACACAGCAGCAACAACACAACGACAACAACATGATCGTTCAACAGGCAAATGAAAATCTTTACCGCAGAGCTATACCTCTGTTCTTTAAACGTGGCCAGGCTAATTGCAGTTCTGTAGAGGACTGTTATGGATGTTGGTTCCCTATCCTTGAGCTGTGTTTTCATAAACCCCCATTACTGTGGTGCATTGTATTAGTGTACCTTAATAGCGGTTCGGATATGCCAAAGGGGGGCGACAGTGAATGCTCACTCTCGGGCTACTTCTGACAATCCTTAATGTAACCCATATCCTACACATACATTCTAGTTACACAATTTATGAGGTATAACAAGGGGAGAGAAGGGAAGCTGGGACATAATTGTGACTGATGTGAAACAGACATGTAGAATGAATGGCCTTACAACATTCTCTTTGAAGTTTGTTAAAAGAAGTAAAGTGATATTCACTATAAGTGAAGCCTGCTGTTAGAGATATCCACTGGCTGGCAGAGCATTTGCTTTTGACTTTATTTCTTGAATTTTAATTTGTCACTTGAAGTTTTCGAAACATTTTCTTTAGACATGGCATAGAAGAGAAAGGAAGAGGGATTTGTATATATGCCCCCACACACCACATACACTACCAGGTGCCACACCCTGTGCTAGGCACGTGTTTCAGGGCCAGCTTAGGAGACACAGCAGGCAGAGTGCCTCAGGCCTCCAAAAAATACTGTTTCATTTTT
>NW_006921596.1:16483297-16508683 GCF_000298275.1 Orycteropus afer afer | reverse complement strand
ATGAATTTTACCTAGATTATGTTTGTCTTTTTACCAATGCAGTCAGAAAGTACAATTTTTATACTTCTCTATAGGAGCTCTGGTAGCATAGTGCCTAATGCACTTGACTGCTAACCAGAAGGCTGGCGGTTCAAACCCACCAGCCACTCCTAGGAAGGAAGGTTGGGCAATCTAACTTCCCGGAAGTGATACTGCCTCGGAAACACAAGGAGGGGTCTCTATGAGTCGGGTCTGACTCGATGGCACATAACAACAACAACATGGACATTGTGTAGTTCTGGGATCTTAAAAGCATGCAAGTGACCATCCAAGGCTCAACAATTGGTCTCTCTTTGCCTGGAGCAACAGAGGAAGAAGGAGAATAGGAGGAGGAAATGGATGTGTGACTAATTGCCTCCATGAACAACTGCCTCCTTTGCCATGACACCAGAACTGCATGGTTCCCAGCTACCACTACTGAATGTTTTGATCAAAGATTCTGTAGAAAAATCCTGATCAAAAGGAGGAAAATACAGAACAGAATTGCAAATTCTCATGGACTCCACACTTTCTAGTGCCCTGGAGGCTGGATGAACCCCTGAAACTAGCGCTGAGATAATCCTTAAACCTTAAACCAAAATTATCCCCTGAAGTCTTTTTAAAACCAAATAATAGTTTAGCTTAACAAGTAAAAAATGTGTACCTTAACCATTATGCTCTTTTAAGAACTATGTGAATATGGGTTCAAACTGACAACTCAAAAGATTAGATAGGAATCTTAGGGAGCAGTAAGTTTATGTTCATGCAGGAGGAACACCTCATAAAAGGAGGCTGAGATGGTTGCACCAGTTGAAGCATGTAATCAATGTCATTGAATTGTACAGTAGAAACAGTTGAATTGGTGTATATTTTGCTGTGTATATTCTCAACAACAACAAAAGAAATAAGTAAAATACTTCCCCTTGGAGGAAAGGGCCCAGGAAGGCATAATGCCAAGGACCCACAGAAGTCATAATGCGGCTGTGCTTGACATAAGTTACCTTGTTTAATCCTCTTCAGTAATCCTAAAGTCTGGAAGACATGGGAAAAGTGATGCTTCAAAGGTTTCAAGACTTTTTCTCTAAGGTCCGAGAGGTGGAACCATCTCTCAAGACTACTGCCTCACTCCTCCTACGAAAGCAGAGCTTAATAAATAGGGAGTTCTGGTTTGGAACACCTGGATTTAGGAATGAAAAATGTGACTTGGATATTTGGTATCAAAGAAGTGAATGGAAAATCAATTCTGAGGTTGGCATGTGTTTTTCCATACAATAGAGGAAGACGTCTAGGAATATATGTAACCCAGATGTCTCCAAGTTCACCAGCTTCGAGGTTAGGACTTCCCTTTAATACCCGAGTAATGCTCTAAGCCTCCATCCTCCTGTATCACAGGAATTTGAGGCCCTGTTCTGTCCCTATCCTCTTCCCCCTCTTTCTGTCAAGGCCTTTGAAGACCCTTCCATGTTCCCCTGTTGGTTAATGCTCACAGTCTCAGCTGGCTGCCTCACACCAGATGCGGAAAGTCACTTGTTGGGTCCTCCCCAGGTTGCCACAGAATTCCCCAGAGAACTTCTCCTCACATGTTTATACAGGCCCCTACCTCTAGTCCCCTAAGCACAGCAGAAAGAACTGGGACTTCTAACTAGACTTCATGGAAGAGTTGGGTGTATCACTAGTGCAATACATAGAGTAACATATGATGCCTAGTTCCTAACACCTAGGCTAACCAGCCATTCCAATTTGCTCATGACCAAAAGAATCCCCAGGAACACTCAGTTTTAAAACCAGAAGAGTCCTGGGCAAACCAGGACAAGTTAGTCACCCTACTAATACCACAGGTGTCTCCTCTTGAACCTATACCTCTGCTTTGGCTTCACAAAGGGCTACATCTTTGCCATTGGCCTACCTCAACCTGGCTAAGCTGGTTTGTTGTAAGCTGTAAGCATGCTTTTTCCTTTGATTCCAGATCCAACTTTTTTCTGGCCTCAGAGAGAAGAGGAGATCTTTTCTCCTCCTCTAGTCTAAGACTAGCTCCTTCCCTGTCTCAGCACCAGCAACACCAGGAACATCTCTTCCCTTGCAGGGGAAGATTTGTGCTCCCCCATTGTTGTGGTTGTTATGTGCCTTCAAGTCAGACCCAACTCATAGCAACACCTCCTTGGGTTTCTGAAGCGGTATCTCTACAGAAGCAGATTGCCCAACCTTCCTTCCGAGGAGTGGCTGGTGGGTTTGAACCACTAGCCTTCTGGTTAGCAGTCAAGTGCCTTAGGCAATATGCTACCAGAGCTTCTACATTAGCAGGTCATTAAACTCTCAAGTATTAGACAAGACAAACTCAGCAAGTTCACAGGACTTCCCAAAGCCAAGGCCAGTTGATCTTAAATAACATCATGTGTGGGACCCTAAAAGTCACACAGGTAGTTAGTTGTGTTCTAAAACCAATGTGGTTTCTTATCACAGCCTTTTGACCTGTTAGATGACAAAGTAATTAGGTCATATCCCCATAATTTGCTATCTCTTGTAAGCAGCAGACCACAAACACATCTCTCATGAATAAAATGTAATTTTCAGGCAATGATAGTCTATCAGATTTTAGGGGAAAAGAAGTTTATAATTCTCTAGTGTCACAGTTCTTCTCAAACACACCCTGCACATTACCAAGAAGAGCATGGAGCACCTCAGTGTGAAGCATCTCTATTTTGGAATTACTATGCTGATTCAAGGAGCTCTGGTAGCATAGTGCCTAAGGCACTTGACTGCTCACCAGAAGGCTGGCTGTTCAAACCCACCAGCCATTCCTCAGAAGGAAGGTTGGGCAATCCTACTTCCGTAGTGATACTGCCTCGGAAACCTAAGGAGGGGTCGCTATGAGTCGGGGCTGACTCAACGGCAAACAACAACAACAACAACAACATGCTGATTCAGGACTTCCACAGAGAACAATGGATTGGTATATGTTCTATGCACATTGTTGACTGAAACAAATTTCAAGTTGGATCACCCTAAAATAAAAGACAGTGCTTTTCCAGACACCAATTCTAAATCTTATGCTAGAATTCAGTGTTACACTCCAAAATCACAGGTTTCCAATTTTGTAAATTTTAAAATCAAATCTCCTCCATTATGTAAAATCAGAGTTTATAGTAGATGATGAAATTCATAACAACAAAGCTAAGTGTCAATCTTCATCACAATCCTAGGGGGCCATTTTGAGTAGAGTGACCAGAAATTTAATGTTTCTGAGAAGGGGAGAAAACGGAATGAAATACAACCAAATAAAGTTAAGAAGGTTGACTGCAGAGGGTTTTAGACTTAGATGAGAAGGCTGTAGGGCCACAAAACCAGAGGAGGGCTTTCACCAGTCTAGGGCATTGACTTCACCATATTTACATGCAACATTCAGCACCATATTGTCTTCTCTACTGATCATGATTACGCTACTTGTTTCAGTTTTTTGACCAAAGACTGTATGTGTATATGTATTGTATAAAAAGCAAACTACTTGCTAATAATTTTCCTATCACCTTACCTAGTAAATGTCACTTTCTCTTTATTTATCTTTGTAGATAATACCAAGAAATAAAGGGTGAAATAGTTTCTCAACCAAAATTCCAAATAGATCCAAGATGATTTCTGGCTGGAGTCTGGATAGACATAGGAACATGTAAGAGTGGAGTCAAAAAGCAAGATAGTAAGCTAATTTTTGCCTTGATAAGAAGTCAGAACCTCACTTTTGAAAAACTGAGGTACCCAAGCATGTTGGGAGGGCACCAATGGCCCAATTTGTGGTTAAGAAGAGACCAGACAAAGAAGGGCATTTTCAGGCTCAGCTGAGGGACGTCAAAGCCAGGTAGGATTGGGAGCCTGCAGATAGAACAGATGAGAACAACTGAGTGGATACTAAGTCAAACCAAAGAGATTTATTTCCCTGATGAAGGTTTTCATATAATTACACTTTCAAAGCTGAAGGTTTTGACAAAGGGATGGAAACAACCCAAGTGCCCATCAATGGATAACCAAACTATGGTACATGTACACAATGGAATTCTTTGCAAAATTTAATAATAATGAAGAATCTGGGATCCACCTCACAATGTGGATGAACTTGGAGGACATTATGCTGAGTGAAATAAGTAATCACAGAAGAACAGATACTGTATAAGTCCATTATTACAAAAAAGTCAAAGAAAGGTTTACACAGGGAAGGAAATTTTCTTTGTTGGTTACCAGAATGGAAGGCTTGGGGAGGGAATATTAATGACTAGTTAAGAGACGTATTGATTTAGGTGAAAGGAAAGGCAATACAATGGCAAAAGTGTGTGGTCAACCAGCACAATATCACTAAGGAAAAGGAAGACAGACAGAGATGAACAAGAGGTACAGACAACAGAGGTAAATACTATTACATTCACAATAGTGCATCATCAATAATAGCAAACACTAATCTATGGGTGGATACATAGGTAGACAGGCAAGAAGATCAGGTGTGGGTAGGCAAACGAGAATACACCCATGACCAAACATAGGTTTGGCAGACGATATTCTCACATATGTATAATGTGTGCTATAAAAATGTCCATATATGTTATAGAGCTAACAGAGGACAAACTTAGGATAACTCCTTAGCCACAACCAAGCACCTTGAGGGAGAGAGTTGCTGGGCCTGCAGCCTCAGGACCATGGTTGCAGGGAACATCAAGCTCAATATGCATAATACAGTACACAAAAATGTTGTTCTACACTCTACTTGGTGAGTAAAGAGTGGGGTCTTAAAAGCTTGTGAGCAGCCCTCTGAGATGCAACTATTGGTCTCTCCTGATGCATAGCAAAGAAGAGTGAAGAAAATCGAAGGCTTGTGGAAACAATTACTCCAAGACACCAATGGACCACAGGAAGCTCAGTCTACATAACCCTGAGATCAGAACTATGTGGTGCCTGGCTACTGATGCCAAGCACTCAGACAGGGATCAGAATTGGAGATCCAGGGTAGAGTAGGAGAAAAAATGTGGAACAAATTTCAAAAACATAAAAATGACCAGGATTACTGGTTGGATAAAAACTGGTGAAATGCTCAAGACTATGGCCCCACATCACCCTTTAGGCCTGGAACTGGACTTACTCTGTGGCTTACCTCTCAGCCAGACAATAGACACTAGGGAGTTGAACTACACCCAAGAGATGCACTCCTTTGAACAGTCAACCATAAGGGATCAGATGGGCAGCATTTGCATAGGGAGAAAGCTAGGCAGGCAGGAATGCATATGTAAGAAAGACACAGTGAAGGAATAACTACAGGGAGGAGGTAGGAAGTGAGCTGTTACATTGTAGGGATTGTAATCAGTGTCATGAAACAAAATGTATATGAATGGTTGAATGTCAAAGGAATCTGCTTTGCAAAATTGCATACGAATCACAATAGAAAGTTAAACAACACTCAAAAGTTGAAATTTTGGGGGGTAAGCACTCAAAAGAGAATTAAATAGCAGTACAGTAACTCTGGTAATATTTAGCACCTGTATCTTTTTTCTTTTTATTGTGGTAAATATATAAATAACAAAACATTTACTTTTTCTATAATCTTTGAAGAAACTTACAATTTACATCATACTTCATAGTGACTGAGTGCTTTCTACCTGGAATGAGATACAAGGAGAAGAGGTACTCTTCCACCTTTTCTGTTCACTATTTTGCTAGAGATTTCAGCCAATGCAATAAGACAAGAAACAGAAATAAAAGACATATAAATTGGAAATGAGGAAGTAAATTTCTTCTTATTCGTAGGTCTCCTGGTTGTGTACCTAGAAAAGCCTAAAGCAACTACAAAAAAAGGGGCTGAAATTAATAAAGTCAAACCATAAAAATAAATTGTGTTTCTGTATGCTAGTAGCAAAAATTTGTAAGATAAAATATTTTAAAATCCAGTAGTATAAAAAACCATATAACCAAAAGCTCAACAAAGACTCTAAAGCAAAGAGGAGACAAGGGGGCAGAGAAACTAGAGCACTGGATGGAATAAGCAGAATGCAATTAATGAATGAGAATGGTGACATATTGTGACAAATGGAACTGATCTCACTGAACAACCATGTAGAGATTGTCAAATGGGAACCTAATTTACTATGTAAGCGTTCATGAAAACACAATAAAATATTATTTAAAAATACATATATATTTAAAAAACAAACATACATGCTCAAAAATAAAACAGATGCAAGAACTCCATATGGAAAACTACAAAATATTTCTGAGAGAAATTTAATAAGACCTAAATAAATAGATATAACATAATAAAACATGTTCATGAATTAGAGAACTAAATATTGGTAAGTGGTCTGTTCACCCCAAATTGATCTATAAATTAAATGCAATCACAATCAAAAGGCCAGCAGACCTTTTGGTCTAGATCGACAAGCTGGTTATAAAATTTATATGGAAATAAATGTAGCCAAGCCACCCTCAGAAATAGAAACAAAGTTATAAAATCCACACGGTATACCTGATTTCAAGACATATGAAGAAGGTACAGTAAGAGTGTGATAAACTGACCAATGAGACCTAATAGAGATTCCAGAAATCAACCCACATTTATAGTTAGTTGCTTTTCAACAAGAGTACCCAAGTGAAAAAGAACCACCTTCAACAACTGGTGCTGGAAGAACTAGATAGCCATATAGAGAAACATGAACTTTGACCCTATGTCACACCACATAAAAAATTAATTTGAGAATGATCATATATCTAATTATAAAAGCTAGGAGAAAGCATAGGAGAAAAATTACATAGCCTTGGCATAGCTAAAGACTTCTCCGACAGAACACTGCAAGCAAGAACCATAAAATTTTAAAAAAAGATAAATCGAATTTCATCGAAATAAAGAATTTCTGCTCATCAAATAACACCATTGAGAACATGGATAGACAGACAAGCTACAGACTATGAGATAATATTCATGAAACATATACGTGACAGAGTACTTGTTTCTAGAATACATAAAGAACTCATTACTAAAAAGACAACACAACTTTTTAAATGTGTAAACAACTTGTGGAAGAGATGTTATGAGGTGCCATCAAGTCGGTTTCAGCTCATAGCGATCCTACGTGCAATAGAACGAAACGCGCCATCCTCACAGACACTGCTGTGCTTGAGCCTCGCTGGGGCCACCGGCTCAGTCCATCTTGTCTCGGGTCTTCTCCTTTTTCACTGACTCTCTGCTTTACTGACCATGATGTTTTTCTCCAGGGACTAGTCTTTCCTGATAATGTGACCAAAGAACAAGAGACAGACAAAGTCTGGCCATTCTCACTTCTAAGGAGCATTCTGGTTGTACTTCTTCCAAGATAGATTTGTTCATTTTTCTGTCAGTCCAAATTCTTTGCCAATGCTGTAATTCAAACGCATCAGTCCGTCAATCTTCCTTATTCATTGTCCAGCTTTCACATGCATATGAGATGATTCAGCATTATTAGTCATCAGGAAAATGAGATACCACTACATACCCACTATAATGGCTACAATTTAAAAGACTGTCCATATCAAATGTTAATGAGAACTTGGAGTGACCAGAATTTGAATGCATCACTGGTGGAAGTTTGCAGGAGTACAATGGCTTGGAAAACTCTGGATTTTTCTTGTAATGCTAACTACATACATACTCTATGACCCAGCTACCCAACTCCTAGCTACATACATAAGAGAAATGAAAACATATCTTTATAAAATTATGTGTACAGGAGTCTTCATGGCAATTCTATTCACAACAGCCCCAACTGAAAAAAGCCCAATGTTCGTCCATATAAATAAAACTGTGGTTCAGTCATATAATGGAACAGTACTCAGTGATAGAAAGAAACAGCCTACTGATAGATGTAACTAACAACACGAATGACTCTCAAAAACATGTTGAACAAAAGATGTCAGACACAAAAGTATTATTCCATTTATATAGTCTTTTAATAAGAAAAAGCTAATTTAAAGTCCTAGGTATATAATCAAATGAAAAAATATATTTTTGCTAAAAAAAAAAAAATTGTATACAGTGTTCATGGAAGTGTTATTAATAATACCAAAAAGTGGAAACAACCCAGTGTCCACCAACTGATGAATGAACAAAGAAAATATGGTATATCATGTACATTTATACCATGAAATATTATTTAGCTATAAAAAGGGATAAGATACAGATACATTCTACAACATGAATGAACCTTGAAAATATTAAGTGAAAGAAGTCAGGCACAAAAGGCCAGTATTGTATGTTTCCATTTATAGGAAATGTCTAGATAGGCAAATCCACAGAGACAGAAATAGATTAGTGGTTGCTGGGGCTGGGAGGAGGAGGGAAGGGGGAATGACTGCTAATGGGCATGGGGTTTCTGGAGGGTGATGAAAATGTTCTGTAATTTGATAATGGTGATGATTGCACACTTTTGTGAATGTAATAAAACCATTGAATTGTATGCTTAAAAGAGATGAATTTTATAGTATGTGAATTATATCTCAATAAAAAAACTAATCTGTAGTGACAGAAACCTGAACAATTGTTGACTCAGGGTGGGGGTAGGGATGGGAATTAACTGGGAAAGCATAAGAAAGAATTTCTGGGGCAGTGGAAATGTTCTTGTTAAGAGTGTGAGTTACATGGCTGTAAGCATTTTTCAAAGCTGATCAAATGAAATAAACTGTGCATATTTCACTAGTAAATATTTTTCCTTAAAGAAAAACAAATAAAAAGCAAAATAAAAAACTCAAAACAAAGATTTTAAAAAAAGCAAAACAAAAGCCCCTAAAACTTAGTAAAATACAAATGGAATTCTTGTTTAATCTAGTATAATTTTGTCTTTGGGAACTCTGGTAGCATAGTGCCTAAGGCACTTGACTGCTAACCAGAAGGCTGGTGGTTCAAACCCACCAGCCCTCCCTGGAAGGAAGGTTGAGCAATCTACTTCTGTAGTGATGCTGCCTCAGAAACCCAAGGAGGGGTCGCTATGGGTTGGATCCGACTCCATGGCAATGGTAGCGTTGTGTTTTTTTTAAATTTTATCTTTTGTATAAGCTCAAATCAATACTCAATATCTTGTTTATTATTAAAACCTACTACAGTATTGCCAAAGGAGCTCTACTGGTGTAGTAGTTTAGGTATTTGGCTACTAACTGAAAGGTCAGTGGTTTGAACTCACCACCTGCTGCTCTGCAGAAGAAAGATGAGGTGATCTGTTTCCATAAAGATTTATAGTCTTGGAAACCCAATGAAGGTTGCTATGAGATGGAATCAGTTTGATGGCAGTGAGTTTGGTTTTCTTAGCACTGTGATTAAGTGCTCAGCTGGTAACCAAAAGGTCAGTGATTTGAAATTCCCAGTGGCTCCATGGGAGAAAGATGTGGTGGTCTGCTCCCACAGATCTACAGCCTTAGAAACTACGGAGCAGCTCTCCTTTGTTCTACAGGGTCATTATATGTTAGAATCAACTTGATGGCAATGGGGTTGGGTTAGAATATTGTCATTATAGTTGGAAACATGACAAAAATATTCTGTTTGGATGATATATTTCAATCAGGTTCTGGAAGTGCTTGCCAAGTCACTGGTGAAAATAAGAAATGAGGTTGCGGCATGCAAGAGGAAATGGCAAAAATACTATCACTTAAAGTTATTGAAAATTGTCCACCCGAAGAAACCCAAGAGATATTGAGAAATTGGTAGTACCAATGGAGTTTTCTATCTGGACTAAAGGAAAATAAGTAGCTTTTCTATAAAATAGTAACTATGAGTAGCAACAATGGGCTCAAGTATGGTAAGTATTGTGAGGATGGCACACGGTTGGGCAGTGTTTCGTTTGATTGTTGTGTTAGGTTGGGTTCTCTAGAGAAGCAAAACCGGTAAACCTTCTATATATATAGAAAGAGAAAAGTTTATCTTAGGAAAATGGCTCACACACTTATAGAAGCTGGCAAGTCCCCAGTTCTTGGATCAAACATCAAGCTGGAGGTTTTTCCCAACTCACACAGCTGCAGGGAGTGACGAGCTCAAGGTTGGCAGCCATTATACTGGCTGTTGACTCCAACGAATGATGAATCCAAGATCTCCTGGCCAACTGGTGGATTGTTCGCTCACAGACAGTTGTAGGCAGCACAATAGGATCCTGATCCACAGAAGAGTGTCTCTTTTTCCCATAATGTCCATAAATATATTGGAAGCAGGCCACACACCTAGGGAAACTCCCCCTTTCAATCAATTGGCTGCTCAAAACATACACATCTGATCTTATCATGGGAAAAACCCACATCACAACTGCTTAAACCACTCAGAATTGTGGTCCAGCCAAGTTGACACACAACTCCAACTACTGCAGTTGTACATAGGCTATGGGTGGAAGCCTACTGGATGGCACCTAACAACAACATTAATAAGAAAATATAATGATTAAAACAATCTCATTTAGAGTATTAACAAAAACACAAAATTCCCAGGCATAAATTTAATAATTGTTCAAGACCAATGTAAGAAAAGTTATTAAAGTCTACTGAGGGACATAAATTTTTCTTACACTAGTCCTGACTAACTTGAACAGATTGAGAATTCTTTGCATGGATGGACTCATTATTATAAAGATCATTTCCTGTCTCCAAATTTATAGACTTATCCAGTTCCGAACAGATTTCAGGAAGGTTTTTATAAAACTTGTCAAAATGATTCTAAAATTAATTTAGATGTATAAATGTACAAGAATAGCAGGTAAATTCTTTAAAAAATAGAATAATGTGGATGAACTTTCTTCTACCAGGTAAAAGGCTTCAGTAATTAGAATTGGTGCAAAACTGGGGTGAGAGGAGGGAGTCCTTGATGGGACATCATGAAGACCCAAGACAAAAATCAAACTGTGAGTATGAACCGAGACAAAAAGCATAGCTTTTAAATGAACAGAAAAAGAACGATTGTTTCAACAAATGACGTTGGGATAATTGGCTGTCTACCTGTCAATAAAATTGGTTCCCTACTACACACCTTATAGGGCTTTAGTGGTTCAGTGGCAGAATCCTTGCTTTTTATGTAAGAGACTGAGTTTGACTCCAGTCCACCTTATACATAGCTACTTGTCTGTCTGCAGAGTCTTTCATGGTGCTATGATGCTGAACACATCTCAGCAGAGCTGCCAGATGAAGACAGAGTAGGAAGAAAGGCCTGGCAATCTACATCCAAAAATTAGCCAGTGAAAGCCCTGTGGATCACAATGGCCCAATCCACAACCAACCATGGGGCTGGTTCAGGCCTGGGCAGCATTCTATTTCATTGTGTGGGGTCACTGTGTGTCGGGGGCAACTTGAGGGCAGCTCAACTACACACATTACAAAACAACACATGCCAGTGGATTAAAACTTAAGTGTGAAAACAAAGTACTAGGGAAAAAAGAAAGTATTTATAAACTTAGGTTAAAGAAAGATTTTGAGGAGAATTTTTCCAGTATGTCAACAAAGCTAGAAACTGAAGAAGGAAGGGATAGACTCCCTTAAAATGAAATGCTTCTGTACGACAGAATCCTCCTTAAACAAAATTAAGAGACAAACAACTGGGGAAAACACTTGTAATATATGTGACAGATAAAATGTGAATATCTTCAATATTTGATTTTGTCAGGCTGCTTTCAATGGAAGTGAGAGGAACCAATTCAAACTTGCTAAAGCACGCAAGAGGATTTGCCAGCTTTTGTAACTGGAAAAGAGTCACTGGGTGCTGTAAACAGTTATGTGTTCAGTTGCTAACTGAAAGGCTGGAAGTTCAAGTCCACCCTGAGATGCCTTGGAAGAAAGACCTAGCCATCCACTTCCAAAAAAATCAACACCTGAAAACTCTGTGGAGTGCAGTTCTACTCTGACACACATGGGGTTGCCCTAAGTCAGAACTGACTTGTTGGCAACTGGCAGCATTTGGCTAATGAGACAAATTAATCTGTTAATAATTCATCACAAGATGGTAATATGAGGAGCTTCCTTTGGTCTCATGTGTAGTATTTAAAAAAAACAACCAAACTCACTGCCATTGAGTCAATTCTGACTCAGAGCTATCCTGTTGGGTTTCTGAGACAGTAAATCTTGGAGGTAGATTGTCACATCTTCCTCCCACAGAGCAGCTCGTGGGTTTAAACCACCAACCTTTTGGTTAGCAGTCAAATGCCTTAGGCACTGCACTACCAGAGCTCCTTCATGTATAGCATATGTGTATACTCACTGCCATCAAGTCGGATCCAACTCATAGAGACCCCTCCTTGGGTTTCTGAGGCAATATCACTATGGAAGTAGATTGCCTGACCTTCCTTCTGAGGAGTGGCTGGTGGGTTTGAACTGCTGGCCTTCTGGTTAGCAGTCAAGTGCTTTAGGCAATACGCTACCAGAGCTCCCTTCATGTACTATATCATGTATAGTATAGAGGCCTTCATATGACAATGTTTAATTCAAAGGATTCTCTCTAATTTTGAGAATTTTAGGCATGATGACATTGCTAGGCTAGGATATAGTCCCCCAGGCAGAATGAATGATCAAATCTTCGTTTCACCAGAGTTCCATAAATCTTTTTTTTGTCTCTGAGAAGTGAGGGTGGGCTTTGTCTTCATTACTCTCCTTGAAGAACCTAAGGATTTGCATTTGGTTTTATGTGCACATTTCTTAGATGAATTTAAGGACCTACACTTTACTGGTTTGGTTTCAAATTTCATTTGTCTCATTGAAAGAAAAATTAAATTATTACTTCATAAATTTTTACTTATTAGATTTTAAGTTGTTACTTTTTTTAGAAAACATGAGCTGTGTGTTTAGGCTTACATAAGAATATTCATAGAAGATGAAAAGTTTAGTTTTTGAGAAAACAGAAAATTCCTATTAATTTAGAATCCCAAAATTCTCAAAGTACAAATATTCAGTTGTTTATTTTTTCCTATTGTAAGTTTTCCACGTTATTTGTGTGTGTGTGTGTGTAAGCTAGTGACATCAGAAGCCATCCAAATTCATGAAGGGATGAGTTTCACCATTAGCCCAAAGCCAATTCCTATGAGGCAGAGGTCAGACATACCTTCACTCTCTAGATTTTCACTATTTTTGACTCCAGCTGTCCTCCCCACAGTACTCTCTACTTCTCTGCTGGGTTTGATAATTCATTGCAGTGGCCACACAGAACTCACAGATCAAATCCTCTTAGAAGCAACA
This sequence comes from Orycteropus afer afer, assembly GCF_000298275.1. Classification (NCBI taxonomy): domain Eukaryota; kingdom Metazoa; phylum Chordata; class Mammalia; order Tubulidentata; family Orycteropodidae; genus Orycteropus; species Orycteropus afer. The sequence continues at coordinate 16,495,471 of NW_006921596.1, read as the reverse complement.
AGATAGAGGATACAATTTGTCAATCAGGACAGCTCTCAGCTCCTTTTTGACTATGCCCACAGGCAAGCCACACTTCTTGGCTGTGCTAGCCAGTGGTCCTTCTCTTGGCCATGTTCACAGGCCAAGCACTGCTAGGGTCTCTGCTGGAACACGCTCAAACTGGTCTATGCCCTGCTCAGGCAAGTGTTATAGTTCTTTAACTCCACCAACAAGTGCCCAAAGGCACCCCATTCTGCCAGCAAGCAAGCCTCTTGCCCAAAGGTTTCAGCTCCCTCACTCTGTGGGTTGGCAAGCCTAGCTTTCTCAGGAAGTACCCAAATGTACTTAACTCCATCAGCAAGCTTCCTGCCCAGAGGCACTCAGCTCTCATTCTGTGGGCCATTAAGCCCACCACAGCCAGCTTGCACTGGTCTCCTGGTTCCTGCTGTCTCGAGCTCATGCCTCTCGTGCCACTGCTGTCCTGTCTCTTGCCATCTCCATTGTTGCAGCTCTCCCCTTTCTCCTGAGTCTAGGAGGTTCTTAGTACAGGGACTCTGTGGGTTCAATTGACGTGCTCTGTTCCAGGTTCTTCTTGATGCTAATGAGACCCCCTCAACTGCTGTGGGATTAGTTCTTTTATAAACCTATTCTTCTCACCAAGACCAGGAACTGACCAATCCCCTCTATAGGGCACAGTCACCTAATTTGCATAGCAACCAATCAATCCCCACAAGTGTTTTATGCATTTTATTTGCATAGTAAACTGCAATCCCTGCAAGAATTTTGTGCATCTTATTTGCATGGTATACAGTCCAATCCCTGCAAGGGTTTTAGACACCTTATTTGTGTAGTAAACTTTGCAACCTATTTGCGAGATTGTGGTCTAGCAAATCACCTGAGCAGAACTACAAACTCGAGGCCAGAAAGGCCATATATGAAGAGAAACTTATTGCACTGCAGTGTGTATATACATGTGTGGGAGAGTGAGAGAGACAGAGAGAGAGACAGAGAGAGGGGAAACCACTATCAGAGAATTAGCTCAAGAGCCTCTCTAGGTTGTATCCCATTTAGTAAATAAAAGGATATGTTCAACCATCTTCAAACTGTGTTCTTGGACAAGTCATTCATCCTCTCTGCTTCAGAGTCATAATTTATGAACACGAATAATAGAAACCACTATGCAAGGTTTTGAGATTGAAATGAATTAAAGAACGTTAAACAGTATCTGTTCCAAAACAAGTGCACATCCACTTAGCTACAGCTACCATTTCATGTAATTTCTAACCATAGCTCAGTCTGGTGAACACCATGTACCTGATGCTGTTACAAGGGCCTTGTGAATACTGCCTGAACAACCAAATGTAGTTAAATACAGTTAAACCCACCCACTGCCACACAGTCAATTTCAACTCATGACTCATAGCAACTCTGTAGGACAGAATAGAACTGCCCCGTAGGATTTCCAACACTGTAAATCTTTATGGAAGCAGACTGCCTCATCTTTCTTCCGTAGAGTGGCTGGTAGGTTTGAACTGCTGACCTTTCGGTTAGCAGCCGAATGCCTTAACTACTACACCACCAGAGCGCCTTTAAATAGACTTGGGTGAACTTACTTCTTGGAACTAGAATTCTCTGGAAATAGATGTTTCATTTATGGATGAATAAATGGTCACTACCGTTAATCAGAAACAGAGAGAGTTCTGAGTTCCTTATCATTCTATTATGACTTTTCCACCAATGTTTTTGTTTCTCCCACTAAACTGTGAGCTCTGTGGAGAACTGTGGTTTCTTTACCACCAAGTCACTGAATAGTTGAGGTTTCACTGAATATTTGTTGAGTGGACAAATGAACCAATAGATGAACAAAAACCAAACAGACATACAACTCTCCCATCCTCTTGTTTAAACACAACCAATATAATGTCTGGTTTGAGCGGTGTGCAAGTCAGAACTAGAAGCCCTACAGGCTAAGTGTATGGACAGCCACGGGACAGGTTTCATCTACCTGAAATCAATTAAAAGATTATCCTTCAAAACCTCCTCAAAGCATCTTAAAAAGAAGGAATTCCATCATCATCTGTGCTTCAGCCATGAATTTCAAACGTTCTTCTTTGAGAAAACATGACATATTAGACCAACTTCGATATAATCTTTTGGCTACTTTTGTTGGTCATTCTTGCCTATATGTCATTAAGATGAAACAGAATTGAAAGGTGGTGACCAAAAAAGAATGTGATTTAATTTAGGGAAGTTAGAGAGTGAAATGGAGGCAATAAGCATGTTGAATTTGTTGAATATTTGTCTATGCCTGAAAAAAAATAACAACTAACGTGTACTCGATACTTGAACAGAATGAGATATCAGTTCAATTCAGAATATATTTTGAAGATTTAATTTGTTCTGGTGCAGTAGAGTAGGTCTTTTTGTTCTTTTTTTTTTTCCCAAGAAAATACTTAGATTAGGTTCTGTTTAGATGGTCTTTTAGTATCTATTTCTCTTTAGTAAACCTTTGCTTATTTCAAGTTGAGTGCATTACACAGTTGGATTGAGTGTGGCTTGTAATCATCAATCAGAGTAATATGATTCATTCTGGTGGTGTTGGTGATGTTTGGGTTGTTGTCAGTACTTAGGTGGCATTAGGGGTTCTCTTCTGGGACAGTCAAAGGAAGGTCCTGAATGGGATTAAATGGAGCCAATTCCTTAAATCAGAAATGCCACCTGAAGAAAGAGATCTTTCCATGGGGGCTTGTCATTAATTTGGAGCTAAAGGAATGTGGGCAGCATGTTGGACTTTCACAAGTGACCAGTTGAAATCCTTTCCCTTCTGTGGGGGTTAAGTTTGTGTGTCAACTTGGTTGGCCTGGTTGAGTGGCTGGGCAGCTGCATGTAGTATTCTTCATGATGAGACTGGTAATCAACTCCATGGTGGAATCTACTGGAGCAGCTGAGCAGTTGCTTTAGGGATCTGGCCTGCTTCCTGTACATAAGAAACAGCTTTGGCAATGATCTCTAGCTTATGGCATGCTTGAACCCTGCATGTGGCCACGTCATTCTTCAGCAGCCTGCCATGCTCTGTCGACCTTGGGACTTTCAATGGACTTGAATTAATGGCCTGCCATGTGGTTTGGTAACGTTGGGACTGTGCCCTTTTACCTGTCAACCTTGGGGTTTTCAGCCTCAGCAGCCAGCAGCTGCCTGAGTGAAGAAAAGCCTGTAGCTTCAGTGGGCCGGGAGCAGGAGGCAGAGCTGAAGCCCAAGGTCGAGGGGTTTTCACCCAGCCCCTGGAGCCTGGCACTTTGAACTCAGACTTAAAGCCTCCCAATTGTGAGAGAATACACTCCTATTTGTTCAAGCATCCCATTTGTGGTATATTCTTGTCAGAGTGGCACTAGGGAACCAGAACACTTTCTACTTTCAGAATTTTGTCATCATGTTTAAAGCATTTGGTTGCTAATCAAAAGATTGGTTGTCTGAACCACCAGCCTCTGCAAAGGAGAAGGATGAAGCAGTCTGCTTCTGTAAAGATTTACAGCCTTGGAAACCATATGGAGCAGTTCTGCTCTCTCCTGTTGTTGTTGTTGTTATGTGCCATCGAGTCAAACCCGACTCATAGCGACCCCTCCTTGGGTTTCCGAGGCAGTTATCACTACAGAAGTAGGATTGCCCAACCTTCCTTCCGAGGAGTGGCTGGTGGGTTTGAACCGCCAGCCCTCTGGTTAGCAGGCAAATGTCTTAGCCACTATGCTACCAGAGCTCCCTGCTCTCTCCTATAGGGTCCCAATGAGTCAGAATGGGCTCAATGGCAGTGGGTTAGGTTTTGGTGTTTTTAGCTACAAGAATTAGATAGCTGAAGATCAAAACACCATCTTTATTGCTGGCATATCACATTTAGAAAATGTGATTGGCATCTGTGGCTCAATAATAGGACTTCTATTTCCTGCCTCTTGTACCCTCCTCCAAGTAGATACTTCCTTGGTCAACAATTTCCCATCAGAGAAACCTTATTGGTAAGGACCAATAAGTCTCCAGAAAGTAGACCCCAGGCCCAGCACAGATGTGCTTACCTCATAGATGCTGGGGCAAGAGGGGACAACCTCCACAGGCAGACAGGCCTGGAAAAGGGCCCGGAGTGGCTGAGCCAGGCTCCCTCAGGCCTCTCTCAGCCCCACCAGTCAGGTAGGCCACTCCTCTTTCGGGTCAGGGAACATTATGGAAGGGATCAGTAACGTTAAGGAGTGAAACTTCTGTCCCCGAAACACAAGGACAAAGGAATAGCTGTCCACTTTCAGGATACTTTATCCACGTCCCTTCTGTCTCACAGTTTCAAAGAGCACTTTGAAAACTTTGTTCAGAAATTGCGTGTCCAAGTAAAAAGCATATTCATCCTTACAAAGGTGCTCTCCCCTCCCCTGTTGCTTCTCTTTGGTGTCTAAGTCATGAGAGCCATGCTTTAATTTTTATAATTGTCCCCCTTTCCCTCATGATCATCTCTTCACCATAGCTTCTTGTCCTTGTCACTTTTCTCATCCCTAAAAAATGAAAGTCTGTGATCCTTTCTTTCTAGAATGTTCTCTCTAATGCTGTCATGCAAGTCTAGATGGCTTTCTTCTACTCACTTAGGGACACTTTTCCTTCCTCCTTCAAATCTCTACCCGCTGCCCCCACACATGTCTCACAAGTGCTGGTCTACAGGCAAGCTTGTCTACAACGAGGGCTGGACACATTTCTCGAGCACTTATTCAGTCACCATTGTTCTGACTCCTCGGGTTGTGCAAACGGTTAACGGTTAACAGTTAACGCACTCCTGGCTAATCGAAGGTTGATGGCTGAGTTCACCCCAAAGTGCCTAGGAAGAAATGCCTGGGGAGCTACTTCTGGAAATCCAGCCGCTGAAAACCGTATAGAGCACAGTTCTGCTCAGTTCTACAGACGTGGGGTCATCATGACTTGGAATCAACTGAAAGGTAACTGGTTTGGTCATAGTCTGTGTTGGAAGCCTTGCTAGGAAATTTTAATGTTCCCAGTACATAAGAGAAACTTCTGAGAGCTGGAACTCAACAAGATTGCCTTATTTTTCTGAATCTCAGAAGTTTTCCACCTTTGACAGGGTGCAGTCTTAGGACTTTTCTATTGCTTATTTTAGTGAAAAATATTTTTCTTTTCCGATAGGTTTCTGCTTTACACGGGTTCCAGCTTTCACAGGTTTTGCTGTCCAGGAATAGAATATGGGGCCACCTGTAGCTAACCATAGTGATTGCTGTCGATGTTTTGTTGTGCTCTGTTGCCTACGTTGCATGTGAGTTCTCGTGCAGGTGGATTCATTCATTTGTTCCGTCATCTATTCATTCACTTAGTCATCTTTAGTGAGTGTGCTGGGCACTGGGCTGAAGCCTGGAGATACAAATTCTCAATTCCTGTCCTTAAGAAAGGAGCCCTCGTGGTGCAACGATTAAGATCTCAGCTACTCACTAAAATGTTGGCGGATGAAACCCACTCAGCGGTTCTGCCAGAGACAGCCCTGGCAACCTGCTCCCATAATAATTACAGCCTAGGAAACCCTATTGTCTATAAGAGGCATCCATTGCCATGGAGTCGGATCTGACCCATAGCGACCCCTCCTTGGGTTTCTGAGGCAGTATCACTACAGAAGTAGATTGCCCAACCTTCCTCCCAGGGAGTGGCTGGTGGGTTTGAACCACCAGCCTTCTGGTTAGCAGTCAAGTGCCTTAGGCATAGAGCAGTTCTATTCTGTCACACTGAGTTGCCATGAGTTGAAATTGACTTGATGGCACCTAACTACAACACCACCACCACCCTTGAGGACTCAGTCTTAGGGAAGACATGGGCATTCAGGTATCTCACAGTGTGGCTGGGTAAGCTGCATTCCAGAGACACACAGACTCTTGTGTGAGCACTCTGTCCCAGGGTAAAGGACCTTTGGGTACCATTTAATGTAGGTTGCAGGGTGAGAATACTTCCTGGGCCAAAACCAGGCAGTTTTGGCAGGGCCTGGACTCCCTGCGTGTGTAGTGGGAACGGTGAGAAACGAGGGACTGGACAGGCAGGCTGGGCCCAGCCTGTGGAAGTTTCTTAAGACAGAGCTTGATGTCTGAACGTCATTGCATTAGCAACAGGAAGCCAGCAGAGGTTTTATGCAGAGGTGTAACTCAATCAGCTTTTTATTAGGAAGCGAATCCTGCATCGAAGGGATGGCACTCAGTCCTAGAAAAGTTCATCCTTAAAGGGCAGTAGGCATTTGGCCACTGAGAAGCCCTGCTTTTAGCTTAGTATTTGGATGGTCTCGAATGATATTGATGTAATTGAGCTTTTAACAAAAAAGATGAAATGGTAATAGCCAATATGTCTAAAATGAAGAAAACGTGATTTGCCTTATAATAATGCACCCCCTAAAAATAAATCTTTAATTCACCGTATGAATCTTTAATGCCAAGACTGCAGCCTAATGCTTTGAAATTGAAACTTGAGACACAAGCATCGGGAAGCCAGCCCATGGTAGGTTGGGGCATACAAATTGAGCAGTAGGAACTGTTGACACCTCCTGGTGGCAGCAGATGTGTGCTGTTTGCCTGGTCAAAACAAGAGGGGAGTGAATCAGAGGCATTAAAAATAAATAACACTCGCAGCCCAGAAGGAAGGGGTGGGGGGACACGATGGCCTGGGTAGGGGGCATACCTAGTGGAGACCCCTGCCTGTGGGAAGGAAAGATGGCAGCCATGTGCCTTGGGATGAGGCTGCCACCTCTGCTTCTGGTAAGGGAGCTGGGCAAGGGCTCTCTGACAAATTTCAAACCAACAGGTAGATTACTGAGATAAGTGTTCCTGAATGTCCTCTGGCAGTTTTAAAGGAAATCGCTTTCATTTTTTCCGTTCTAAACATCCAGCCTAATAAATGCTTTCCCATAATACTCTCTCAGCTTTATAACACTTTTTAACCTTCTCAGTGCCCTTTCACTTACAGAGTGGTGTTTAATATAAAAGGTGGCAACTCAACAGAGGAACCACCTAGACTCATCCTATTTCTCACTTGGGCTTTTGCTATTTACATTATTTTTTTAACAATGACAGTGAACGTTAATTTGTGAGATGCAGGATAACAAAAGAACACAAACTGATCAAATGCCATTTTAGTTTGACACCCCTACTTAGAAGGCTGGAAGTTCAAACCCACCAGCCACTCCTGGGAAGGAAGGTTGGGCAATCTACTTCCCTAGTGATACTGCCTTGGAAACCCAAGGAGGGGTTGCTATGAGTCTGATCTGACTCGATGGCACATAACAACAACAACATAGAGCAGAAAACTACAAAAAACAAAAATAAACAAAAGAACAACTAAACTCTTTAACATGGAATCAGTTCTGACTCCTGGCCACCCTGGGTGTTCAGAATAGAACCGTTCTATTGTATTTTCTTGGCTGTAATCTTTATGGAGGGATATTGCCAGGCCTCTGTCCTGCAGAGTTGCTTGGTGGGTTCAAACTGCTAACTTTTAGGTTAATAATCAAGCACAAATCTTTTGCACCACCCTGGGACCTCTGGAAAACTATAAAACCAAAAACCAAGCTCACTGCCATAGATTGAGTCCTGTAAATCTTTATGAGGCTGTAAATCTTTATGGAAGTAGATTGCCCCATCATCCTTCCATGGAGTGCCAGGTGGGTTTGAACCACTGACCTTCTGGTTAGTTGCCAAATGCCTTATCCACTACACCACCAGAGATCCTTTTCTGGAAAATTATACCAAAAACCAAACCAAATGCACTGCCGTCGAGTCAGTCCCAAATCATAGTGACCCCTCCTTGGGTTTCCGAAGCAATATCTCTATGGAAGTAGATCATCCAGTCTTCCTTCCAAGCAGTGGCTGGTAGGTTTGAACTTCCAGCCTTCTGGTTAGTAGTCAAATGCCTTAGGCACTATACCACCAGAGAAGCACGAAATAAGAAGCTTGGTTTCTGACTCATTCGATTGAGTAAGGAGATGATACAAAGTGAGATGCGAGGTTTAGGAAGCCTGGCTCAATCTCTCACTTGCTGAACAACTTAGAAAAAAACACTTACCCTCTCTGGGCTTCAGTTTCCCTATTAATAATATCAGAGTAAAGACCCCAAAAGATTTCCGGATCTAGTGGGTGCTGGGATGTGTTGGGACTTTTGTGGGTCTTAGGCACTTTTGCCTTTGTGGACTGTTTCCTATACTAACATGTTTGGTTATTGTTGCAGTGTTTCAGCAGAAATGTACTATCTTTTTCTTTTTGTAATTAAAATATCAGTGTACTTGTAACAACAAAAATATTTTTGTAAGCCCAGCTTATGCATATTAATATACCTACGAGGCTAAAACTCTAGGCTAATTTACTTTTTGAACCTTCTAATTTGCTGTAGGAACTCTGGTGGCATAGTGCCTAAGGCATTTGACTGCTAACCAGAAGGTTGGCAGTTCAAACCCATCAGCCACTCCTCAGAAGGAAGACAGGGCAATCTAGTGCAGTGAAGATTTACTGTCTCAGAAACCCAATGGGGGTTGCTATGAGTCAGAATCGACTCGATGGCAGTGGGTTTGGTTTGGTTTTTGGTTTAGGTCAACACAGTTGAAGGATGCATCTCGATTATTGCAAGAAGTAAAACAATTTCATGGGACCCTTGTGGTGCTGTGGGCCTTCAGCACTGTGCCCGCTGCGTCTCATGGAGAAGACAGCCCAGAGTGGTGCTGACACATCTGGACAGCCAGGAAAACAACACAGCAACTGTCACAGTGGCTAAGAATATCATAGTGGTTGACTAGGTGTCACTTTATGCTCAGCTGTTTGACCTCAGGCAAGTGATTCACCCTGTCTGAGCCTCAGGTTTCTCCATGGTAAAATGAGGATAATAAATCATACCTACTCTGTAAACAAAAGAGTATATTCATATTAAGGTTTTAGCTCAGTGCCTGACACCTACTAAGCACCTAATAAATTATGGCTGTTATTCTTATTATTCTTATTATTATCACCATCTTTTCTAAGGGTCAGACCAGTTCTGTGGTTGCCCAGCTGGCTGACCACCCATATGTCTACATCCTTCCTCCTCAGCAAGGTGAGCAGGGGTCCTTTCTCCTTTGGGCATTTGTTCCTCGAAGAGTCACTGGTTGTAAGGAAAAGAGTTGCTGTCCAGTGGGTTCTGATTCACAGCAATCCTGTTGGTCTCAAGCAGAACTGCACTGGAGGTTTGTCAGTGGCTGATTTTTTGGAAGTCGATTGCCAGGACTTTCTTCCAAGGTACTTCTGAGTGGACTTGAACCTCCAGTCTTTCAGAAAGCAGTCAAGTGCATTAACCATTTGCATCACCCAGGAACTTCCCTTATAGAATGAAAGCCGAAACAAAAAAGCCAAACCCATTGTCTTCGAGTCGATTCTGACCCATGTGTTACACAGCAGAACTGCTCCTGGCTATAATCATTATGGTTTTCCTGGCTATAATCATTATGGTTTTCCTGGCTATAGTCATTATGGAAGCAGATTACCAGGACTTTCTTGTGCAGCATCACTGGGTGCGTTCAAAGCCCCAACCTTTAGGTTAGCAGCTGATCATAAACCCAGGGATGTCACCCTTTGTAGAACAGCAGAGACTAATTCACAGTCTATCCCTGTGGGTTCCTCTCTCAGAAGAGCACATGAGACAGGCTGATGGACCTTGTTTATGCTCAGGGTCTGGGAGGGCTTTGAAGGCAATGGTAGATTGCCTTTCTCTGTGACTCTGCTGAGAGGTTTGTCACATTCTATGGTGCTAAAATGAGGAAGTAGACTAGAATAACTATTGAATACATTGTGTTCATTTTTCAAGTCTTTATTACTACTTTAAGGAGCTCTGATGGTGTAGTGCCTAAGGCATTTGACTGCTAACCAGAAGGCTGGTGGTTCAAACGCACCAGCCACTTCATGGAAGGAAAACTGGGCAATCTACTTCTGTAAAGATTTACCACCTCGGAAACCCAAAGGAGGTCACTATGAATCCGAATAGATTTGATGGCAGTGGGTTTAGGGAGCTCTGGTGGCCCAGTGGTTAAGGCATTCAGCTACTAACCAAAGGGTCAGCAGTTTCAACCCACCAGCCACTCCTTGGGAGAAAGATGAGACAGTCTGCCTCCATAAAGACCGACAGCCTTGGAACCTTCTGGAGCAGTTCTACTCTGTCCCATAGCATCTCTAGGAATTGGAATCCACTGGATGGCAGTGGGTTTTTGGTTTTGTTGTTGTTATTTTTTTGCAATGTACACATCTCACTAATTTAAAAAAATAAGGAACATAAGACTTGCACACCTGAATTACCTTTCAGGTTATTCTAGAGAACAAAAAGCATCCGTGAACTGTGTGTGACTGTGTGTGTGTGTCTTCACCAGCCTAAAGTTTCCATAACAGTGTGTGTTTAAGATTCTGTTGGTATGTAAAGCACAGATTGTTGGGCTAGGAGGGTTATTTTTGCTCTACCAAAGGCCAATCACATAGGTCAGTGGCACTGCCCTGCTCAACTGCTATTCTTCAGGCATTAATTTTAATGTTTAAATAGCAAGTGCATTTTCCAAAGGCTGCATAAAGCACTAGATAAGTAGAAGACCACTGGCTTGGGAAGAGTGAATGTTCAGTGAAGCCTTTCGCATAGAGAGAAAGCTGGATATCTCGACCATTATTTAGCATCAGAATCAGTTATGGTTGTCTGACTGATGGACAATTTTTTCTCAACCTACTCTCTTTGCAAGTGACCTGTACTGTCTAGACAGTTCCATATTATTTATACATTCATTTCAGATTTTATGGTTCTTTTAACTAAAGTTGTGCAGGTTTCATGCAGCCAAGTAACTATTGGAAATGTGCTTTGCAGAAAGCCATATAATTGCATCAGGTGAATGCTTTCTTTCTTAGGCTTGTGTCACCATTAATTTTTTTTTTTTTTTTTTAAAGGAGACCATCATATGAAAATGAAACCAAACTCCCTACACCTCCCCTAACATACCCACCCATTCTCTTTCCCCACCCTGTCTTCAGAGGACCAGCAGCAGGCTACGGAGAGAATTAAAGACAGCTAATTTCAAAGGTTCTTAATTCAAGTTGATCCCATTGGTTAATTTGGGAGTCAAAATGTGTTACTTGCATTCTGTTTCAAATTCAGAATTTTCTTGGAGTTTGGAGGCTGGAGAAATCTCTGTCAGAGCCATCCTCTTGTGCAGAAAAGGAGTTCATTTTCAAACTGTGGTGAGTCGGATGAGCTATGGAAGTTCCACATGAAACATTTATAATGGGTCCTTTCAGGGTGCTAGGTTTTGGGGGGGAAGCGTGTGTGTGTGTGTGTCCCCTTCAGTAATCATGGGCCCGTGCCTGCAGCTTTGTCTAAGTATCTGGGCAGGAAACAGAATTTCCCCACTTCCATCCAAATCCTTGGTGCTTTGTAGACACCACAGCCAGGAGAAAGAGAACAGAGCAAGGTTCAGAGACTGAAGTGGGGCATGTCTCCTTAACTGTGCCTGCAACTGGGTACTAGTTCTGTGTGGGTTTCAGTCCTTGGATCCTCTTTATGCCATGGCCCAGGATGCACTGTGGAAAACTTCTCCTGGCTTCATTGTGGGGTTACTGTCAATGTTAGACTGAAGTTTGAAGTCATTTCCACAAAGCCCGTGACCTCGTAAACTCTCCAGAAAGTGCCCTGGCCTGAGTCAGATGAAGTGAACCGAGGGGAGTAAATGCTCCATGTAGCCAGAAGTGAGGGTATGCGTCTGGAAGTCCCTTCCCTCTGATTTCATGCCCCGTTGCTTTTTGCGAGGACAATCCCAGCCCTGCTTAGAAAAGAAGTATGTTAATGTGTGTGTCCTACATATCAGGAAGACACTACTTCTTTGAGCAAGATTATATATTAACTTATTTGCATCTCATTTATGACAACTACAGATGGCAAGGGTGAAAATTTATATGAATTATATGAAGGAAAAAATGTAACATCATCTGGATTAAAATTTATTCTCTGTCTGTGCAAACTTATCCCCCTCATCCCAAAGAAAAGACACACCCACATATACTGCCTTCTAATGCTCATGGGTCATCAGGATTGACATTTTGGAATCCCCAGATGGCGCAAATGGCAGTTCAAACCCACTCACAGGTGCCTTGGAAGAAAGGCCTGGTGACCTGCTTCCAAAAGTTCACAGCCATG
>NW_006921596.1:16478019-16482267 GCF_000298275.1 Orycteropus afer afer | reverse complement strand
AGGAGTGGCTGGTGGGTTTGAACCGCTAGCTTTCTGGTTAGTAGTCAAGTGCCTTAGCCACTACACTACCAGAGCTCCTGAAAACTGAGTACAGTGTTATTTTCTCGTAAGAGAAACTTGCTTGTTCCTGAAGATCAGTTCAGATATAAGTGAACAGTTTAGAGCTGGGATTGGCAGATGATAGCCCATGGGCCAACTCTGGCCCGCTGCCTGTTTTCGTTCAACCTGCCAGCTAAGACTGGCTTTTACTTTTGAAATGGCTGAAAAAAAATTTAAAAAAAAAGAGAATATTTTGTGACACATTGCAATTACACAAAATTCAATTATTAGTGTCCTAAATAAAAGTTTATTGGGACACATCCACGGACATTTGTTTAAGTGTTGGCTGTTTTAGTACTGGGATCCCTGAGTAGTGCCAATGGTTAACGTGCTCAACTGTGAACTGCAAGTTTGGCAGTTCTAGTCCACCTAGACAGGCACCTTGTGAAAGACCTGGTAACCTGCTTCTGAGAAATCAGCCACTGAAAACCCTATAGAACACGGTTCTACTCTGCCACGTTGCTGTGAGACAGAATGGACTCCATGGCAGCTGGTAGTTTTGCACTATAATGACAGAGCCGAGTGTCTGTGAATGCAGACCATATGACCCACAAAGCCTAAAATACTGACTAGCTGGTCCCTAGTTCTGTAGAACATTTGCTGACACTAGCTTTAGAATAAAAGCATCTTCATACATTTTATTGCTGAGAATCAAAATTAGATTGTTTGGCATTGAGAATTATCCTTATGTAGCTGTATAAACTTAGACTCTCTTTTCTTGGCTAAAAGAATCCGTAAGAGATTATAGGCAGTGAAGCCTACTGTTTGTTTGTTTTTTTTCAAAGATTAAGCCACAACCTAGCAGTAGGCACCATAGGAAACAAGTATGACACCGTGGGAAGGGATGTGATGGAGTAAGAGGGGCAAGGCTCTGGCTTTGGGGTCCAAGATCCTGGGCTCCAATCTCCACTCTACACATAGAAAATGTGGCTTAACTTCTCTGTGCCATAGCTTTGTTATTGATAAAAATAGGGGCAGTAGCTCTGGTGGCATAGTGCCTAAGGCGTTTGACAGCTAACCAGAAGGCTGGTGGTTCAAACCCACCAGCCATTCCTCAGAAGGAAGTTTGGGCAATGTACTTCTGTAGTGATACCACCTTAGAAACCCAAGGAGGGGTCGCTATGAGTTGGGTCCAACTCAACATCACATAACATCAACAACAACATAGTCTTGGGGCTTCCACCAACCTCTATCAGACCAATAAACCTGGTTCTTGTTTTTAATGATTTTGAGTTTTGTTCCATATTTTTCTCCCACTTGAAATAGAACCTCCTACTGTGATCCCTTTCAGAGTGGTCAGCAGTGGTGGCTGGGTACCAACTAGTACTTCTGGTCTCAGGGTCATGGGGGCCGGAGTTCCTTTGGTCCATTAGTCCTTTGGATGAAGTGTTTCCTTGAGTCTTTGATTTTCATCACTTATCTTTGCTCCAGATGGGGAGAGACCAGTAGTTGCACCTTAGATGGCCCTTGACCATCTCTTAAGACCATAGTTGCTACTCATCCAAGTAGGATATGGAACATTGTCTTTGTGGTCTATGTTATTCCCTTAGTGTCCTGAGCTGTGCCCAGTGACTCATTCTCTCAAAGTGTTTGGTTGTGGCTAAGAGGTTCTCATAACTTGAGATATGAAAAGAACAAATTAGACACAAAGAGAAGCAGCACAAATAGGGGAAAGATAGATGCCATGTGGAGATCTCCAAGGTACACAACAGAACACAAGAGAGGCTGAGACAAAGATTTTCTTCCAGATTGGACTGAGAGAGCCTTCTTCTAGAGCCAGAGCCCTGCTAGCTTAACTGTGAGCCTGCTAAACTGTGAGAAAATAAATTTCTGTTCTTTAAGGCCACCCCCTTGTGGTATGTCTGTTATAGCAGCATTAACTAGCAAAGACAGTTGGTTTGAGTGCCATAGAGACCTTGTCCATCCTTTGAATTATGCCACAGCCATTTGTTGAAAAGTAAAACTTTCAGTTAATAAACAAGCCATCTTTTTTGTTTTCTTCATTTCAGATCATTCCTCCTTAGCCTTCTCCCCTTCTCCCCTTGTGCCATCCTAAATTGACAAGATATATGGTGACTATCATGGGAGCTCTGGTGGCGTAGTGCTTAAGGCACTTGACTGCTAACCAGAAGTCTGGCAGTTCAAACCCACCAGCCACTCTCGGAAGGAAGGTTGGGCAATCTACTTCGTAGTGATACCACCTCGGAAACCCAAGGAGCCATCGCTATGAGTCGGGTCTGACTCTATGGCACATAATAACAACAACAACAACATGGTGACTATCATAGGATGGTGGAAGGGGAAGAAGGTTTAGGACGAATGATCTGAAATGATGAAAGAAAAAAAGGGAGCTCTGGTGGCATAGCGCATAAGGCATTTGACTGCAAAGCAGAAGGCTGGTGGTTGAAACCCACCAGCCACTCCTCGGAAGGAAGACTGGGCAATCCACTTCCCAGTAGTGGTAGAGATACTGCCTCGGAAACAAAAAGAGGGGTCACTAAGTTTTTTCCCCCCTATGGTGATCATACAGAAACAATTTCAGTTAATTGATTTTCCTCACAACATCAACAAATAAAATACTGTAGCAATTAAATAAATATCAGGCACAGAAGCTTTGGAAACATCAGAGCAAACTTGTTTTCTATGTAGTATAGACTCTTCATGCTGAGTGAGCATCTGGTAGACCTTGTCAATTCACATTTTGGCCAGAACCAGATTGTTGAAAATTATTGAGCACATTTTCATTAGACGCATCCCATATTTTTCCAGAAAAATGGGAAAACACATGAAAATGGCCATGGGAAATGTGCTTTGCTGATTTGAGTCAGCTGAACAATTGTTCTGAATGACTTTTGACTTAAATTTCTATATAGGACCTCTGAGTTGACCACTTTGGTTAAAAGCTTTATTCTATTTCCAGTTTATAATATAGCAATAAAACTAATTTATTGTAGGGGCCGGGGTATACTTCCTTAATCTTTCTATCACTTTAGAGAGTAGCCTTAAAGAGTAGGTAATATTAACTCAGCAAATAAAATTGGAATAAGGCAAGGATGCTCCTTTGATAGAACAACGGTTAGTTTCACTTACAAAGAGGCCACAAGGTAGTGGTCAGGTGCAGTGAGGATACCTGCATCCTAGCCTCTTGAGATTTTCTTCAAAGTGTGGTGTGTGGACCAACGTCATTGCCATCACTGAGGAGCTTGTTAGAACTGCAGAATCTCCAGGCCTGCGCCCAAGCTACGGATCAGAATTACACATTCACAAGATGCCCAGGTGATTCTTATTCAAGTCTCTGGTGGGGTAGTGGTTCAGACATTTGGCTGCTAACAAAAAGGTCAGTGGTTTGAACCCACCAGCCACTCTGTGGAAGAAAGATGAGGCAGTCGGCTTCTGTAAAGATTGACAGCCTTGGAAACCCAGTGGGAGTCACTATAAGTTGGAATAGACTAGATGGCAATGAGTTGGGAGTTTTTGAGCTCCAGCCTTGTATGTAACAAGCCACACCAGAGTGTTATTCCCTATCTTTAAAAGGAGGAGTTTGGCCTAGAACACAGTTTCCTAAAGCAGGATCTCCCGAGCACTATAACATGCCCCTTGGGGAAAAGGATTCTGTGCTCAAATGTATTTAACAACGCATACTGTTACATAACAATGCATAGTAGCTTATTGAAGGCTCTGAAAAGTCCTACAATAAGGTAGCCTATTTAACCATCATAAACTTATGTGACCTCTAAAGCATTTTTCACATAAAACCAAATATCGTCCTGTGGAATTATGGCCCCACTGAGCCCACTTTGGAGGATACTGTGTTTAAAATCCCCTCCACCTTTATGATTCTATAAAAAATAAACTTCCTCCATAAATTTTAATTAGCATTTGTGTTGTAAAATGTTGTACCTCTCAGTAATCTTCAAATCTAAATGTCTCCCTTTGCACTTTTTTTGAGCCTTTAGGAATAGAAGTCTAGGTCAGACGAAATTAATTGTATAGAGTGACCAACCATTCTATTTGCTGGGAACTTCTTCCATTTTAACATTCAAAGTTCTTTGTCCGGGGGAATCTCTCTGTCCTGAATAACCCGGATAGTTGGTCATCCAGATATAGACAATCTTAACAGATGATGGACAAATTGTTTATCTTTCATTT
>NW_006921596.1:16454197-16476604 GCF_000298275.1 Orycteropus afer afer | reverse complement strand
CGTAGTCACGAAATCTAGATCACTCAAGTTTCTGGGGGCGGATTTCATTCAGAAAATACCTAGACTTCCTCTACCCCTGGGCATTTTTTCTTTCTTTTTCCCTGTATAAATATATTATACAGTAAAACCTGTGAAAGCCGGAACGTAAGGCAGAAAACTGTCAGAGTAGGAAAATCAAATATTTTCTGTTAAAACACGTGTTAGTAAAGTGGCAAGACTGCACCCTGTCAAAGGAGGAAAACTTACAAGACCCAGAAAAACAAAGCAATCTCATTGAGTTCTGCCTCTCACAGGTTTCACTGCATTACACTGCTAAGATCCACAAATATCTATAACCTCCTAAGTAGTTTAGAAAAGCTGTATTTTTGCTACAGTTCAATCTCTGTGAAGTATGTTTTTTTGTTAAAGACTTATAAAGTTTCCCCTTATCCCTGTAATTCATTTGAAAGCTCCTGCCTCACACCACTGTGTATTGCATTCTCATAGTTTCAATGAAACAGAACGTTTAAAGGACTCCATGGCCACCAGAAACGGATGCTTGTTTTTTTGCAAAAGCAAAAACAAGTAAGAGCATCCTTTAAACAACAGTATTTTCTGATGTTAATGTCGAATTAATCCAAGAAATGAATATGTATTGATGGTATTCTTTTGGGTTTTGAAAATCCTTACAACCACATAATTAAATGAGTGCCTTTAGAAATACTGATAAAAGCCCATTGCCATTCAAATATCTATACAAGACAATGGCCGTAAGCTGTGGGCTTGGGAGATTAGTTTGGCCACGAGCCAGTGTTTATCACAATATTTCCATCTCAGCTGATAAAATTTAATCATTCTTATTTAAATAGAAATCAGAATTAATGCAAGCTTTAAAGAGAAGGAATAATAAACGAATCTCACTATCTTCATTTCAGAGCTCCTGGCATACATTGTCTGTTCAGAATGGAAATGCTAGGGGTTGTTGTGTTGTTTTTCTTCCTTAGACTTTCATTCCAGGGTCCTCAAAAATAAGGAGCTAGCACTTCTCGAATATTTAATTCTTCAACTCTGCTTCAAGTAAAATGGTTTCCATCCTCCTCTCCAGTTGGATAAGTTGGGCTTTGTGTGACAGTGACACTACTTGAACTGGAGTCAGCAGGGCAGCACTTTGAGCTGTTTCTCCTGAGTGGTGATGGCTTTAGAATGATCCAATCTTTCACACCCTCAGGCCTGAGTCCTTGGAGGCCCACAACAGGAAGGGAGAGGCAGTTGGTCAGGTGGGGTGTGGGGCACCTTTGGACCAGAACCAGGCTGTAGGACCAGGTGGTAGCCCTACAGGTATTTACTGACTAAGGGATCTTAGTCTACTGGTCACTTAGTCCAACCCACTCATTTTATGGATGAGGAAGTTGAGGGCCAGAGAGGAGAAGTGTCAACCAGGGTCACCCAGTGAGTGAGGGTGACCATGACTTGAACTAGGTCTCTAGACCCAGCCTGGTGCACGTTTGCTTTGTAGAGTCCTTTTAGCCCCGTCCTAGACCCACAGGAGCTCTGGTAGCATAGTGGCTAAAGCACTTGACTGCTAACCAGAAGGCTGGCGGTTCAAACCCACCAGCCACTCCTCGGAAGGAAGGTTGGGCAATCCTACTTCTGTAGTGATACTGCCTCGGAAACCCAAGGAGGGGTCGCTATGAGTCAGGGTCGACTCGATGGCACATAACAACAACAACAACAAGACCCGCAGTGAGCATCAGAAACAAAACAGACCGAAGAGACTTGCCCCATAGGGTTTCCAAGGCTATAATCTTTATGGAAGTAGCCCTAGAGGCACAGTGGTAGAAGCACTCAGCGGCTAACTGAAAGGTTGGCTGATTGAACCCCTAGACACTCTGTGGAAGAAGGATGTGGCAGTCTGCTTCTGGAAAGATCACACCCTTGGAAACCCTCTGGGGCAATTCTACTCTGTCCCATAGGGTTGCTATAAGTAAGAGTCCACTTTTATGGGAGCAGACTGCCACATCTTTCTTCCAGAGCAACTAGTGGATTTGAACCACTTACCTTTTGGTTAGCAGCTGAAAGCTTAACCACTGCACCACCAAGCTCTTCAGAGTGGGCAGAACTCAGTGCTATTTTGTCTGACACCATCTATAACTTTTTTGGTGTATATGACAGATGGTTTAAGCCAAACCAAGCCCTTCAATATTAAAACACTCCTCCCCTTATCCACAAAACAAACACACCACCTAAAGGAACCACAGAATATTGTTTTTCCAGGATTCTTACTCTTGGATGGAGAGATGATAAGCACTTCCTACTTCACTTCCTTTAAATATAAACATAAAACAAAATCAGAGTTGTCCATAATCTATCTGAATGTCTAGATCTTGTTGTTGTTAGGAGTTGTTGAGTCACATAGTGACCCCATGTGACAGAGTGGAACTGCCCCATTTGGTTTTCTAAATTAATTGTGCTCATGCAGAACCTGTACACAGACCAAGAGGCAGTCATTCAAAGAGAACAAGGGACTACTATGTGGTTTAAAATCAGGAAAGGTGTGTGTCAGGGTTGTATCCTTTTACCATACTCATTCAATCTTTATGCTGAGCAAATAATCCAAGATATAAAAAGCTAATATACAAAAAATAAATAGTTTGTAACAGATAAATTGTATCAATCCCTCACTATGTGCCGGTAACTGTCTAGGCATTTTACTGTATGACATCATTTAATCCTCACAACATCCCTGTGAAATGGGTCCCATTTTTATCCCCACTTTGCCAATGAGGAAAATGAAGGGCAGAAGGAACAAGCAACTTCCCCCAGGACACCCTGCCAGCAAGTGGCAGAGCTGGGATTTTAGCCCAAGCAATCTGGCCCTAGGGCCTGAGATCTTAACCTTGGTTCTAAGGACTTACCTGAATTTTAAGTTTTAAGTTTAAAACTTAAACTTGCTTATGCATCCCATTGTTCCCATGGCCATTTGATCTCTCCTACACAGGAATTAGCCCATTAAAGTCAGTTGGTATAAGCAGCCAGATTTGTTAGAAAAGGTACTTTGCAATCAAATGGACTCTATTGCTTTTGACTTTGTTATGAATTTCAGTTTGGGTTAGGGGTATATCAGACTTCAAAACATCTGGTTAGGTCATTTAAGAACCTTCCTGAGACTTCACAACCCCTTAAGACTTCCTTTTAAATGCAGACATTTCCTCTGTCACCACTCTTCCACAAACGTTTTGAGAAACAATGCTTTATTCATTTGGATAAAGGCCTTGTTAATCTGGTATCAGTGGGAATAAGATATTTCATGTAAGTAAAGTTTCAAGATAATCAAACCTTAGACTTGTAAAAGCTAGAATTTGTTTATTTTCTTTAACAGATTTGGGTACTTAGGCATTCCTTTATTTCTTGTTATTTATTTATATATTTTTACACGTTCTGTTTTGCCACATTTGCTGCAGCCCCCACACTGTAACAGCATTCTTCCCACTTCCTCCCTGCGCCGTCTCCTTCATTCTTCCCTCCCATCCCCTCCTGCCTTCCTAGCTCTATCCCTGGGCACATGCTGCCTCTTGATCTCATATGCTTGATTGTTGCAATGAGTGCATACCCTCCCTGATATTAATGTTCACTTTATAGGACTGTCTATTGTTTGGCTGCCAGTTGAGTCACGGAGGTTAACTTCAGTTCCCAGCTTGAAGGGCCATAGTCTCGGGGGTTCCACCAGTCTTCATCAGACCAGTAAACCCAGTCTTTGTGTGTGTGTGTGATTTTGAGTTTTGTTCCACGTTGCTCTCCACTCTTGCTATGATCTCTTATTGTGATCCCTTTCAGAGTGGTCAGGAGTGGTAGCTGGGTACCATCTAGTTCTTCTGGTCTCAGGGTCATGGAGGCTGGGGCTCACTTGGTCCATTAGTCCTTTGGAGTAATGTTTCCTGTGTCTTTCATTTTCTTCACTCTTCTTTGCTCCAGATGGGAGAGATCAATAGTTTCACCTTACATGGCCACTCAGAAGCTATTAAGACCCCAGTCATTATTCACTAAAGCAGAATGTAGAACATTGTCTTTGTGGACGGTTATGCCAGTTCACCCTAGTGTGCTCCAAGACTATGATCCTGAGTCTCCATACTCAGTGACTCTTTCCTGAAAGTATTTGGTTATGACTAAGATGTTTTCATAGCTTTGTCCCCAGTATGCTCTACTACACTCATAGGTATATTTGCAGCACATGTTTGCATATAAGTAGAGATAGCCTCTGTCGAACCTGTATGCATTCATGGATGCAATCCCATTTGCCTTTCTACCCCTGTTCAACTTGAGTGTCTACTTATGCATCCACTTGTAAATTATAATTATTACTGTTATTGCAGGATTGTGTATGTGATAGTATTCACCTTTGTTGTCTTTAACTCTGTACTCCTCCCAGTGTCTTCTTCTGCCTTGATCATTTGGGCTGACCTCTCCCTAATTGTATATTGCCTTTACCGTCGCCTAAGTTAATATGCACCTACCTCTGGTTGGTGATTGTCTCTCTCTTTCCCTCCCACTCCTGGTAACCTTCAAACAACAGTTCTTTCTGTATGTAAATCTTTTCTTAGCTTTTTATGGTAGTGGTTTCATATAATAATTGTCTTTTCATGATTGACGAAATTTCACTCAGCATAATGTCCTCTAGGTTCATCCATGTTATGAGGTATTTTGCAGATTCATCATTATTCTTTAACATTGCATAGTATTCCATTGTGTGTATGTACCATAGTTTGTTTATCCATTCATCCATTGATGGGTACTTAGGTTGTTTCCATCTTTTTGCTATTGTGAATAATGCTGTGATGAACATGGATATGCATATGTCTGTTCTTGTCATGACTCTTATCTCATGCTGGGGTGAGATAATATCTCATTTTTAGTTGCTTTGATTTGTATCTCTCCAATGACTAATGATCATGAGCATGTCTTCTTTGTATCTCTTCCTGCTGTCAACATAAGATCGACCACCCCCCTGCTATTGTCTTACTTCCTCATTTTGAATAACTGCCTACTCTCTCCTTTCCACCTTTTATTGGTCATTTCACTAACTTATCCAAACATTTGACCCGCCTCTTCCCATGTGCCTAAAGGGCTTTTCCCCTTTTCCATTTCTCCACTCTTTTTTTTGTCTTCCAGTCTGCACCTTCCACCTACTGGTTGTAGTCTTAATCTGGCCTCTAATGCTGTGCCATCTTTAGCAGATTCCTTCACCTCTCTGGGCCCCATGTATGCATCTATACAATGAGGGCTTGGATTTGATCAGCAGTCCCAAACCCAAGTGCAGGGCAGAGAGTGAGGAAGTCAGAGTGGTACACTTTACTTACATAATAATACCTAAAAACACTCTTTACTTTTCTATAGAGATACACCTGCTTTTGTTGAAGCACATTACCTTCTCTGTATAACTTTCATTTCCCCTTAAGGATAGAAACAAGCAGATGAGAAGTAGTTTTTATTCATCTTTGCTTTAAGACCAATAGCACAAGTGTGAAGATACATAGCCCATGGTGCTGGCCTGTGTATTGAGAGGCAATAGAGAGCAGTGGGGACTGCAGTGAACTGGGGAGCAGAGCACACACCCAAGTTAACAGAAGAAACTGTTGCATAGCCAAGGACTGGTGTGTCTTGTAGTGCCTAAGGCACTTGACTACTAACCAGAAGGCTGGTGGTTCAAACCCACCAGCCACTACTCAGAAGGAAGATGGGGCAATCTACTTCCGTAGTGATATTGCCTCGGAAACCCAAGGAGGGGTCGCTATGAGTCGGGTCAGACTTGACGGCACATAACAACAACACAACAGGCATTAGAAGAAGCCCTGGTGGCACAGCAGTTAAACGCTTAGCTACTAACCCAAAGGTTGATGGATTGAACTCACCCCAGCAGCTCTGTGGGAGAAAAGCTTAGCAATCTGCTCCCATAAAGACTATAGCCCAGAAAACTCTGTGGGGGCAATTCTTTCATGTGGGGTTGCTGAGAGTTAGAATTGACTTGCTAGCACTTAACAACAACAGAAGTTGGAAATTCAGATTTTCAAAATAAATGCGTTTGCATACTTTTATTTTATTTAAAAAGTGGTATCTAATTCACCTCTAACATAGAAGAATAAAAAATAAAATCACTATTAGTGGGCAGGGAGCTCTGGTGGTGTAGTGCCTAAGGCATTTGATTGTTAACCAGAAGGCTGGCGGTTTGAAACTGCCAGCCACTCCTCAGAAGGAAGATCGAGCAATCTACTTCCATAGTGATACCACCTTGGAAACCCAAGCAGGGGTCACTATGAGTCGGGTTTAACTTGATGGCAGTGAGTTTGGTTTATTAGTGAGCAGGCCTAACAAAAGAGACCTCTGGATCATATTTGGCCTGTGTAGCCCAGTTTGCTTACTTGGAATTGAAGGGTCCCTATGAGTCTCTAAAGGAGCTCTGTTGGCCCAGCAGTTAAGGCATTTGGCTGCTAAACAGAAGGAAGGTGGTTCTAACCCACCAGTCTCTCTGTGGGAGAAAGATTGGGCAGTCTGCTTCCATAAAGATTTGCACCCTTGGAAATGCTTTGGGGCAGTTCTACTCTGTCCTATAGGGTCTCTATCGTAGTAGTCAACTCGATGGCAGCGAGTTTGGGCTTTGAGGCTATACGTCTCTAAGTACTGCCAGTGAATAACTCCGCACATCTTAATCACATCTTTACTTCATGCATTTTCACACTTACACGTGTGATCTGTACAAATCGAGCTATACTGATAGTAGCACCGTTTTGCAGTTTCTCTAATCATTTAATCTTTGTGTTTTATCTCATTAACTGGATTGGGAGCTCCTTAAGGCCAATTTTGGCACTTGGTTAGGCTCTGGATGGAAAAGCTGTGGTCCCTGCTTGCAATGGAAGAAGATGGGAAGCTACAGAATTGATCCTAGGCAGAGGGCATGGGGGAGGTGCAGCCAGTCGATGGGTCTGAGAGCACAGGGCACTCTGTCTCCTCGACTGCTCTTAAAACCATCCAGCAGGTATCTTTATCTCTTCTGTATCCTGACTAAGCTGCATCATCCTTGCTCAGGCCGCCTGGAGAAGTCCCCTGACTCACCCCACAATAGCTACTGTGGTTCCCCTCCACGCCCCTGAAATCATTATAGTCAGAATGACTTGATTATGTTCCTCTACTAAACATTTGGCTGCTTCTCACAGCTCTTAGGATGAAGCCCCAAATCCTTAAAAACCAACCAGTTGCAAACGAGTGGATTCTGACTCCTGGCGATCCCGCGTGTGTCAGAGTAGAATTGTGCTCCTCAGAGTTTTCAGTGGCTGATTTTTTTCAGAAGTAAGTCACTACACCTTTCTTCCGAAGCCCCTGTGGAAGGATTTGAACGGCTAACCTTTTGATCAGTGCCAGGAGCTTAACCATCTGCACCACTTAAAGACTGCTCACAATCCTTTATGGGGCCTGGGAAGACCTGCATGCTTTGACCTCCCTATCTTTCCAACCGCATCTCACATTGTCCCTTTGTCTCCTCCAGCTCTTTCCTTTCATTTTCTCAATTTTTTTCTCCATTGCTGGGCCTTTGCCTGCATTCTTCCCTATGTTTAGACCATTCCCTGCCTCTCTTTCCTTGATTAAATCCTTCTCATCTTTCTGATCTCAACACAAGTGTGGCTTCCATGGGAAGCCGTTCAAGCCCCCAGGGTATGTCAGGTGCCACGTGATCTATGGGCCTGCAAGCTCCACAGAACAGAGGTTTTGTCTGTCTTTTTAGCCACTATATTTCTAGAAGATTGTGCAATGTCTGGAACTGAGTGGGCATGAATGAAGGCTGGTCAAGGAACTGCAGAAATGGTGTGATTTTAGGAGGATCTGCTTGGTCTTTCTGTCTCGAAAATATACTTTCATCTGACTCCTCTATCAGAAGACAAGGCCTTTAAATTCACAGTAAGAAATATGTTGAAAATACAAATTCTCCCAGGACAGGGGAAGCCTTCTGTAGAATTTGAGAGTAGTTCAAGTGGCCTGTGTCGGACAGGTTTTTGATCCATCACAGCACTGTGTACCACATGGAGAGCTGTGAGGGATATGAGGAAAGGCACTTTGGTTTCCATGCGTGGCCTTTGGAAAGCATCCTCCTGTCACCTTGTTGCTCTGAATGCGGTCTGTGGATTAACAGCATCATCATTACAGGGGACCTTGCTAGAAAAGCAGAATGTATACTCTATGTGGGCAGGCACTTTGTCTAGGCCATTGTGTTTCCAAGGTCTGGAAACAGCAGCTGTTCAGTAAATATTTGAATGAATGAAAGATCAAAGGAAGAAATGCTGGAGGAGAGGATGTTTGAATAAGGGGATGTTTTAGATGAAGGATAATGAACAGTGGACATCGCCTTCAAAGGTGTGTGGAATGATGGACTGTTTTTAAGTGGACACAGAGCCCCAGGGAGAGGCCAAAGATACTCTAATTCTTCCAGAGAAAATATGTGTGTGGTAAGGATCAGCATGAATCTAAGCTCCCAGATGTGGAAATTGATCCAGTCCTTATAGTCTCACCCTTTATCCTTGTCTCCAGCCACCCCTGCAGCACTCTATCTCTCTGACTCTAGCACCATGAGCTAAGTCAGAGCTCACAAGTCAGTAGAACACCGTGGTAGTTAAATTCGTATGTCAACTTGGCTGTGCCTAAGTGGCTGGGCAGCTGGTGGTAGTTATTACCCAAGATGAGACTGGCAATCAACTCCATGGGGGGGATCTACCACAAGCAGCTGAATAGCTGCCTTTGGGATGTCATCTGCTTCCTGTATATAAGGAGAAGCCTTGGGTATAATCTCTAGCTTATGGCACGCTTGGACCTTACATGTACCTGTGTCGTTGTTCAGCAGCCTGCCATGCTCTGCCAACCTTAGGACTTACAATGGACTTAAATTAATGGCCTGCTGTGTGGTTTGGTAACATCAGGACTGTACCTTTTTACTTGTCAATCTTGGGCTTGTCAGCCTCAGCAGCCAGCAGCTGTTGGAGTGAAGAAACACCTCTAGCTCTGGTGGGCTGGGAGCAGGAGGCAGAGCTGGACCCCAAGATTGAAGGGCTTTCACCCAGCCCCTAGAGACTGGCCCTTTGAACTTGGACTTAAAGCCTCCAAACTATAAGAGAATAAACACCTGCTTGTTAAGGACATCCCGTTTGTGGTATATTCCTGTCAGAGGTACTAGGTAACCAGAACAAACACCATCCTTCAGACTGCCGAATACACAGACACCAGCCTCCAGCTTGCAGGGTCCACACGATACCCTAACCTTCTGACCTGCTGGTCACCAATTCAGGGCTGGTTTCCCACTCCTCCTTCAGGACACAAACTCTGCTGGCTGCTACTGTCCCTTTGAGTTTGATAATTTGCTGGAATGACTCGCAGAATTCATGGAACGGATACCATTCTTACAACTACAGATTTATGACAACCAAAAATGATAGAACTAAAGAGACATTTAAGGTGAGGTCTGAAAGGGCCCAACATGAAGATTTGTGTCCTAAGGGACTGGCTACCTTCCTGAGAAAAGATCTTATCATCAACCAGGAAGCTCTCGGAGCCTCGGTGTTCAGGGATTTTATTGGCAAGTCCTGCATGTTAGGCTACATCATGCTTCCTGAGGCTAGTTGATATCAGCTTCCCAGGTGAGCCTTTTCTGGTTTGGGCAGCCTTTACTTGCCAGCACAAATTATCAGGTGTAGCCTGGAAGTCCTAGACCAAGGCATCCAATGGTTATTTCTCCAGAGCCAAGGACAAAGGCCACTTAGGGTAAAAATAAGTGTTTTTTTACTCCACAAAGAGGAAACACAATCACCCATCTGGTTTGAGAGGTACCATTTTGGCTGTGATAGAGCAAAGGACCCAGGACAGCAGCTGGACTTCTCCCTTTTTCTTGACCTCGCCTAGCCAGTGACACAGGAGAAGCCCACATGTGGAGGTTTAAAAAAATTGTTTGATTTATTAGACAGTGACCCTATCTATTATGAAAGCTCGTTTATCTGATCCTCACCTATGGCCATTATTAGCTGAGACCAGCATAGCCCCAATCCCTTGGCCCTAGCTAAGCCCCAGGATCATCTGGGCTTACAGCAATGGTTCCCATGAGCAGACACCAGCCACAGAGGAAGGAAGAATGAGAACAGGGATGTTCATCAAAGGGTTGGTGAGGCATCTGAATCAAGGCCTGAATATCCAGGCAAAACTTAAACTGCATATTCTTATCACTGTAATTCCCAATGGAAAGAGGCCTGCAGAATATTAAAGGCTGAATGTAGTGCATGGACTATATTATATTGTTTGGTAAATTCCAACTCTGTGCTAGGCCCTGTTCTTGTTGTTGTTGTTATGTGCCATTAAGTCGGACCTGACTCATAGTAACCCCTCCTTGGGTTTCCGAGGCAGTATCACTGAGGAAGTAGATTGCTCAACCTTCTTTCCAAGGAGTGGCTGGTGGGTTTGAACTGCCAGCTTTCTGGTTAGCAGTCAAGTGCCTTAGGCACTATGCTACCAGGCCCTGTTCTAAGAAATCTAATTATATGAACTCATTTTACCTTCATAACAATCCAATGAAGAACTAATATCACCTCCTTTTTACAGACAAGGAAGCTGAGGCAATAAGTTGTTGTTGTTGTTGTAATGTGCCATTGAGTCAGACCCAACTCATAGCGACCCCTCTTTTGGTTTCTGAGGCAGTATCACTACGGAAGTAGATCGCCCCATCTTCCTTCCGCAGAGTGGCTGGTGGGTTTGAACCGCCAGCCTTCTGGTTAGCAGTCAAGTGCCTTAGGCACTATGCTACCAGAGCTCCCAAGGCAATGAGAGGTAGGGTAATTTCATCTAAGATCACACAGCTATTGAGGGAGTGGCAGAACTGGGATTCAAACCCACATAGTGAGGCTCTCCTGTGAGCTTGATTTCAAGCTCTATGTTATACAGCTTTTTCTTCTTCTACTATGAGTCGGGGCCGACTCGATGGCAAATAACAACAACAACAACAACTGTGGTTCAGGTGAAAGTTATAGAGTAAATTGGTTTTCCAATCAACGATTCATGCACATTTTGTTTTGAGGCATACACAACTTCTTCTGAAGTCATTAATAATGAAGAGATACATGCATGCAGGTACGTATTCATTCACTCACTCATTTATTCACTTATCCATTTGTCTATCTATCTGTCCATCTACCCAGCCATCCAATCATTATGTGGATCTGTATACATCTATTATAAACTAGGTCCTCTGTGCTGAAGACCGCTAGGGATCCAAAGGCAAAAACAGAAATCCGTAACCCTTATAGAATGGTTAAGAAAGTGCTTCCTTGATGGTCCAATGATCTTGTTCACAGAATAAGATACCTGAAGGCCAAAGAGCTTACATGCCTTCTTCCTGATCCCACAATTAGAAAGAGAATGAGTTACGACTGGAAGCTGGGAGTTCTGAACCTAGACTCAGTGTTATTTCTACCCAATATGCTTGTTTGAAACACCAAAGGGGATCAGACATACAGACATGTAGTAGGAATATAACAAAATAGCAATGATCTGTGCACAGAGAACATATAGAATCCCCAGGTAGATGTAGATTGCATATGTAATGGACTAAATGCCACCATGCTGACAGATGCACCCGCCTCCTTTATTAGCCTTCCTGGAGAGGAGAGGGAGTGTGCTATTTTAAGAGTAAATTTAATAGACCTTGTAAAATGCATGGCTAGACTGGCCACGATTGCTATTCAGAATAAAGTAATGTCCTGAATCTCACAATTTTATGTAGACAAGTCTTATTTCCTGGTTTGTAAAAATAATTTGGGGTCCACATCTCCCCAAACCCCCATAAATTGACTTGCCCACTGAAAGGTTGCCCTTCAGTAATGAACTCTCATTAAAATTCTCTGTTAGTGACATTGACTAGTTTATCCTTGAGAGAGAGAGAGAGAGAGAGAACATACTGGGCTATAATGATATGGTCTTTCACTGTTCTTAAGGCATTGATTAACCCTCACCTGCCAGAAATCATTAGCAAACGGGTTGCTATTTTCTGATAGTTTTGAAAGGAGGATAAGTTTTAGTAAATAATCATTGGCTGCTTTCCCAAGGGGAAAACCAGGTTGGAGCCACTCTAAAATGCCACACTGGTTTATTTTTTAGTGGGTGTATTTAGGAAGGGATGGAAATTGCATTCCAAGCAGCTAATTATAGGATAAGTGTGCCTACTTAACCAGGCAGCCAGCATGTCAGTTCCGCACAGAGCTATCACACTATGTACGCTTACTGTTCTCTGGGTAATTAACAGGATCAAAATATTACTGTCAGATTCGAGGGGAAAATTAACACATTATCTTAATTGTCTTTTCTACTCAGGTACAAGGCATTTCCATTTCAAAAAGGACTTGTCTGTTACATTGGAATTTTAACTGCAATTCCTGGAGATGTCGTTAATCTCTTTCCAAACTTTGATCTACCATTGTGATGTCTTTGGCCCCTGGTTTCTCAGTTTCCCTTTTGAACTATTTAAAAATGGTTACTGAGGGTGCAGGGGGGCACTGGAGCTAGCTGGTACTGCCGCACGAAAGCTGACTGCTAAGTTTTGAGAAATTTTTTGAGCTGGGTTAGACATAGCTATTATTACAAAGTCAACTTTACAGACTTACAGTTCAAGAAATTATACCAAAACAAAGGTAATAAATACTTAAAACTCATTATTTCCTCATTGTTTTACTATTCTCTATAGTCTTGAGTTATATCTGTTGTATCTGTATGGTGAAAATACTATATAATAATAAGCTAGTGCTGGTCACCACCCATGTTTTAAGTTTGTCTTACCATAGTGGCTTGTATGTTGCTGTAATGTTGTTGTTTTGTTATGTGCCCTTGAGTTGGACCTGACTCATAGCGACACCTCCTTGGGTTTCTGAGGGTGTATCACTACAGAAGTAGATCGCTCAACCTTCCTTCTGAGGAGTGGCTTGTGGGTTTGAACCGCCAGCCTTCTGGTTAGCAGTCAAGTGCCTTAGGCACTACACTACTAGAGCTCCTACTTGCTGTAATACCAGACACTATATCACTGGTATTTCAAATACCAGCGGAGTCACCCGTGGTGGACAGGTTTCAGTGGAGCGTCCAGATTAAAACAAAATAGGAAGATGGGCCTGGTGATCTACTTCTGAAAACTAGCCTTTGAAAAGCCTGTGGACCTCAATAGAATATTATCCAATGTCGTGCTGGACGGTGAACCTCCCAGGCTGGAAGGCACTCAGAAGGCACAGTGGCTGGAACAGTGAACTCTAGCCTACCAACCACCATGAAGATGGCTCAAGACTGGGCAACATTTGGTTCTGTTGTAAGTAAGGTCACCATAAGTAGGAGCTGACTTGAAGGCAACAACAATAGTGCCCATCTCTTCCTTGTTTGTGTTCAGTGATATCACATCGGTAGGTTGAAATCAGTCATGGTCGAGGTATTTGCACTGCAGAAATCGGCAAATACTACAACTAAGGCTCTTTTGGTTGTCTAGACCAGGAGTTGACAAGCTGTGGGCTGGGAGCTAGATGCTTGTTTTAGTAAATAAGGTTTACTGGAACACAATTATACCCATTTATTTATGTATCGTCTATGGCTGCATTCATGCTATAATTAAGTAGAATTGAGCAGTTCCTACTGAGACTATATGGCTAGCAACCCTAAAGTATTTACAATTGACTCTTTACATAGAAGTTACTGGCCCCTGGTCTAGACTTAAACAGTGATGGAGAAAATGTTAATAACACGGATGGCATTTTTAAGTACATGTCTAGAGTCTTTGCATTTTTCCATAGGTCCTATAATTGAAGAGCACAGCCAGAAAGTTCTTTAGAAGCAAGAATGGCCAGACTTCATCTCTTGTACTTTGGTAATGTTGTCAGAAGGGAGCAGTCCCTGGAGAAAGGTAAAGCAGAGGGTCAACAAAAAAGGGAAAGGCCCTCGATGAGATGGATTGACACAGTGACTGCGATGATGGGCTCAAGCATGGTGATGCTTGGCGAGGACGGTGCTGGTTGGGGCACGGTTCCGTTCTGTTGTACATGGGGTCGGAAGTGACTCAGTGGCACAGAACAACAACAACATAACTGAAGAAGCCAAGGATATCTGCCTTCAGACATGGCTGTATGTAGAAATTCAAATGATGTGGTTCTCTCTCTCAGCTTTGCTTTTTTTTTTTTTTTCTTTCTGTGTTAGTTTTGTTTGTAAGTGGGCTTATCCATGGTGCGATAAAATGGTTCCTCAAAAAACCTGACTAATACCCTGGCTATAGTTGGTATAGTTTAGTAATCCTAGCTAAGAAAGCATCATTTTCACAATAGTTGCAGCAGTAAAAGCCATATACTGGATTAACCTACCATGGGTCATGTGCTCATGTACAAAACAACCACAGAGTCTGAGTACTCTGGCCAGGGCTAAGGCGCAGGTCCACCATTGGAGCTAGCAGTTAGAACCCGCATCAGCCCTCTCTGCATTCCTAACTGAGAGGGAGGGACTGGTTCTCCCTCTCAGTTTTTGGTTCTCCAAAAGAAAACCGAGTGCCTTATTAGAGGACAAAGCATTGGATGCTGGGCAGCCAAAAGCGGTGGATGTCCACTATAAACATCATCTAACCCTTCACTACTCAAAGAGGTCCATGGGCCAGTAGTTTGGAAGTCACATGGGAGCTTATTAGAAATACAGGATCACACGTTTTTCCCCAGACCTTCTGAATGAGAATCTGCATTTTGACAAGATCGCTAGGTGATTGGTATACACATTATGGTTTGAATAGCATTGCTCTAGGCCAGACTTCATGTTGCCATCCACCCATCCAAGCCTCCGAAGGTTTAATGCCTTGCCCAGTGTCACCTATGTTAATTATTAATATGGCTCCAATCAGAACCCAGTTGTGAACACCACTACCCCACACACCTGCCAACACATCATCCTCCAAATAAAATGGCTACAGGTGTTTTCATTGAGCCCCTTAGACTGAAGCTGTCTTGAATTCTACACCCTGTCAGGAAAGTGGTTTTAAAGAAAGACAAGAAAAGAAAATATTTTCTGGTGTTTCAACAAAGAGCCTGTCTTCAGCTCTCCATTGGCCAGAAATCCAAAGTTAAACTCCCAAACTGTTATTTACACACACGGTGCTGCTGGTATATTAGTCCCCAGGCACCAGATGGTCTTGTTTTATTTGTGTTGGGCTAACACTGTGTACTTTCATCATCATCACCATCACCGTCACCATCACCATCAGAACAACAATAATGATGGTAATAATAAATACATTTTTAGAAAGCCAGGAGTGCTCTTGACCATCGTGGGGGCTAGAGTGGAAGTGCACAAATCTTTCCTTACATGTTGACATAGGGAATGACACACATGGTTAACAGATTTTCCACATGTTTTCCTCCTTGGCTGACATCTCCCCACTCAATCAGAGTGAAGCCTGTGATCAGAGAGGGTGTTGATTGACTGCTTAGAGGGCATGTGCCTCCATGAAAACACAGGAATGACAGTTTATATAAATATCCTGACACTTTTTTCTTATTCTCCCTCGTCCTTTTATGTTCCCATTTTTATTTTTTCTTTGAGCTTAAAATTAATATTTTCTTTATGGACGTGTAATATCCCGGCATGCCTCAGAGCTCACTCAAGCAGCTCGTTAGCATTTCCTACTTAATTGGGTCTCTTTCTCCCTTACCCATGTGGAGTTCTTCTGCCATGGGTTTCCAATAGATCCAGTGTCAAAAAAGAAGAAGAAGAAGAAGAAGAAAAAGAAGAAAATACCATCTCCCCAAATGACACAGGGTAATATATTATTTCCTTTCTCAGAATAGCCACAGAAATGCAGACTTAGGCTAATGTTATTTGGGGGGCCAGGTCTACAGAGTTCCAGTTATTGGAGTAATTGGGGCAAACAAACCCTATCACATTTGTCCAAATTAGTTGGCTAATTGCAGCCATTTGGATCTGACCTGGAGAGATTTTGGCTGCTTCCAAAGTATAGCGACGTAAATGATGCTGTTTCCTCTGGAACAGCATTACAGTTGGAAAGATTTTTAATATGTGCAATTTTCCTACTGATAACATTTTATTTTCTGGACACCCTGGAGTGGAAGGAAGATGATAGCATATTGACAGAGGTGGTTTTTTTTTTTTTTTTTTTTTTTAAGGCTGTGGGCTCGAAATCTGTCATAATTGTGACTCCATGTTTCCAAAAACTGCTTCAGCAGTTGGAGGAGACTGGCAAAATGTTCTCTTCTAGTCATTCAGACAATTCTGACTGGCAACAAGCTGACCCCAAGCTCCATCAACATCCACCCAAGATCTCATGGGATCCAGGATTCTTCCTCGCCTCTGGGAGTGGGCTCAGCCACGACACCATTCCTTCCTCAGCACTGTGCTTTTACGCTGGGTAGATCCTTTGTTCTTCGGTTCGTATCCTATTATACACTTCATTCCAAGGCTACATTTTTGTTTCTGAGAGGTGCTATGGTCCCTGACTTCCAGGGAACTTAATGACTAAAAGATAAAAGTTGGATCCTTCCTGAAAATGTTTGCTATGTTTAACCACTCTTTCTGTGCTCCATAGGGCTTTCTATGGCGGATTTTTCTGGAAGTAAATTGCTAGACCTTTCTCTGAGGTGCCTCTGTGTGGACTGGGGCCTCCAATCTTTTGGCTAACATCCAAGGACAACTTTGCATCACCTAGCAGCTCCTAGATAGGCCCTCACTAGGGAAATTCTGAACTACTCCCTCTCTCTCGTCCCAGGAGGTTCCAACAGGTATCTCTTGGTTCATTTTTGCTTAGAAACTTCAAAAATAGGTCAAATCAAGAACCTGAATTCAGATGCTGGCTCTGATTATCATGCTCTCGGATCTTGGAAATGCACGTTCATTTCTCTAGGTCTCGGTTTCTCCATCTATGAAATGGAAAGTGTCAGTGAGGTTGAATGCAAACCCAAATGATTAATATATTTCAAGAGAGGATTAACCTTCATTCAAATTTAGGGGATGGTTTTTTACACCTCTAAGAAGATCCTAATTATTATGCATCTGGAAAACAGAGCAGAATAATGTCCAGTTTCACGAAAACAGCAGTGCAATCTCTGTCCGTAGCATACATAGAACTGCTGTGGCTTCCATCTGCACTGAATGTTGTTATCTCTCTTCCATGCAGGTCTGAACACTTCTAAAGAAAAAAAAAAAAATCAACTCTAGTTTTTCCCTTTGTGGGCCAGTCTTTTGAACTGCAAATATATGAGCAGAGCCTATTTATGTATTCAACTTCTCCTGTACGTGTTTGTTTGACTGGTAAAATAGAAGGTGAGGGACTATTTACAGATATCTTTGAGAATAATATAAGTACACAAGGGGGCCAGGAATAATAGGTTAACATCACAGAAAAATGTAGGCTGGGTATAAACTTTGCAGCAGTTTGCATGGTTCAGTTACGAAGTAGTATCCCATAGGAAGGGCTTTGATCATCTGTACTTGAGACATTTTCAACTTTGGTGGAATTTTGAAAAATCTCATCCAGTGATCTTTGCAAAATAGGAGTATAGGCTGCTGAATGCCGGGTGTTTCTTTCTTTCTTTTTTTTTTGCATTCATTTCTTTCTCTGTTTTTCCTAGTTGCTAATCCCTTTAATTAACCATCACAATGAAGTGTAACAAAGGACCCATTGAGGATTTCAAAGCAGAGATGGCATAGGGCGCTATGTAAGCCTAGTCCAATATTGCTGACTCTTAGGTGAAGTGAAAACGGTTAACTTAATACTCATGACTCATAAGTGTATGTAACTTTCTTATCACTGACTTGGACTTTCTGGAAGACTGTAATCCCCCATTTCCTCTCTTTTCCCTATATTTTTGGTTAACCATTTTAAAGTAAAATAAAACAGAAATATCAAAAAATCTCAAAACAAAACAAAAAACCCACAGCAAAGTGATGTGTAGCTAAAGAATTACTACAAGGCCACCCATTTTGTAACCATTACCCCGATCAAGAAATAGAACTTTGCCAGTCAGAAGACTTAAAAGTCTGAAGACTTAAAAGTCTGGGCTTAAAACAAGCCCAGTTCCAATCTCAGCCCCCTTCCTCTCCACCATCTTGGTATTTGCCAGTTGCCACTTCCTTGCATTTCCTTATAGTTTCATTAGCAAAGTAGGCATCCACAGATACTATCATTTGGCTCTGTCCATTCTAAAAAAAAAAAAAAATTCTTTTAATTTGTAAGTTCTCTCTCCATACTTTTTTTCTTAAATTTTTATGCTAAGGAACCTAACTCTTGGACCTTAGAGCTCTCCATACTGTGGATTTTTCCAGCAGCATACTCATGTTAAGAAGTCCTGGTGGCACAGGGGTTAAGTCCTTGGCTGCTAACCAAAAGGTCAGGAGTTTGAACCCATCAGCCACTCTGGTGAGACATGTGGCAGTCTCCTTCCTTAAATATTTCAGCCTTGGAAACCCTATGGGGCATTTCTGCTTTCTCCTATAGGGTCCCTATGAGTTGGATTCAACGTGATGGCAATGAGTTTGATTTTCTATATGCAGGATGTGGTTCAGCAGATTCCTCTACCCGCCATTTTCCCTGCAACTGGATCCAAACACACCAGCAGCTCCATAGGAGAAGGGACTTGGCGATTTGTTCAAATAAAGATTTATAGCCTTGGGCATCCTACGGGGCAGTTCTTCCCTGTCCTACAGGGTTTCTGTGGATTGGAATTGACTCAAGAGCAAGCGATTTGTTTTGGGTTTTGATCTCTTTGAGAAGAATGTAGTTGGTTGTGTGTTCTTTCATCAGGAGGCACACAAGGGTCGGCTGTCTCCTTTGTCTCTTATTGGCAGCTGCACACATTCAGTGCTTAGATCCTTGAATTCATTTGGATGTTCAAAATTGTAATATTTTAATTCTGTCATGTTTTTCATCTAGTGGAAATACAGGTACGTGTTGTTTAATGTCTACAGTACATTCTGTGAAACAGGATGTTATGTGATCTGAACATTGTGGGAATACCATATTAAAACCTTATGGGAACCCGTTTCTGGTTATCCTTCCTGCCACTGCTGCTGCAGCAGCTGCTGTTGGAACTGCTGGAGGAACGAGGGGGCAGTGGGAGTGGAACCAGAGGAAGCAAGCGGGGATGGTGCAGAGTGTGCCCTGCCCCGTCCAAGGTTCCATCTGGCTGAGCAGCAGGAGCAGTCTGGGTCCCACAGCCCCTGTCACCACCCGCAACATGGCAGACAAAACGCAAGAGCCCATGCCCACAGCCATGTCCTCTGACTCACTTGACTGTATCCCACCCATGATCCAGTGCTGCATTGGGGTCTTTAAAACCATTGTTGTTGTTGTTAGATGGTGTCAAGTTAATTCTGACTCGGGGTGACCTTTATACAACACAATGAAACATTACCTGGCCCTGTGCCATCCTCACAATTAAAACCATTAGGAGAAAACAATAAACAAAAGGAGAGCTCCTTTCCCTTTAAAACAAAACAAAACTTATGGGACCATGGATGTATATGTGGTTGGATGTTGCTGCAATAGGTGTTGAGTGACACATACCTATATTATTATAAAAAGATTTTACTGCCATCAAGTCGATTCTGACTCATAGCAACCCCCATTGGGTTTCTGAGGCTGTAAGTCTTTTCAGAAGTAGATTGCCCCGTCTTCCTTCAGTGGAATGGCTGGTGGATTTGAACCACTGGCTTTCTGGTTAGCAGCTAAATGCCTTATCCACTACACCACCAGAGCTCCTGATTATAAATAAATGCTTTCCCTCATGTATATTTGTTTGGCCAATGGCACAGTTAATGTAAGAAATGTGGGATAAAGACTTAAGTCTTCTATATATACCATTTGTTAGCTAACAAAGTGGCTCCCTATTTTCCTCCAAAGATTCTAACTAGTGCTCTTTAAAAATATTATTATGAATTGTCACAAAAAAAGAAACACTTAGGTATCATTCAAACAAGATGTGTATAGGATCTGAATGTAAGAATAAGAAATGTATGTAATACAGAAAAACTACAGGGCTGCCTCTCCCTAAGACCTGGCCTACAAGCAGACACTGTACTCTCTCCTTCTGGCAGCGGGGAACAGGCAATGATGTTTAAAATAAAACTTCATCAGACATTTAACTAAAGAGAAAGTAATCCAAACCAAGTACAAGATTTGGCTCATCCTTCATCACTCTGTTCTGATTTGGTCCTTCAGAGCAGTGACTGGCAAACAACGCTTGCTTGAGGGCCAGGAACATTAATACATCAGGGACCCCATCTCCAATTGTATAACACAAATGAAAAACCTCTAAAAAATCTTAATGTATCATGAGCTCCTCAACAAAAATATTACAATTATAATAACTCTCATGAAACTTTAAATGAAAATAGACCTCACCGGCTACCTCCTGAAGATGTTCAGTTCCTTCTTACAGATGAGAAGATGTGAGTTCAAACATGTTGTTTTCCCAAGATCACATGAGAAATAAGGAGCAGAGCCAAGATCAAGGTCAAGGGTCTGGATTATCTGGTCCTGTGCTTTTTCCATTCACAGCATATAGAATCTGGTCCTTCAAGGTGGCTTCACTGGGAAGGGAGAGGAGGAGAGTGGGTTAGGGGTGGGGATGATAATTGGAGAGTGAAACCAAATGTACCCAAACTGTTAACTGTAAAACAAATTCTGCTCTGTAAATTTGCACCCAAAGCACAATTAAAAAAAAGAAAAGAAAAGAAAGGTCTCTGACCATCTTTCCACTCCTAGCAGCAAAGCTATTATAATGCAACAGATTCTGACACTCCCCAAACAGCATTTCTCAAACTAGGTCCTTAGCCACTTGGGATTTTGCGGGTCTATGAGAATTTGACTTCTCTTTTCAGAGGGAATTGACTGATGCGGACTACTGAGGTCAAATAGACTTATGTTGGAGTGGATCATCTCAATATCACTAAAGATGACAGTGTTATCCATAGTAAATTAGAATTTTTTTCTAATTTTTTTTTTTGGTTGTTTTTCTTTGGTTATTGTATAATAATTTTTTCCCCTCTTCCTTACAAATCCTTTCATATATATATGGTACAACTAATGGAATGATAAGAAACAATACATTTTTTTAACTTTCCCTTCCCCATCATTCTCTGTTCTAGCATTATGCTGGTCAGAGGAATTTTGCCTTATTTCTGGCAAAGAATGAAGTGTCATGAGAGCATCAAAATTCCATGTTGAATGGAAATTCTGAAATAATTTTATTTTTTACCAAATAATTATTTGATATTATTATCACTTTAAGGTTTTAGCCTAAACCTAATATTTGATGCATCTATATTCCAAAGTAAAGTGTGGTTTCTTATTAAATAATTAACACGTTAATGTCTGGTCGTGGGCCTTTTGTATGCCATATTGTCTTAACTGACCCCAACCATCATAGAGAAAATTAACAAAGAGCCCATGAACACACCCTGAGCATCTGTCCATCTTTAGAGATGTGTACACTGTTGGTGTGTTTATGTGTTGTTAGCAAATGGGTCATAGTCATTGAGGTGAGGGAGATTTCTGCTTGGATTAAGATGGCACACATCTTCCAGAAGGTACCAGAATCAGTTAGAGGAGAAGCTCAAGTTTCTCTCCAAATGAGCAGAGTCAGCAGCCCAACAGACAAGGCTGGTTGTGTAGCCAGACCTGTTCATACTGCCCCACTTTATCCCCAACAGGGATTGCCACTAGAAGGGAAGAAGAATTTGCCATAATCTGTTCAGATAACAGCATCACTGTTTCCTGAGTACTTTAGGATTTCTCCTAAGGGTCCCAAGTCAAAGGCTTTTCTAAGCTTTAAGTTCTTCCTGGACTGACTTCGTGTAGCCAGCCCTGTTCAAACTGCCCCATTCTATCCCCAACAGGGATTGCCACTAAAAGGGAAGAAGAATTTGCCATAATCTGTTCAGATAAGAGCATCACTGTTTCCTGAGTATTTCAGGATTTCTTCTAA
The DNA here is from genome assembly GCF_000298275.1 of Orycteropus afer afer. Taxonomy (NCBI): domain Eukaryota; kingdom Metazoa; phylum Chordata; class Mammalia; order Tubulidentata; family Orycteropodidae; genus Orycteropus; species Orycteropus afer. The sequence continues at coordinate 16,454,603 of NW_006921596.1, read as the reverse complement.
GGGTCCCAAGTCGAAGGCTTTTCTAAGCTTTCAGTTCTTCGTGGACTGACTCAGGAGTGGAGGAAGGTGAAATTTGGTACACAGTGCAGTAAGTTTCCATGTCATTAAGCTCTTGGAGAGGCCTTAAAAGGTGATTTCAAGGGCCTTGAGCGTCTGGAGCAGTGGGATCACTCTAGAGCCCGGCACCTAGGAAGTGTTCACCAGACGGTAGGTATCTATGTTAACAAAGACACACAACATTCCATTTATTCCTTCACATTATTGCTGTTGTTAGCTGTCATCAGGTGGTCCCCTGACTGATGGTGATCCCATGTACAACGGACTGAAACGCTGCCCAGCTCTGGACCATCCCCCTGATCGGTGGTGGATCGGACTATCGTGAATGGTTTTCATTGGCTGATTTTTG
>NW_006921596.1:16452482-16453228 GCF_000298275.1 Orycteropus afer afer | reverse complement strand
AGAAGTCCCCGGGTAGTGCAAACAGTTAATACACTCTATACTAAACGAAAGCTTGGAGGTGCCAATCCATTCAGAGGTCACTTGGAAGAAAGGCCTGGTGATTTGCTTCTGATAAATCAGCCACAAAAAGCCTTAGGGAACACAGTACTACTCTGCCACACCTGGGCAATCGTGAGTCAGAATTGACTAGGTGGCAACTGTTTTTTGTTCTGGTCTTGGGTTTATGATGACATTATAATCAGATAATCGGTAGATCCCTGACTCCTATTCTGTACTACCTATTTTTTTTGTGTGTCCATTTTTCTTTTCTGTTCTTTTTCTAGAGCTAGAATCTAGTAATGAAAAATATTTACCCCTTTCCTGAGTTTTCTTTGTAAATGGTAAGCATTTCAGTAAAACATTTACAGTAGTCTTGTCTATCTGGATGGAAAGCTGAAAACCAAATGCATTGTTTAGATGTCATGTAGACAAAAATGCCCAGAATTTTTTATTTACCTTGTACCTGTTGAGATGGGCATTATAGGGTCACAGATCATCATTTTTTTTCCCCTGACAATTGACACATACACAGAAGCCCTCTGTGGCTTGTATAAGTATATAAAACACTTAAAAAACAAAACAAAACAGGGGAGTTCCGGCAAGATGGCAGAGTAGGCAGAAGGACTGCACAGACCCTCTTCAACAAAGAAAAGGGAAACCAATTAACACAGACACAGATGATAATCTTGGACCCCTGAGCCTTGAAG
>NW_006921596.1:16430060-16448530 GCF_000298275.1 Orycteropus afer afer | reverse complement strand
CTTATGCACAGGGAGACAGCTCAGGGCACAGGAGAGTATGGAGGGATGGTCAGTGGGAAGAGGTAACTATGGGGAGGAAGTGGGAGGGGAGCTGTTGCATTGTGGTAAACTGTGGTCAATGACATGAGGCAAAGTATATGTGACCAGCTGTATGGAAAGTGAATTTGCTCTGTAAATCTTCACCCAAATCACAATAAATAAATAAATAAATAAAAACAGAACAAAACCAGCTGCTGTGTGGTCAACTCCAAATCATGGGGATCTCGTGTGTGTCAGGGTAGAGCTGTACTTCATAAGATTTTCTATGACTGATTTTGTGAAAGTAGATCTGAGGTACCTCTGGGTTGACTTGAAATTCCAACCTTTTGGGGAGTGGCTGAGTGTGTCAACTGTTTATTCCATCCGGGGTCTCCATGTAACACTAAAGCATAGATCTTCTCCATGTAACTTCTATGCCTTGGAGGTTTGGGGGAGTGGAAGTTGAATATGATGGTAAAGGAAACCCCAGTCTCATTTGCCTTTTTGCCTGCCTCTCTCTCTCTGTTTCCTCTGGTTCTGATGGTGGCATCTCCACCCCAGGAACTGTGCCTTTCCTACTCCCTATCCATACTTTCCTTGGAAACTCATTAAAAAAAAAAAAAAAAAAAAAATCCACTTCATGATAGAAGCATGTTGTGAAAGATAGTCTTTGGTGTCTCACCCACCTGGTATAGACAGATCTATACCTACAAAGGGTGCCCAGGTGCCTGGAGACCACACCTGCAAATTTCCCATCAAGTTCCTTCTTCTTAAATGTATTATCAAACTCAGTGTGTGAAGTGGAAGCTAGAATGTTGCTGGTTCTCAGATCTGAGCAGCACTTTGGCTTGTGGTAACATTTGCCTTGGTTTCATCTATTTTCTGGGAGCTCTGGTAGCATAGTGGCTAAGACACTTGCCTGCTAACCAGACGGCTGGTGGTTCAAACCCACCAGCCACTCCTCAGAAGGAAGGTTGGGCAATCCTACTTCCATAGTGATACTGCCTTGGAAACCCAAGGAGGGGTCGCTATGAGTCGGGTTTGACTCGATGGCACACAACAACAAACAATAACAACATCTATTTTCTTTCCTCTGGAGGTGATCTTTGATGTCATTGGTGCACTATTCATACTAACAATGGTACAGAAAAGAACCATCAAGAACCTACTAGGTGCCAGGTACTTCACTTATCTCTTTATATATGTTATGACTAAGCTCACAGCAGCTCTCTAGAAGCAGGTTGTATTATCCTCATTCTGCTGACATGACAACTGAGGCTTTGAGACATCATACTTTCCTAAAATCACTCATTCACTTAGAGACAGAGTAGGGGACCTCTAATTTGAGTCTCCATCGAGTTGATTCCAACTCATGACAACCTATATGTGCAGAGTAGAACTGCTCCATAGAGTTTTCAAGCTTGGGATCTTTTGGAAGCACATGACCAGCTCTGTTTTCTGAGGCGCCTCTGGGTGAGTTCAAACCACCAGTCTTTTGGTTAGTAGTTAAGCACTTAACCATTTGCATCACTTGGGGACTCCTCTTTCCAATAAACACCCTCTAAATGTAGGACATGCACCTCTGAAGGCAAGCACGATAGTTCTATGGCCTCCCAAGGCAGAACATTAAGCAACCTTGGATCAGGGGTGACTGGCTGTTTCCTTTAGTGTGCTCCCTCAATACCAGCAATTACATGAAGGAGAAACTCTCGGGTTACTGATGTTGAGTCTCACATCTGTATAACACTTGTTAACTTCCCTTTTTAATAAAGAGAGAGCAGCCTCAAGCAAAGCTTTGGGCAAGCAATTATGTCCAACTAGAATTTAATAGTATCGTTGTTTTTCTACTTGTGTTTATTTATTTATTTATTTATTTATTTATTTTTCTGGTGACTTGCTTTTTATTCCAAGCACTATTAATTTTCCATTTATGGTAGTGATAAAAAGATTCCTTTTTAAATACATCTATGTAGATTTTGAAAAGTGAGTCAATGTAAAGGAAAATGCGATAGAAATCAAAAGCCAGTGGCCACCAAGTTGGTTCTGACTCATGGAGACCCACACTTGTCAAGAGTAGAATTGTTCTCCATCAGGTTTTCCATGGCTGATTTTTCAGAAGTAGGTCACCAGACCTTTCTTCTCAGGTGCCTCTGGGTGGTCCCAAACTGACAACCTTTTGATTAGCAGTCAAGCGCACTAATCACTGGCATTACCCAGGGACTTTAAATAAATTATAGTACAAATCATGTGCAGATAAGGAAACCATGGAAAACCGGTAGCCAATGACTGAAATGTGGAAGTGCTGCCCTACTCAATGCTTCATTTAGTGATGGGTCATGACCACTATCCCATCCACAGTATCAAACATGAGAGTTTTCTATTTTCTCTTTGACGATCTCTTCACACAGAGATTACTGAGGGTCACAGACCAGAAACGACATTCATTGCAGAGTAAAGAAGTTGCCAAGGTTTGTACATACTGGTGGTGAATAGATGAATGTCCTCTTAGTTCATCAGCCTTTTTCACTTCCAGAAGCTGGAGAGAAAACCAAGGCTTAACTTTTTAGATGCACAGCACTCTGATTTTTCCCTCCTGCGTTTTGTAATTTTGCATTGTGACCTCATCTTTAATGAGGCTTTATCTGTGGGAATCTTGTGAGGAATGGTTTGCAAATACATTTTTCTAGTGTGCTTGTTTATATCTGCCCGGTGTCCCTGGGGCTATGCCCAGCTGTGACCACTCAGTGTGTGGGTTCCAAACCTGAGTGAGAGCAATCTTAGCTATGAATTCTCAGGGACATACTTACATGTCCCACCTGAGCCCAGCTTCATACAGTCAGCATCTTGAGCTCTCTTTGCTGGAGAGTAGATGTCCAAGTCCATCCTGTCACTGGGGGTGTTAACTCTTTGAGGGCCCTGGGTTGATGTGATCAAAAAGCCTCAACTCTAATTTCTGTGTGGTTGTTAAAGCCCAAGCTCCTATTTTGCCTAGACTAGTGACCCTGAGTCCATCCTGGGACAGCTGCAGCATCAGATCATATATAACTCTCAAGACTTCAATTTCTTTCTTGTTTTAAGCCTTTGGGAATTTCTATGATTTTTTTTTTTTTCAAGTTCATCTTTGCATTTAAAAGGATGCTCATTATATGTCATCTAGAATTTCCAGAAGTTTTATATCCAAGATTCTTCAGATTATCTAGTTCAGAATATTTCTAGAGATGGTGACCTGCAAAGCCAATTGAAAGCTCCTCCCTCTCTAGCTACCTTGCACAGGCCATGGCTAACTCTTTGAAAACAAATGTTTTGAGGAGGTTTTGCAAGAATGAAGGGGAAAGAAGAGAAAATCCCATATCTCCTTTTTAGAAGAATAAATAAGTTAGGGATGTCTGAGCAACCTCACTATCTGAGGGAACAATGGTGTCAATATCAGAACATCACAGTAGTGATGTTCTGGTTTCTTTTTCTTAAATTATGGAAGAATAATACAATAGAGAAAAAGATATTTCATTTTAATCTTTTACATCTGTTCACAGGTACAGTAGGATAAAACAAGATAAAGTAGTGATCTCTTGAGAAGTTCACATTTTCAAAGGCTTTTGGCATTTATGCACTTATTAATTATCATAGATTGTCATTCTCATCAAAAGAATATTGTATAGTACATGTTGGTCTTTGTGGGGCTACGAGAGAGGATCTCAAGTTTCTCTCTTAACCCAAGTCACTTAAAATGAAAAACAAAGGCCATTAAACCCTATTCATTTGAAGTAGGTCTTAAATATAGTTTATTGGGGCTCTTAATTCACCCTGGAAAATGCTGTAATTATTGCAAGTGTCCAAGCTGTTAACTCGAAAACAACATATGCCACATTTACATAATGATTTGCATATAATTTCCATGTAATTCATTTAATGTCAAAATGTACAGTTATGCTTCCAGCCCCTTTGCCTTTTACCTCCATGCCCTTCCCTGGCCTTGCTGTGTTAAATTAGAATATCTCACTTGTTGGAAGCTGTTCACATATGAGTTTCTAAGAGATGCTGGATGGCTGTCCTTTCTCAATTTGGTCGAAGAAGATTTGGCCAAACTCGTTGATTTTTTTCTGCCTGGACTGACTGTGACAACTATGTGCATTGTGACAAAAGGGGTGGCAGGCACTAGGTTCTGCGTCTGGCTCATCATATGGAAGAAGACACTGAGGTTCAGGGAGGTCCCACCTGATGTGCTGTGGTCTGAGCTTGCTTTCTTGGCCCCAGCAATAACAAGCCTGCACCTGTCATGCAAAAGGCTTTCTCTCATGTGTTTTACAACATGTGAATGTGCTTCGGAGGAAAAAAAAGTCATCATTTGCCACAGCCCATGTGATTCTTTTTGATGCCAAACAGGTAGGTACCTCCTGAGTTTGTCATCAAAGATTTGGAAGAGTTCTTCCATCTAATTTTGTAAGCATATTGATATAATTTGAGTGGACTTTCTATATAAGCTAATCGCAGTTCCCCCAAACTTGCCAAGCTTTTTCTAGCTGCTGGCGGTGTTTTCTGCAGGAACTACTTTATGCCTCTCCCCTCACCCTGCCTCTCCATGTGCCGAATGCTCACTCAACCTTAGCATTCAGTTTACATATTACCAGGATGCCTTCTTCCACAGCCCTAAGACTAGCTTTGACGCTTCTTGTTGCTGTTATTGTTGTTAGTTGCTGTCAAGTTGATTTCAACTCATAGAGGGCCCATGTGCTACAGAGTAGGTCTGTTCAGAGCAGGGTTTTCTTGGCTTTCACTTTAACAGAAGCAGACTGGCAGGCCTTTTCTTCTGCAGTACTGCTGGGTGGATTCAAACCACCGACCTTTGGGTTAGCAATTGAGTGCAAACCATTTTTCCATCTAGAGATCCTGGAGCCCTGGTGGTGCAGTGCCTAAGGCATTTGTTTGCTAACCAGAAGTTTGGTGGTTCAAACCCACTAGTTGCTTCACAGAAGGAAGATGGGACAATCTACTTCCATAAAGATTTACTGCCTCAGAAACCCAGTGGGGGCTTGCTATGAGTCGAAGGCGAGGCTGAGCAGATGGACGCTGATCCCTGGAGACGTACAATAGGTCCTTCCACTCTCTATTGTATTTTCTTTCCTTCTCTACACTCTATGTGCCTTGAGGACAGGGGATGCGTGACTGTTGGATTCCCACTGTTTTGGCGTAGTGTTCAATAGCTATCTATGGAAGGAATGCATCAGATTATCAAATGCAGTTCAGGTTTAGCTTCAGAGGAGTCCTTGGGTGGTACGAATGGTTAATGCACTCAGCTGCTGACTGAAAGGTTAGACGTTCAAGTCTACCCAGAGGCAGCTCAGAAGAAAGACCTGGTGATCTGCTTCAGAAAAACCAGCCAAAAATCCAATGGAACATGTTCTACTCGGGCACACAGGGGCCACTATTAGCCAAAGCTGACTTAATGGCACCTTTCTTTCCCAACTTCACAAGAGCTGCTTATAACTAATACTGAGTTAAGGGAAGGCCTAACAGTTGGTTTTCTTTAATCTTCTCTTTTTACTCCCCAGTGTGTCCATTCTAAAGAGCTGGAAGAAATGAAATGAATCATACACATTGGGAAGTTATATACACACTGGGTTAGCCAGGATTCTTCACTTGAAGCTACCAGAAATTCTAAGACAAAATTGTAGCTGATACTTGGTTTCGTTCAATGGAATAAAAACACTAGACTAAATGGATAACTCCTTCAGGTGATGAATCTTGACTGCTCTAGAGCACTGGCCCTGACTGACGGTGACCCTGTGCTCAACTGAAGGGAACACTGCTTCGTCCTGCGCTGTCCCTGTGGTTGGATGCAGATGGAGCCACTGTGATCCATAGAGTTTTCATTGGTTGAGCGTTGGAAACAGATCACCAGGCCTTTCTCCTGGCCCATCATAGTCTGGAAGACTTGCTGAAATTTGTTTAGCATCGTAGCAACCTGCAAGCCCCACTGATAGATGGGTGGAGCACAGAGTGCACGGGCTGGGAATCAAACCTGGGTCTCTGGCATGGGAGGCGGGAATTCTATCACTGAACCCCCACTGCCTATGCCCTTATTTCCACTTTATAAATCAGGGACCAAGTCTCAGAGATACTAAATAGTTGGCCCAAGGTGAAATATGTAGTGGAGTCCAGAACAGAGAGCAAACCTTGTTCTCCAGCCTCCCTGTCTTGCACACTTTACGTGGGTCTATTTATTCATTAATTCACCATAAATACTTACTTCAGATTTTTTTTTTCTTTTTTGCCCCAAACTGGCAATCGTGCCCATCTGCCTGCCTGAGAAAAGTTTGCCACAGAGCTGCTTTTAAATGATGACCCCTTGCAGCTTTTTAATTGCCACTATCTCTTTGAACATTTGGAATGTGTAATGAAATCACTTTCCAAGCCTGATTCATCCCAAATTCAATATTCTGTTTCCTCTCAGCTTTTTTGTTTCCTCAGCAATGAAAAGATCGGTAACTTTATAAAACATCTGAGAGCATGGTGGAAGTTTCCTGGGGCTCCAAATGCTGTGTTATGTTATCTTTGGAATAACTTTGAAGTCCCACCGGTGTAATGGAAGCCGTTATTATGTCATGGAGCTGATTAGCATGCCTGTAGGAAACATTAATTCATGCTGACATCATAGCTGGCTTTGCAATCAATAGGTTTGTTTGTCTTCTTCTTGCCCCCTTCCCCACACCGCCTACCCCAAAGCTCTGAACGTAAAGGTGATGGACTGGCTTGCCAGGAGAATGGAACATGTATGGAACATGTAATGCCCCTAGATGAAGTTGAAGGAGACCACAGCAGCCCTTACCTCCTGACAGCCCCAGAAGGAAATGGTGAGACAAAGCCTTGGGCAGAAGCAGGGAGAGGGCTGCTGGCCCTTTGATTTGCCTTGAAAGGTTTTGATTTAGTTGGCATTCAGACTCTTGATATATAAAACTTTCTAACTCAGTAGCCAGCATGGCTGCCTGAATCCATTTGGTTCCGGTCATTTATAATTAGGCTGATTGCTGGTGGCTGTGGTGTTGTGGGGAGCTGCAGTGGCCTTCATTGTGTACGATGATCACATTCCAAACTATCTCTTTCTTCTGCACAAAAAGTACATTTCATTGACAAAGGAAGCTGTGAAGGGGAGACATGTAGACTCCTATTATCTCAAATTGTTAATATTTAACATGCATTAAAGAGCTATCTTTCTGTTCTCCACATGCAATTAATTTAATCACCAATGCACTGTTAAGCATCTATCAGGAATGTGGATTTTTTTTCACGATGTATTAATCTGGTAATGATGTCTTTCCTTTTACCTTTAAATTTAGTGTTATTATTATATGTTACATGAAATGTTCCCTTGGGAACAAAGGAGAAATTATAGGAAGTGTTTGGAAGAACCCAATGACATATGATTTTTTTGGGGGGGGGAAGTTCTAAGAAAGGACATTTCTAATTTGAACACAACTTAGGGCTGTTTTTGTCCTTTCAGGGCATGTGTAGCCTCCTCCCCTCCCTCTCTTCACCTCCAGACGTAGGTGACACCTTTCTGGGGCTTGGGAAGAGAGTGCTTGGTAAGTCAGCCATTTCTTTTTCTTTCTTTTTTTTTTTTTATTGTGATTTGGGTGAAGATTTACAGAGCAAATTCGCTTTCCATACAGCAGTTCACATACACCTTGTCCCATGTCATTGACCACAGTTTACCACAATGCAACAGCTCCCCTCCCACTTCCTCCCCATAGTTACCTCTTCCCAGTGGGTAAGTCAGTCATTTCTTAAATGTTAACTTTTGACCTGAAAGCTGGGAACTCTGTTTGCTATGGGAAGTAATGGAGAAACCTAGGAAACGGCAATGGCTTTATTTTAACTACATATGGAGTTGTTTGCATTTTCTTACCAGGAGGTCATTTACTCCCAGTTGGAAGCCCCCAGAGCTACCTGTTCCCCCTCTCTGAAGTGCTCATCACATTCACAACCACTTGCTCAGGGTCCGTCTTTCCGCACTAGAGGTATTCTGCATGAAGGCGTGAGACATGTCTGCCTTGTTCACCACTGTGTCCTCAGTTCTACACCACAGGTGCTCAATGAATATTTTCTGAATGAATGAGTGACTCAGCCAGAGCCTAGCAGAGAACAGACTCCACCCAGATGATTCCTGAGGCTTTCGTGGAAGGATGACTTACAGAGATGGGAGGTGACATCAAAGGAATAAGCAAGGGATGATGGCGCACCCAGAGACCATCAAGACTGGTAAACTGTTACCAGCCCTGAGACTGAAAGGACAAGGGGAAGAACCGTATTTCCACAGCCCCATGAGAACTCTGGCAGGAAGGTCGTGGAGGGTGGCAGCCCCGACAGGAGTATGGTCCAGAGAGGGAAGGGGTGGAGATTATACCCCCAGTTTCTCTCTCCTCCTGTCTTCCAGTCTACTCCTGATGCCTCCTGTTGACACAAGTCAGGGAAACTAGGTGATACAATCTTAGGAGTCAGTCTTCTAAATATAGAACAAGGCACAGAAGGACAAAGATAGATCTCAGGTGGGGTATATCAACACAATGAAGTAAGAGGTAAACCCTTGTATTTAGTACACAGTCATCTGGAAGTAAAGCAGAACCCTGAACCATCCAAGTAGCAGGGGGAGAGAGAGAGAGGGAGAGGGAGAGGGAAAAGGAGAGAGAGAGGGAGAGAGAGAAAGAGAGAGAGAGAGAGAGAGACTATTCATTCTTACTCTACAAATAATATTAACAATTTTGGGATGATGCTTCCCAAGCAAAGCAGAAGTAAGAAATTTAGAAAAGGACCAAAAAAAAAAAAAAAAATCTGGAAAGGCTTATTTAAACTGACACAATTACAGCAGCAAGAAGTTGAAGCTTCCAACTTTGTATCAAAAGAAAAAACATAAAAAACACAGAATCCATGGAAAGCAGAGAAGCCCAGGGTCATTTAGCAGAAGAGCAACTGGCTCCGTGCACTTTAACAACACTGTTCTAAAGATCGGCGCAGTCCTTCATACTTGGTTAAAGAATGATCGATATTTCTGTGTCAATAGGCAGGGACACATACCATCCACTGTGAAACATTTCTGATGAGAATCACAAAAATGAAGCTGAAGGCTGCAATTTAAGAGGGGGAAGCATTGTAGATCAGCTAATTTCCCCAAGTGCTAGATGAGTGGAACATTGTTGTAAATGTTTAGACTCCATACAGCATGATGGTGGATGAGGATTTTGACTAGCTTGTCTCCATTGTGCATCCCCTACATTCACCCAGCAGGGAGACACATTGCAAACTCTGTTCCCAAAGATGGAAATGGATTACCTGAGGAGGTGCCGAGCACTCCCGTGGAGTGTCTTGTTCTGCTGGCCCATGAGATTCCTTCCCAATCTTGAGAATCTGTTTTCATGCAATTCTCACGTCAACCTTGTGAAATATTATTTACCAGCTTTTACATGTGAGGAAACTCGTTCTGGAAAATCAGTTGACTATCTGGAAAATGGTAAAACCACAGTCAAAGATCAACACTTATTGAGCATCTACTATCGTTAGGTACTGTGTTAGACCTTAGGACTATAAAGCCAGAGATATACTTCCTGCTTCCTATTTGTTTATATTCTCATGTGAGAAATAGTCATGCATTCAAATAATCAAAATGATATTTGCAAAATGCCATTGAGTGAGGTCTATTCAGATATAGTTGGAACACAGAGGGAGTAGACGTCATAGCAAAAGTGAGATCTGAACTGGTGGGAAAGGTAGTGAGGGATTTCTCTGGCAGGTGGGGCTGATGACACTTAACATGTTGTTGTTGTTAGGTACCCTTGAGTCGTCTTCAACTCATAGTGATCTTATGCACAGCAGAACGAAACACCGCCTGGTCCCGCACCAGCTCCATGATCCCTGCTATACTTGAGCCCATCGCCTCAGCCACTGAGTCAATCCATTTCGTTGAGGGCCTTCCCGTCTCTTTACGACCCCGCACCTTACCAAGCATGACATCTTTCTCCAGCAAATGATCTCTTCTGATAACATGACCAAAATAGGTGAGACGAATCTGGCCAGTCTCACTTCCAACGAGCACTCCAACTGCACTTCTTAACACAGAAGAAGCTAAATATGTAAAAACACCGATGTGTCCCAGGGCATGTATTTGGTCACCCGCAAGAAATCCCAGAATGGCCCCATCACAGAGATCAACTGGAAGAGGCAAAGACAAGGAGCAGGTAGAGAGAACTGAAGCCCAGAGAGGCAGAGTGACTTGCCCAAGGTCACAGAGTAGATGGAGCTGAGATTGAAGCCAGGTCTACGAAAAAGACCCAGTGTTCTTTTAGATGGGTAATATTTAAAGTGGGGCTGACCATAACCCTCTCATCAGGGTTCTCCCTAGGCAACCCTGCTTGGCCACAACAGACACCCAGTTAATATATATTTTTCAAACCTGATGTACCGAGTGCCACATCTGGGGGTTGCACAGGGTTTAAAATGTCTATAAGCTTCCATCATGTTGGAGAAGGGTACTTTTGCAAAAACAAAACAACATGTGACATTTGTAGGAACTGCTATAGAAATCCCTCTTCCCAGCCTAGACGGCTGGTCAGCAATGCTCTATTGGCCTCCTGTTCTTTTCTTCCTCCACTCCATGCCAAGTGCTCCTTCATTTTATTTTATCGGTTATTGTTATTGGCCAGTAGAGCAATGGTTAAGCGCTCAGCTGTTAACTGAAATGTTGGTAGTTTGGAACCATCCAGCAGCTCTGCAGAGTAAAGACCTAGTGATCTGCTCCCAGAAAGATTGCAGCCTGGAAATCCTATGGGGCATTCTACTCTGTCATGTGGGGTCACTATGAGTTGGAATCAAGTTGACGACACCGAACAACAGCATCACTATTGTTATTTTTATTTTATCTTCTTTCATTTTTTTCATCTTCTCATCTCCATGTCCCATCCTTATTCCAAATACTTGACTTGCCCTAGGTGCCTCCTTCCTGGCGTTGAGGCCCTTCTAATCCACCCTTTTAGACATTGATATTGACATGTGCAACTCCTTAAATGCATTCTGTACAGTTTTGTGCGCTATGATTCAGTGACAAAAAACAAACAAACAAACAAACAAAAAAAACACAACAAACTCACAGCCACTGAGTCAATCCCCACTCATAGTGACCCCTCCTTGGTTTTCTGAGGTGGTCTCACTACAGAAGTAGATTGCCCAACCTTCCTTCCAAGGAGTGACTGGTAGGTTTGAACCACCAGCCTTCTGGTTAGTAGTCAAATGGTATAGTTAGACATTACACCATCAGACAGTAGACTACAACTCTCATTCTGCAAGCTCTGGGCAGGACTCTGTAATGCAACATATTAATCTATTTCTGTATCAAAATGTATAAATATATACCGAGTGCCACATCTGTGAGTTGCACAGGGTTTACTCTGCTGAGTAAACAATGTTTGCAATGTTTCATACATGTCATCTTGTGAACCTTTTGGAGAGCATCTCTGGGGTGGACATCCAGAAGAGAGAATGTCCTAAGATCCTAGAATATGTGCATATTGATTTCACTATTTCCTGATTCCTCTCTAGGATAGCAGCAACAGTTAAATTCCCATGAGCAATGCATGAAGGAAGGTTCCTGTTTCCTCACAACCTCACCATCACTTAATATTATCTGACTTCTTTTTTTTTTTGCCTTTTTGACAATTTGATGGGTGTAAAGTACCATCACATTTTTGTCTTAATTTGCATATCTTTGATTAACTAGTGAACATGAGCTTTGTATATTTGTTGACTACTCTGGGTTCTCCTTCCAAGATATGTTTATTGGTATCCTTTTAGTTTTCTATCTTTATTTTATTTCTACCATATCATTTATTCTTTTGGGTCTTGTCGAAGTAATCATTTACTCCAAGTTCATATGTATATTTACCTTATTTGTTCTCTATATTTCTAGCTAGACCTTTCTTGTCTGTCTTTAATTTATCTAATTCTCCTGGGTGTTTATATTTTTTGTATGTGGTGTGAAATTGTGATCCAACTTTTTCTCTATGTAATAAATCACTTTCTCCATTTGCTAAACAGTCTGAACTTTACACACTGATTGGTGATGCTAATTCTGTTAATGACCAGTGGAACATTAATGTCTGCTGAGATTTTGATTGGCATTATATTGAGGATATAGATTTATTGGGAAAGAGTTGACATCTTTATATTGCTAAGTCATTCCATCAATGAACATGGTATATCTCTCTATTAATTCAGATCTTTTTATACCCTTAAAGCAATTTTTTCTTCTTCTTAGAGGTCGTTTGCATTCTTGCTACTTTATGATTTTTGTTGCTATTATAAGTAGTATCTTAGTTTTTATTGCCATTTTCTAGTTGATTTAAAGTTGTGTTGACTTATACTTGTCTTTAAAAAAGGAATACATTCAAAATACCTCCACTGAACATGCCTTTTGCTGTAGGATTCTGATAGAAAGGCTTTATCACGTTATTATAGTTCTCTACTAGACTTTTTTTTTTAAGTACTAAAAAATATTAAGTGTTAAAGTTATATATATATTAAAAAAACTACATTTATTGAAATAGCCATATAATTATTCTTCTTAAAGTCCTTAATGTAGTTCACTACATTGAATATTTTTCTGAAATTGAGTATCTTGTATTTCTGGGGTACATTCTATTTGGTCACACATGGTATTTTTTTTAACATGTACTGTTGAGTTTGGTTAGTTCTGTTTCTTAGGATAGCCACATCTATATTCTCAAGTGGACTTGTTTTCTTTTTTCTCCATTTCTCTTTTATATTACTTTCTATGATTCTCTCTTTACCCAAGGAGAAACCTTTTCCTTTCCAATTTGCTTCCAAATCACTGTATTCTTGGCCTCCAAGAGCTACTGGCTATATTTAAGATGGTTTTTTTCCTCTCTTTTTCTGTTTGTGGGTGAGTGAGAGGGAGAGAGACAGAGACAGAGAGGCAGAGAGTCACGGGATTCCTGGCCTTTGAGAAATACTGGCTACACTTAAGATATGTTTTCTCTGTGTGTGTGTAGTGTACGTGTGTGTGGTATAGATGTGTGTGTGGTGTGTGTGTGTGGTATAGATGTGTGTGTGGTGTGTGTGTGTGTGGTATAGATGTGTGTGGTGTGTGTGTGTGTGGTATAGATGTGTGTGTGTGTGTGTGTGTGTGTGTGTGTGAGGGAGAGAACACTGGTCTGGAGGAAGAATGTAGATGACCTATTTGCATTTTGTCAAAGTGAAAATGGCGCTAGGCATGGGGTCAATGAATTGAGGGCAATTCTTTGTTTTCTTGGACTGTCACAGTGACTGTGATTCTCTCAGAATAACTTTTCATTTGTTTGCTTGTTTTGTCAAAATTTTTCTTGGAGACTTACTATTTTCATGTCGCATCCTAGCCTGAGCTATAACAAAGGGGAAAATAAGATATTCCATGGTCTTAGCCATTAGATGAGAAAAATTGTGACCTGGACATTTTTTGGAAGAAAATAAACTTAAAAAAAATCAGAACAGGGAAAGAGAATAATTTCTTGTGTAAACACTATGTACCAGGTGCTGTGCTTAGGGCCTTATATTATTACATCTTATTTAATTCTCACAAAAACATGAGGTAGCTATAATACCTCCAATTACAAATAAGGAAACCACAGAAAGGAGCTAAACAAGCCAATCAGTGGTAGAACAAATATTCAAGCCCAGATCTGTCTGACTCCTTGAGTTTTTCATTACACCATTGTCTTTGGTATTACTAATCGGCCTCTCCCCAGACCTTGTGAATGTATGTCCTTGCTTATTTATTTATAACCCACCAACTCCCCCTAGACTGCTTTCTTTTTGGTTATGGAAATAACCCAAGGGCAGAGTTGCCAAAACAGCCTGAGTTAGCCTATAAATATTTTCTTCTTCTGTTTTAAACCCAAGGGATCTCATGACTGACTGCCAGGGGAACCAAGAACAATAGCTATGAGATCATGTGTGCCCATAAATCAGATCAGGGTCTTGGAGAAGTGACCTATTTTGCAAATAAAACAAGAGTAGACTCTGTAAGTAATTAATTCCCATTTCCCATATTTAATATCAGTGATGACTGAAAGAATACCTGGTGATTGAGCTTATAGAAATTGGAAGTTTATGAAGAAGTTCTATTTTGGTCTATGAAAAAAAAAATAGATTTTTTTATGGTGAAAAAATAAGTAGGTAAGTACTAAGAGTAATAATAATTATACAGCTGTGGCATAGTGGATACGGCACTTGACTGCTAAGTGGAAGGTCAGCAGTTCAAACTTACCAGCAGCTCTGCAGAAGGAAGATGGGGTGATCTACTTCCATAAAGATTTACAGCCTTGGAAATCCAATGGGGGTTGCTATGAGTCAGAAACGACTCGATGGCAGTGAATGTTTTTTCTTTTAACTTCATTATAATTGTCAAAGCACATTCATATTCTTTGTTTCTTTTGATCTTCCAGACAAACTCTTGAAGCAAGTAAGGTGAGCGCTTCACAAGCAAGAACATTGAGGCATAGAATTTTACTCAAGTGAGGTTGATTGCAGTGATGTCTCCAGTTCTTCACCTCTAATTATTCATTCTCTTTCCAGTGTGTCTTTGAGTGGTAGCCTATATTTCCTTGATTCTGAATTTGACCATATCATTTGCTTTGGTCAACAGGATATTAACAGATATGACTCAAGGAGATGCTTAAAACTGTTGGTTTTGTGTCTGCATGTTTCTGCTTGCTCTTTGTCTATTGCCATGTCAAAGATACTCCAGGCTGATGAGCTATTCCAAAGAGGAAGATGGGAGACATGTAGAGCAAAGCAACCCTAGCTGAGATGTTCCTGCCAAGCCCCACCTGGGCCAGAGCCTCATGCTGATCTGAAGATTCATTGCCTTTCAATTATACATAATTGTTAGGTGAAGCTACAGGATTGAGGGATGGCTTGTTACACAGCAGTAGCTAACTGATACATCAAGATAAACCAGCTAGCAAGTAGAAGAGCTGGAATTAGAATCCAGATCATCAAACATATATTTTATGCAGTTTTATGCATAGTTCAGCTATGCTAAGCTGCTTTTATACAGAGGAGTATTTATTTGGGGCTGAAAAATACCACAACACAGAGCTCTGCAGGAATCATGTCTCCCTCCTCTTGGAGTCCACGGATCCTAGTTTAGTGCCTTGCTCAGGGCAGATGTTTGTTAAATAAATAAGAGACAAAGATGTTAGGAATGTATCTCTATCCCTTTGGTCTTATTTTACAGTTTCTGCCTAATAAAAATAAAGTCAAAAGAAGGTATGTGGTCAGTGAAAGTCAGCTTCTAAAAATAGATCCCAGCAACTGCACAAAGAAGGCACAGTCGTCATTCTCCTTTTCAGACATCTGTCCATATGTGGCATATTTCCTCTCTGAAGAAGATCAAACCCCATAAAATGCATCATTTATATGCCACTCCCCATTATGAAACAGCATGGAGACCATTAATGAGAAGCAAAGGCTGAAAGAAGAGTTCCATGAGTTGGTTTCAGGCAGACTGTGGTGAAAATGCATGGCCCTTTGGGAGTTACACACACAGGGAAAAAGAACAAACCTCGTGCCCAGCTCCCTGCTCCAGCCCCCTGCCCTCATTCCCATCCACACTTCCCCAGTTGCCACAACAGCTGGAGGTAGAGAATTTGCAAAACCCACATGGAGAGTTTTTCCTCTGATTTTTTAATCTCAGAAGTCCAACAGTGCCGATGAAGGTAGCTGTGACATTTGCAATTTTCCATGCACCAGCCCATTCCATTTTCTTCCCTGGTGCCACTTCCATGGTACAGTAAACCTCCAGCTCTGACAATAATTATAGCCAGAATAAAATGAAGAGAGTAATAGGAACAAAGCATCGCTGTAATTGCCTTTTCATTATTTGCTAACAGTTAGTTATTCAGTCACAGGGAAAAATTACACAGTAATTGGCTGACAATGGGGAAGCAAATGCCGAATCCCACAACTATGATATTCGTGCTTGTTGGGCTTTAGACCTTTTATTCATATTTTGATTAAACAACTGGAGCATTAAACTGACATATGAATGTCTCCTTGGTCAAATTCCGACGTGTTCCTTTCTACTCCATTCAAAATGTTGTATTTAAACTAGCACATACAGTAGACCTGTAAATACTGTAGTCTATTGACTTTCAAATAAATTCCTCCTCTTCACCTCAGTTCCTAGAGAAGGCACGGTGGGTGTAAATAGCACAGACATCTTTTAACAAATCCATTTTTAGTTGGATATTGTTCTGGTTACCTAGTGCTGCTCCGACAAGAATATACCACAAATGGGATGGCTTAAATAAACAGGAGTTTATTCTTACAATTTGGAGGCTTTAAGTCCAAGTTCAAAGTGCCAAGCCCTAGGGGCTGGGTGAAAGCCCCTCAACCTTGGAGTCCAACTCTGCCTCCTGCTCCCCGCCCACTGGAGCTAGAGGCATTTCTTCACTCAGACAGCTGCTGGCTGCTGAGGCTGAGAAGCCCAAGGTTGACATGTAAAAAGGCACAGTCCTGATGTTAACAAACCACATGGCAGGCCATTAATTTAAGTCCATAGTAAGTTCCAAGGTTGGCAGAGCATAGCAGGCTACTGAACAACAACACGGCTACATGCAGGGTCCAAGTGTGCCATAGGCTAGAGACCATTCCCAAAGCTGCTTCTTATATACAGGAAGCAGACCACAGCCCAAAGCAGCTACTCAGCTGCTTGTGGTAGATCCCACCATGGAGTTGATTACCAGTCTCGTCATGGTGATTAACTACCACCAGCTGCCCAGCCACTCAACCAGGCCCAGCCAAGTTGATACACAAACATAACCACCACAGGTATTTTAAAAAGGAAGAAAGGGAAAAACAAACAAACAAACATGAAACTACATGGTGCATTCTTTCTGTATTCAAATCTTCCTCTAACTTAACTCTGTAACTCCAAGATCTTTTCAATGGCCCCTTAGAAAACATCCACTCATACCTCTTCCTTCTACATAGACAAGGAAACTGAGGCCAAGAGAGGAAATGAAGATTTTCAGAATCATCCAGCCCTTCTCTGCTCTTTAGGAGAAGGAACTAGGACTTTGACTCTTCATGTTCTATTCAAAGGGGGTCCCGATGGAGCAACAGTTAAACACCAGCTATTAGCTGAAGGGTTGGCAGTTCAAACCCACTCAGCAGCTCCATGGGAGTAAGATCTGGTAATTTGCTTCCATAAAGATGACAACCTAGAAAACCCTATGGGACAGTTCTACTCTGTCACATAGGGTCACTATGAGTTGAAAATAGACTTAATGGTATCTAACAGCAAAAATTATATTAAAACTGTCTTCTGTCTCCATACTCAGATATAAGAGGTGGATTAGAAAGAAAGACAGGTAAGAACTGTGAATGCACACCCATATGCTCCCCACACACACACTCACACACACACACACACAAGCTCTAAGGAGGTGCTACACGTTGCTGTGGTGTGGAACTCTGTTTCCGTCTAAGGCTTGGTCTGAGCTCCATGAGTGTGGCCTTTTTTGGGATTATCCCAGGTATCCCCTGGCCTACCCTGGGGCAGTGTGTGCTGTGAGACCTCAGGAAATATTTGATGAAGCTATAGAGTGAGAAAACCTATTTTTATGGTCCAAGCTTAGGGATGTTTTCACTCTAGGAGACATAAATATTATGTTGGTTAAGCAGGCAGAGTGTTCAGTTGATTTCCAAATGGTAATTGCAGAAGAGGAAGGAGATATATCTACTTGTTGTTTGGTGCTGTTGAGTCGTCTCTGACTCATAGCCACCCTGTGTACAAGAGAACGAAACACTGCCCGGTCCTGCACTGGCTTCACTATCCTTGCTATATCTGAGCCAACTATAGCTGAGAAAGTGCATTATAAAGAATAAGTCTGCATGTTTTTGTGTGTGAATGCATGTGTCTAAATTGGGGGCTGGTGATGGAAGATGGAAAATTTGCCACTGGGCTTTCCTTGAAAGATGGACATCTTCCATTTAGGAGATGGAAAGCAACAGCTCATATGCACCTGACCTTGAATGCATTTCAGTGAGTAGGTAAGAGACCACGACTCTGTGGAATCACTTATGAGCAAGTAATGGGTGAAGAAGTGGGGTATCTGGGAAAAGGATGGGCATAAAGCTATGGCTAACACTGAGAGCCAGAAGATAAACATGGTGCTTCACACACATGATCTCATTTAATTCTCACAGCTGCTCTATGGGGTAGGTTTTATTGTTTCCCATTTCACAGATACAGAGACTAAGTCTTATAGAACTTAAATGACTTGCTCAAAATCATCAAGCTGCTAAGTTGTTGTTATGTGCCGCCGAGTTGGACCCGACTCATAGCGACCCCTCCTTGGGTTTCTGAGGCAGTATCACTATGGAAGTAGATTGCCCCATCTTCCTTC
>NW_006921596.1:16418691-16429960 GCF_000298275.1 Orycteropus afer afer | reverse complement strand
AGATTGCCCCATCTTCCTTCCGAGGAGTGGCTGGTGGGTTTGAACCACCAGCCTTCTGGTTAGCAGTCAAGTGCCTTAGGCACTACGCTATCAGAGTTGGTTAAGTAGCAGAACCAAATTGATTAAAACCCAGAAGTCTTGACTCCGAGAGTAATACCACTTCTGATCAGTGACTTTCACTTTCTTGCAAGTTAATTAGAGCTTATCCAATTTCTCAAGTCAATTCAAGATCATTTATGTAATGCCTACTCTCTGCAGAGCATGATAAGGACTCAAATATGAAGCAAAAGTTGTGTCTTCAAAGAGTTTACCATCCTCTAGTGGAAACCATACAACAAGGCATGATGGGTCAGTCCAGTGAAGGGGCCATTCCTTCTGACTGTGATGACTCAGTCTGGGTTCCCCAAGAAGCAGGTTATGAAAAAATGATTCCAGTGCAAAAGAAAGACAGACGAAGAAGTGCTGCATTCATATTGTGGTGTTGTTGAAGAATACTGGATATACCACGGACTGCTAGAAGAACAAACAAATCAGTCTGAGAAGAAATACAGGAAGAATGATCCTTAGATGTAAGGATGTTGAGACTTCAGCTATTTTACTTTGGACACATCATAGGAGAGACCACATTCTAGAAAAAGACATCGTGTTTGGTGAAGTAGAGCTTCAGTGAAAATAAGGGAAACCGTCAGTGAGATGGACTGATAAAGAGCTGCAACAGCACACTAAGACATGTCGAAGATCACATCAGTGGCACAGGACTAGGCAACGTTTTATTCTGTTGTACAGAACTTCATCACGAGTAAGGGGCAACTCAATGACCACTAATAACAAGTTTGTTTCGGAGGTGATCTCAGGAAATCTGGGGAGAGAAAGCTCTGTGGCTAAAGCATTGGACTGCTAACCAAAAGTTTGGCAATTTGAACCAACCAGCCACCGCACAGGAGAAAGATGAGGCAGTCTTCTTCTGTAAAGATTCACAGCCTTGGAGACCCTGAGTCGCTATGAGTTGGAATCGACTTGAGGGCAGTGGGTTTGATTCTGGTTTATTCTCAGGAAATATGGATAGGGGTGAAGAGGGAGACATAAAAAGGCAGGAAGACAATACAGGGTACCCTGAAGGTTCCTACTGAAGCCATCTGGCACTCGTTCCTTCTAGGGAACATTAGGAGACATTGGGTAACATGCCCCATATAATCCCAACCAAAGGTGTGGGAACTGGGGTATTTTGCTCCACATCCTATCCATCATCAATTGAGGGAGCTTCTGAGGTCGTTCACTTTTTGCATTTCCAGATGACTGTCGTACCTGACTGTGCGTAACAGCAGGCAGTAAAAGTCCTTAGCAGGGATTCCCAGGTAATCTCAGGGAGCAGCCAACCATGCCTAGAGGTGACGGAGCACTGACAATGTCTGGTGAAGGAGAGGCCAAGGCAGAGCAAGGCCCTTCATGGAGCAGAAGTACAAACAGTCTAGTCCCAACGTACCTCATGACCATTTCCTAGCAACCCCAGGCCCCATTTCCTGCCCATGACTGGCATTTTGTGTGGCTGCCTTGAGTCCTACCTTTGAGGCCCTGCTGATCTTTGAGGACTTTGGCTCCAAGCCCACCTCCTCCATGCAGCCTTTCCTCACTGACACGGTTGGAGGAGATCTTTCTTTGCCCTTTGCTCCTGGTGGACACACTTACGCAGTTTCTACCTATAAGAGTCACAATCTCTTACCCCACAATCCAGAATCTCCAAAGCTTCAGAAACACCAAACATTTTCTTTTGTGTTTTTATTGGTTTTGATTTTTTTTTTTTTTAAATTCATATGGGAGCAAAACCTGACCTGAACTGATGTGAAGCTATTTATAGCTGTTATCTGATGTGAATATGCATATATTTCAATGCAGAAATATTCATGTATTTGATCACAGGACGCAGCCCCAAGCCCTGCTGAGATTTTATATGATAAATGATACGTACATTATATTGCTTTTCTAAGATCTGAACAAATCCGAATTATAAAACATAGCTGACTAGGAAAAAAAAAAAAAAAAAAACCCAACCATATCTGGCCCAGGGGATTCAAATATGGGGTTGTAAGTCTGAAATTATAGCAATAACACTTAACACTTCCATAGTCCATAGTGTTTAAAATGTTTTATGCTTTTGACCTGATAATATCACTATTTTCCCAATATGTCTTAGGAAACTAAGGTTCAGAGACATTATGCAACTTGCCACAGGTCACTCAGTTTGTAATTGAAGGAGCCAGGGTTTGAACCCCAGTTAGTTTGGCAGCAGAGTCCAAGCTCTTACCCGCTGCCGTACATCTTCTAAGTAGAAATAGCCAAATTTGAGGACGCTAACAGCTTCAGCCCAGGGTCATCTGGCTTGTCCCTGGCTGTCAGTGGGACAGAATAGGACGGAGAAAGACCCTCTCTCCTTCTGACTCATCTCTAATTCCCAATCCAATGTTATTCATGGCCTGTTGAGTTGATGCTAAGATTTGATCTTCCTGTGATGCAACTTTCAGCAGCTTCTTACTAACTCAACCCCTCAGCTTCTCTAATCACAGCCTCAGAGAGATCAGCTTGCTGCTTACTGCCCAGCCCCAGATGTTGCTGGATGAGTCCTGGATCTGGGTCTTCTCATCAAAAACCACCTATCAGCCCCCCAGTGCCTCAACAACCACCTCTCCCACGTCTTGCACCCCACTTACCTTGTCTCTGCCCATCTAAGGTTAGAGAACATGTAAGTCTGTGTCCTGAGCACTATCCCAGGGCCTTGTGTATAGCAGGGCCTTAGTGATGTGTGGTAGCAGGAATAAATCACTGAACAAGGGGTCCAGGCCTAGGCTCTTTGTCTAGTTTAGACATAGCCTTGGGTTTGCAATTACTTTCACATTTGGCAATTTGTAGCAAGCACATAGATCCAAACAAATTGGATCCAGAGTCCATGCTCTTAACTATGACAACAACTGCTTATTCTCTGTCAGTCACTATGAGAAACACTTAACATGCCTTGTTTTAACTAATCCTTACAACAACCCTAGGAGAAATGTACTGTTCCTATATCTAAAATGATTATATCATGATTCATAGCTTAAAATAGTTATGAAGAAACTGAAGTACAGAGAAAATAACTTGTCCATGGCCCCATACCTATTCTATTGGCCAAGTATAGCTGCAATAATTCTGTGTAGCAAGCCACTCCAAAGCTCAGTGACTTAAAAAAAAAAAAAAGTACTTTATTCTTGCTTACATGTCTGTTGGCTGAGACATTTTTCTTCATCTCTCCTGGGCTCAAACAGGCTTGATGCCAAGCAAGAGATTGGGTTCAGGACTGCTCCTTATGCCTCTCATCCTCTTTGGGCCAGTGGCTGGCCTGAGTATGTTTTTCTCATAGTGATGACAGTGGCACAAGAGAGGAAGCCTGATCACCCAAAAATATTTTAAACCTCTGGTTATACCATCACCACTAATATTCCATTGGTCAATGCAAGTCACATGGCCAAGTGCTACGTCAATGAGGTAAGGAAGGATACCTCACCCACCAGGAGGCTATGGTAAGTAGCATGGCCAAAACCTGCATCAAGGGAGAAAAGAAGTGTGCTCTTTCCAAGGCAGTAAGGGAAAAGGGGTGAAGGGAATATTTGCCAAATGATACTCTAATGTTCCACACCACCTAAAAGAAAGAGCCAGAATCATCTAGGGCTTCTAAGCTCAGAAGTGTTTCTCTTAACCAGTCTCTTTAATGAGTACCCAGGGTAGATCTTTTGGCCACATAGACACAATGCCTAGGAGGTCTGCTGGGTGTTTTCAGGAATTGGAAGACAGGGCTGCTCCTGAGCATGTGGGAGATGGTGGGGGACCCCGAACAGTGGAACAGTCCAGAATGAGTGTGTGTTCCAACACGCAGACATCTTCCGCTCCACACACTCTTCAGGCTTCTCTGTGGGGCTCCAACCTGTCATTAAAGGATTCGCTTTCTTGTCAACCTCCTTCCACAAGTTTCCATGCAGCCTTGGAATGTATTATCAGAGTCCAAAGCAAGTATACCTGAATTCTTGGCCTGGTAGACCTGACTGCTTTCTTGTGTTTACAAAGGGTTGTTAGAAATTCCCAAATTTTGAAGTTGTATTTTTACTGGGGCCGAGGAATGAATAGAAAAAGTTCCTGGTGGATTATTTTATTTGTATTTTGTTTTAGCTCCTGACATTTGAAGAAGGCTTGAAGATCTTATTAATGTTTGCTATTTTTTATTTGTTTTGTAGGATGATAGATTAAACCATAGAATCCCAGGAAATAGACTTGCTATTTTCCTTTTCAGAGCTACAAGGCCTGGGATTATTGTCTCAAGTGTCAGGATGGCCAGTCCTGGGCCTGGGAGTTGCCTCTCCTCACCACGCTCACCCTCGTAGACATTGCTAATGGATCCCAGCTCTGCTGCCCTCCAAGCCCCTAAATGGCCTCAAGCCCCCTCAACACAGCTCTCCAGGCAGTCGCTGCTACTCGATCAGAGTTAATGCAACCTACTGCCATCCTTGCTCTAAAAAATTTCAATTTTTAGCATGCCACTAACATAACTTTATTCAAATCTTTACAGAGTTCTGATAAAGATAATAATAATAATAAAACCAAAACAAAACATCAAACCTGTTGCCGCTGAGTCCCTTCTAACTCATGGTAATCTCGTGTTACAGAGTACAACTGCTACATAGGGTTTTCCTGATGGTAATCTTTGCATTAACCTTCAGGTTAACAGTCAAGTACAAACCATTTCCATCTATGTGTGTGTGTGTATAAAAAATTGGGATCACATCATACATATTGTTTTATAACTAGCTTTTTTTCCACTTAGTGCATCTTAGACATCATTGGATGTATGCATAGATCTCTTTCTGTCTTTAGTAGCTGCCTAATATCCCATTGTGTAAATTTATCATAAGACAGTCCTCCATTAATTAGTAATTAGATGATTTATTATTTCCATTTGTTTACTTTTACGATGAACATCCTCATACATTATGTTTGAGCACTAGTACAAGTCTACCTATAAGATAAAAATCTTGGAAGGTAAAATGGCTCAGTCAAAGGGTATACATATATTTTTTATTTTGATAGTGATTGGCCCTCTGAAAAAGTTGTGTCAAATGCATTCCCACCAACAATGTATGAGATTGTTTATTAGTTTTATAATCATTTAAAAATTAAGAACGTTTTGAATATGCTGATACAGAAACATTTATGAGTAAGTAGAGCAGTCACCATGGTATGTATATGATTTTGTCTTTTATTGTTTTAGCATATGATTCATAGCACAGTTGTTAATATGCTGTTTTTATGTAATGCAAAGGAGCTCTGGGGGTATAGTGGTTAACACATTCGGCTACCAACCGAAAGGTCGGTGGTTCAAACCCACCAGCTGCTCCATGGGAGAAAAATGAGGCGGTCTGCTTCGGTAGAGATTTACAGCTTTGGAAGCCCCAGGGGGCAATTCTACCCTGTCCTATTGGGTCTCATGAGTCAGATTCAACTCCATGGCAGTGCGTGGTGGGCATTTAATGCAAAACTCAGTTGATTCAAAAAAAGTATTTTATAATACACATTTTAAAAACTTGAATTGGGCAGTAAGTAGTACTGCAGAGCTCATGTGAAATGATATTAATATAATAGTCATTTTGCCTTTGAATGTGACAGACATGAAAAGATACATTAAAAATATATAAGTGTGTTGAATTAAATGTTTTCTATTAAAAAATGTCTACCACATTTCTCCAGGTTCTGTTGTAATGCAAATTTTGTATTATGGTTCTTACACATTCTTTCTTACCCCTAGATCTTTATTAAAGTCAGTCAAAGCCTATGCTTTTCATGTTTTGAATAGGCATCATAATTATCTAATGCAACTAGTCCAAAAATCCGATTAGTAATTAGCTGGACCAACTGATTGGTATGACTTCCTGGATGCAGCTCTTTAATGTTGAACATTCACTTTGTGCTTGAAGGATTTGTATGTGTGTTTCCTACGTGTGATGAGAGCTTTTCGATAATTAGCTCCTAAGGGATGTTGTACTCCAATAGTTAAAGAGTAATTATAGCCTTATGAAAAGTGAAATGGCTTCGGCTGCCTTTTGTTGTAGTTGAATTGTATGCAACAAGTCCAGGAGGGGTCTCATTTCAAATTGTGATAGTGAAGATGTAGCTTTCATTAAAAAAAAAAAAAAAAAGTAAATTTGGTAAAATGGCAAATTGATATAATTTTAAAAACAAACAAGCAAACCACTCTATTAAAATAAGTCTTGTGTTGTTTCATTAGTTCAACTTTTGATGACAAATTAAACTGTGACAGAGAGAAAAGCTATAACGCTATAACTATAAGGAGATGGAACTTGAAAAATTCACATCAAAAGGTGTCAGCTAGGAAAAGACATTGCGATAGACTGTTTGTTTGTTAGTGTCAGCCACAAAAAAATGAGGAAGGGTGGAATGACAGGCCAGTTCTCAGAGATCGTATAGTTTGGGGATGAGGTGATATAAAACACACTAAAAAGAATATGTGTTCTTCAATGTCCATCCTGTTATTTTTGAAAAAAAAAAATTGGCCTTTTTGGAGAAAAACTTCATTTATTAAGATATTTTTTCAGTCCAAGCAAGGCTGGAATGACAAAAGATGATAGTCTATACCATCAAAAAAGATGTTAGTCAGCCACTGCTATAGCAATGCTGCATAACAAATGACCCCAAAACTCCGTGTCTTAAAAACTAAGCATTTCTTTCTTGCTCATGGATCTGTGGGCTGGCTGCAACTTGGTTGGGCTAGTCTGGGCTTCAGGTTCATGACTCCAGGATCTACACTGGAGATTAGGCTCAGCTCATCCAATGGCTATCCGCAACATATTCTTCTCATGATGGATGTCAGAAGCACAAGAGCCAATCCAAAATGCACAAGAACACTTAAAGCATTGACTAATGTCAGTTCCACTAAACTTCCACTGGCCAAAGCGAATCACATGGTCAAGCCCCACATCCCAGAGAAGGGATGTGTGGTCTGACCACAGTACAAGAGGGAGAGGAGAACATGAGTGCCAAGTCATCATTCAAATCATCACATTAACATCATATGTTCATCACCCTGGCTGAGATTATATTCACCATCAACAAACACAAAAAACCAAACCCATTGCCAAAAATTCAATGCCAACTCATAGCACCCTATAGGGCTGAGTGGAACTGCCCTACAGGGTTTCCAAGGCTGTAATCTTTATAGAAGCAGACTACCTCATCTTTCTCCCACAGAGCAGCTGGTAGGTTTGAACCACTGACTTTTCCATTAGCAGCCGAATGTGTCAACCGCTGCATCACAAGACTGACAAGACCAGTGAAAGCAATGTTTCTTGCAAAGCAAGATTCGGGCCAATGGTAGCATGAAGTGAACCAACTTGAAGAAGCATTTTCCATCTGTCCATTCTGAAAATCCTCTCTGCAAAAAGGCACCATGTGAAAAGCAGACTTGTGCTGACCCAGCTTGCATGGACCCGATGCAAGCCCTACCTTGTCTCAAATCACCCTCTGAGGTTGCACATCGCATTGCCCATGAGATAATCCACATGTGGGTGATGATGTCAACAAAGAAAACTCCTTGCTTATTTTCCTGTTTTGGAAACTGCAATGGCATCTTGGAAATGGTGAAAATGTTGCCTGGGGAGCAGTTCACAGGACCTGTGTGTACTGTGTGGGCACCTTGCCCATAGCCCCTCGGCACTCCTTATCCCCTGCATTCTGATGACTTCTTACTGTAAACACCTGCAGGTCTCTGGGCTATCTTCTGCCTGCCCATATACAAGGCAGGTCTCAAATGCTGAAAAGCTCAGTGCCTCTAGGGAGCAGACCTTCACCAATGATGGATTGGAGTTGAAGTTTAAACCCTCAGTTTCCTCACTTCTCAGTTGGGACAACTCTGAAGCATATTGTCCACTCTCTCCCAGGATTCCCCAGTGGGACTGACCCTGAGTTGGCTACCTCAGTAACCTGCCTGGAAATGCACCTTTTATTGTCTTCTTTCCTGTCCCTGGCTTACATCCCCACCCCCTCTCCCACAGATGCTTCCTGGGATCACCTCCTGACTAAGTCACTTGCCCTCAAATCCCTGTCTCAGAGACGGTTTCTGGGGAAACCCAACCTGAGAAACTGTACACCTGAGAAACTTGACATCTCACCTGGTTTTGCTACTTTGGTGATAAAGAAGCATTGCACACTATAGTGTCTTGTGGCTTTCTTCAGAGGATTCTGCTGATGTCCAAACAATGTGTCAATAATGCTGAGCGGACTGGCATTTCATCACCTGCATGGAAGAGTCTCCATAATATCAGAGCCCGAGGGCTTGTCAGAAAATGGAGACAGACCATGAAGGTTTTCCATAGTATCTTCAAGTTCCCTAGTTTCTGCAGGCAAGTCTTAATATGCTTGATTGACCTTCAGGCAGAAGACAAAAGTCCAATCTCAATACAGGAAGGGAAGCATTTCTTTATGTCTTGGCATTCTAGGCAGATAATTATTTGGCCAAATGAACAGGATAAGTTTTCTGAGTCAAAGTCCTACCATTGCTGTTACAAAAGCTATTGCAGACAGGTTCTGAGAGTTTGGGCTCCACACTTCTGTTTTGAATGAGAGACTGGTGGTGGACAGTCTACAGACTACAGATTTCTTGTTGCCTTGAGATAATCTTTAAATCTTAAACCAAAAATATCCCCCAAAGTCTTCTTAAAACCAAACAATAGTTTGACTTATCTAGGAAAAAAGATCTGCCTTGAGTATTGTGTTCTTTGAAGAATATCTATATGGGATCAAAATGACAGCAGCAACTCAAACGCTTAGAACCTTAGAGGACAGTACATTTGTGTTAATTGACTTTTGTCAGAAAATGAGGATGAGTGAGAATGATCACACAACTCAAAAAATACAATCAATATCACCAAATTGTACACATAGAAACAGTTGAATTGGGGTGTGTTTGCTGTGCATATTCTCAGCAACTACAACAATAACAACAAAAAGATACAATTGAATTTCCTGGGTGGTGCAATGGTTAACACTGCTAACCAAAAGATTGGGGGTTCGCATACACTCAGGGGTACCTTGAAAGAAGATCCTGAAGGTCTACTTCCAAAAAACCAGCCGATGGAAATTGAATGGAGCAAGTTCTACCCTGACACACATGTGGTTGCCATGAGTCAGAATGGACTCAACAACCATGAACAACAAAACAAGATACAATCTACTGTACGATGTGCCGTCAATTTAATGAGAGCTTTTTGGCTAGGGGAGGGGGCTTTGCCCACATCGAATGTGCTCATTGACTCTAGGAAGGCATTCTCTGTTCAGGAACTTTAACATGTGCATCTGGAGATAGGATGATGTAGTAGGACCTGTCCATTATAAGTAGGATGACTTCACAGGCACAGATGATGGTGGCAAATCCTTGTCAATTTGGGACAGATGGAAATTGACAGACAACTGGAAATGCCACAGTGGCTTTTTAAAGTTTTCTTCTCCTCAAACCAAAAAAAAAAAAAACCCACCTGTGTCAGAGCAGAGCTGTGCTCCATGGGGTTTTCAATGGCTGAGTTTTTGAAAGTAGATCACCAGGCCTTTCTTCTGAGGCACCTCTGGGTAGATTCCAATGGTTAATAGCTGAGTGCTTAACCTTTTGTGCCTCCCAGCCTTGGAGAATGTTAAAACTGAAATCAGTAATGTTCCGCCACCACCCTGTCAACCCTGCCTCTAGTGCTCTCTCTACTTGATGTAAAGCACATTCAACTGCAACTCTTGGGGAATTCTGTGTTCCTCTGACCACCGCCCTCCACCTGGCCATATGAGCAATGTGAGTTTTGATTTCCTTTGCTGCTATTCACATTTGTGAGTTGTGTTGTCAACACTTGCCGCTCTCAAAATGAATGAGAAGTGAAATGGATGGGATATCAAAGGTAACGCATTTTGCCATGTTGAAGAGCAACACACAGACTTAACTTCTTAGTCAATCCAAATAAACATTTCCTTTGGGTGGAAATTTACTTTTGATGCAAATAAATTTTACTTTTAATTTCACTTGTGCAATCTCTGTTTACATCTTTTTGAAGGAAGGTGATGTAGCCATTCACTTTTGCAAAAAAAAAAAAAAAAAGTTAAAGAGATTAAAAAAAACTTTGTGAAAATTGATCTTATATTCTGATACGTGGAAAGAACATATGCCCAAGCAATAAATAAGTTATAGTTATATGCCCCATTTTGTGTGTATGGACTTTTTCTGAGGTTTTATAGGTTTCTTTAAGGAACTCTAAGGAGCTCTGCTGGTGCAGTGCCTAAGGCATTTGACTGCTAATCAGAAGGTTGGTGGTTCAAACCCACCAGCCACTCTATGGAAGAAACACTGGGAAATCTACTTCCATAAAGATTTACTGTCTCAGAAACCCAATGGGGGTTACTATGAGTCGGAATCGACTTGATGACAGTAGATTTAGGTTTATTTTAAGGAGCTCTGGTGTCACAGTGCCTAAAGTATTTGACTACTAACCAGAAGGCTGATGATTCAAACCCACTAGCTACTCAGTGGAAGGAAGACCAGGCAATCTATTTTCGTAAAGGTTTTATTTATTTATTTATTTAGGTTTATGGGTTTCTTTAGATTTTCAGTGGGTTCTGGCCTCAAATTGATCTTTTATTTTTAATTTTGGGTTTAGTCAAACTTCCTTGGTGACTGTGGCTTGGGAGTTTAATTGATTCACCCCACTATAGTGATGTAGTAAGGTATTTTTGAAGTTACTGAAAGAAGTTTGTTTTGTCTCAATGATGAACGAGTTCTCCTTGCCATATTGACTTAACTATTCATTATCTTAATAATCCCTACCATCTCCCTTATGTGGTGGGAAAATAAAGTCTGCTGTTGGTCCAATCATAAGTGCTCTCTTTGTAAATCGGGCTTAACAAGGTCTTGCTGCACATGCCACTGCTACTCTCGTGTAAATCTCAATTTCAATCTGTTTCTTTGTAAACAGAGGATAATCTTGCAGGAATGTTCCCTCTCTTGCTTTTCTGCCCACAGGGCCCCTCCTCACCCCACTCTCCAAAACTCTGACTGTAATTGTCCTTCTTCAGAACCTACATAAACGTACATTTCTTTGTGATGCTAAAAACTAATTTTTGTTTTTGCAGGCTTTTACATGGAACACTTACCTTAATCCTTTTAGGCTTCCTGGCTTGAAATGATAGCATTGGGACATTTCCA
>NW_006921596.1:16414897-16415566 GCF_000298275.1 Orycteropus afer afer | reverse complement strand
TTCAAGGAGATGGATTGATACGGTGGCTGCGATGATGGGCTCAAGTATAGCAGGGATTGTGGGGCTGGCGTGGGATTGGGCAGTGTTTCGTTCTGGTGTGCATGGGGTCGCTATGAGTCAGAAACGACTCGACGGTGCTTAACAACAACAACAACAACAGGGTTTCCAAGGCAGAACATCTTTATGGTAGCAGACTGCCTTATTTTTCTCCCACAGAGTAGCTGGTGGGTTCAAACTGCTGACCTTTTGGCTAGCAGCCCAAGCTTTAACCACAGAGCCACAAGAGCTCCTCCCATAAAGATTACAGCCTAGGCAAACTGCATGGAGCAGTTCTGTTCCGTCTCACGGGGTCTCTATGAGTTGAAAATCGACTTGACAGCAACCAACAATAATTGTTCTGTGCTTAGCCATCTACCAATGATCTATTTAAGGAAGAAACAAGAGGAGATGAGACAAGAAGAGAAGGTAAGAGAAGGAAAAGAAAATAATTCCAATTATAATACATCATTTCTACTTTTTAAATGGGGTCCTCTTTCTGATTGTGAATTGTTGCTGTAAGGTACTGTCAAGTCATCTCCGATCATAATGACCCTATCTATGCACAAGAGAATGAAACACTGCCCGGTCCTGTGCCAGCCCCATGATCCCTGCTGTGCCAGAACCCATCAT
>NW_006921596.1:16397109-16413747 GCF_000298275.1 Orycteropus afer afer | reverse complement strand
CATTTTATTTCATTAAAATGCTGTATCCCCATTATCAAGCTCTGTTTTTCATAATGAGCTAGACCATTTACGGTCTGGCACTCAGGCTTGTGTGTAAATCCTGTGCGTCTTTGTGTTACTGGTCAACAAACCACCCTCAGACAAGTTGCCTTGCTGAAGATCCTCTTCTAGTTTAATAAGCACCTGGCATTGTCTGAGAGGTAGTGAGAGGTGCAGTCGCAGAGGAGAGACATTCAGAAAGCAATTGCCAAGATTCATTTTGTTTGTTTTAAAAGATTCCCTCTGGCTATTATTTGGGATTTAGTGAAACTCCTTTAATGTTCAATAATGGTTTAGCTTCTTAAGGTCTAAAGCAATATTTCTTGAAATAGGGTTCACAGCCTCCATCTGCATGACAATCATTTGAGGGGAGCCTTTTTATAATGCAGATTCCTGGGCCAGGCCCCAGATCTGCTGAGTCAGAATTTATGGGAGGGAACAGAGAACAAACATTCGCATTGCTAATAACGATCCCCAGGCAGTAACTACTGTAACTGAAGCTTGAGCACCACTTGTCGGGGAGCCCCTCTAGCTTCGCAGCCCATCCCTCTAGATTGCTCCTCTAGTCCCTGCCCCTGCTCCCAGTCAGCAGTGTTGGAGGGATTAGGAGCTTTTGTGAGTATCTGCTGATTTGGCCTGTTTAGCCTAGATTCCTTCCACTACCAGTTGCCCCCGAGTTGACTTCAACTGATGGCGACCTCATGCACTTATTTGCTGGGATTGCTGGCGGCAAGAATGATGTAAGCCTGGAACTGCTGGGGTTAGGGTCCCCTGGCCTCCATGTGGAGAGGGTCCCAACTATAGATAAACAGAGAAATAAAGGTGTGGGAGTGGGAAGCCGTCCTGTGTCTCCTTCTTAAGTTCCTGGATTCAGCCATATCTGAAGGCAGATTGCTTTAAGAGTTTCCTGTTCACTGAGTCAGGATATCCCTTTTCTTCTGCCGGTTTGACTTGGCTTTCTGATATTTTCCATAGAAAAAAATAAATCCCATTTGTGGTAGTTAAAGTTGTATGTCAACTTGGTTGGGCCTGATTGAGTGGCTGGGCTGCTAGTGGTAGTTATTCCCCATGATGAGACTGGCAATCATCTCCATGGTGGGCTCTACCACAAGCAGCTGAGTAGCTGCTTTGGGTATGTGGTCTGCTTCCTGTATATAAGTAGCAGCTTTGGGACAGTCTCTAGTTTATGGCATGCTTGAACCCTGCATGTAGCCAAGTCATTGTACAGCAGCCTGCCATGTTCTGCTGACCTTGGGACTTTCAATGGACTTGAATTAATGGCCTGCCATGTGGTTTGGTAACATCGATACTCTGCCTTTTTACTTGTCAGCCTTGGGCTTGTCAGCCTCGGCAACCAGAGCTGAGTGAAGAAAAGCCTCCAGCTTCAGTGGGCTGGGAGCAGGAGGCAGAGCTGAAGCTCAAGGTTGAGGGGCTTTCACCCAGCCCCTAGAGCCTGGCACTTTGAACTCGGACTTAAAGCCTTCAAACTGTGAGAGAATAAACCCCTGTTTGCTCAAGCCATCCCATTTGTGGTATATTCTTGTCCGAGTGGTACTAGATAACTAGAACACCATTATAGTGAGAAAATAAAAACAACTGATTGCCTCCATGTTCCACATTGGTCTGGTTTAGAGCAAACGCTTGATGTTTGATGCAGGGCAAGCCTTAGATCTAGTGGTAGTCACTAAAAATATATTGGATTAATCATCTGAAAGCCCAGAGGTATGGATAACTCCTAAATTGACCCCAAGAGTCTCAGACTAGTCAAAGCCTAGAATATCTGTAAAATACTTACTTTTTTAAAATACATTTTATTGAAATATAATTTATGTACACTGGAATAAACAAAACTAAAGTCACATGGGTCAATGCTTTTTTTTTTTTTTTTCAGTGTTCCCTCCCTTTTCCCCTTCCACCCCTGTTAGCCAACAAAAAAAAAGCTTCCTTCCATATATAAACCTTTCCTTGACTTTTTTCAATAATTAACTAATACTATATTTGTCCTTCTGTGATTGACTTATTTTACTCAGCATAATGTCCTCCATGTTCATCCATGTTATGTGGTGTTTTGCAGATTCTACATTATTTTTTAGGGCTGCATAATATTCCATTGGGTGTATATACCACAGTTTGATTATCCATTCTTCTGTTGATGGGCATGTAGGTTGTTTCCATCTTTTTGCTTTTTAAATAGTGCTGCAATTAACATGGGTGTGCATATATCTGTTCTTGTCCTGGCTCTCAATTCTTTAGGACATATACCTAGTAATGAGATTGCTGGGTCAAATGGTATTATAATTCTAGCTTTTTAAGGAACTGTTTTCCACAGTGGTTGTATCATTTTTCTGTAAAATACTTTTAAGCACACACTGTGTCAAGAATAAGTGTCCTTACAGAGAATGGGACAAAATATTTGATCTAGAGGCTGCACAGAAAATTCTAGACCACACTCCTTATACCTTTAGTCATGATAACACACTTATAATCTCCTCAGACTCCATGGCTTAGCTGTGATCTGTAGCTGGTCCAGGATCCTCAAGATCATTGTTACCTTAGATTTCTCAAGTCATAATGGTGCTACTTGAATTCACGGAAAAAAACAAGCTCTATAAACATGAACAATGGTTGGAAAAAAAAAAAAAAAACCTCACTGCCATCGAGTCATTTTGACTCATAGCAACCTCTCCTTGGGTTTCTGAGTCAGTATGTCTATGGAAGTAGATTGCCCAGTCTTCCTTCCGAGGAGTGGCTGGTGGGTTTGAACAGCCAGTCTTCTGGTTAGCAGTCTGGTTAGCCTTAAGCACCAGGTCACCAGAGCTCCTGAACATTGGCAGGAAGTTCAATATATGGTTATGAACAAAGAAATTGAAGTCAGACAGACTTGAATCCAAGTCTTAACTCTACCAATTACTAGCTGCCTAATCTGGACAAGTTGCTTAGAGATTTTGAGTGTATTATGAGGATAATAGGGAGCTCTGGTAACGTAGTGCCTAAGGCACTTGACTGCTAACCAGAAGGCTGGCGGTTCAAACCCACCAGCCACTCCTCGGAAGGAAGGTTGGGCAACCTACTTCTGTAGTGATGTTGTTGTTGTTGTTATGTGCCGTCGAGTCGGCCCCGACTCATAGCGACCCCTCCTTGGGTTTCCGAGGCAGTATCACTACGGAAGTAGGATTGCCCAACCTTCCTTCCGAGGAGTGGCTGGTGGGTACTGCCTTAGAAACCCAAGGAGGGGTTGCTATGAGTCGGGTCTGACTTGATGGCACATAACAACAGCAGCATGAGGATAACGGCACCTTTGTGATAGATAACTATGAGAATGAACTGAGATAATGGCCGTAATGTGCTTACTACAATATCTAGCACATAGTAATTACTCAATCAGCATTGGTTTGTTCCTCTTTGTGTTGATCTGTTTGACATTTGTGTGTTCTATTTTTAGCATGTGCTGGGATATTCACAAGTGTCCTACCCCACTACCCACCCTCACCTCACATTTCTAAGCTATTTTCAGCTGGCACTTCTATTAGCAACCTATGGTTGGATATGGGTGTATGGGCCTCAGATTACCTATCTGAAAATGAAGGCCCTGAGGAGAAAAGGGACAGATGTTGGACTATGTGGTAGTTAAGGTTGTATGTCAACTTGGATGGGCTATTTTTTGAGTGGCTTGGGAGCTAGATGTAGTTATTCCCCATGATGAGATTGGATATTATGTAATCACCTCCATGGTAGAATCTGCTGTGAGCAGTTAATCAGTTGAAGGAGAGTTTCCTTCAGGGTATGGTCTGTTTCTAGTATATATAGAAATGATCCTGCATTTTGTTTGGTCTTCATCTCCAGTTCCTGGACTTGAACGAGTGGCCTGCTGTGTTGCCTGCCAGTCTTGGGATTGTTGCCTTCACAGCCTGTGAGTCAACAATCTTTCATTTTACCTGCCAATGTTGGATTCATCACCCTCTGCAGCTAGTAGCTGTGTGAGTCAGGAGAAGGCTCCAGCTTGCTCCAGTGAGCCCAGAAGGCAGAACTGAAGCCCAAGGTTCCTCCACCCAGCCCCTAGAGCTAGCACTCCGACCTCAGACCTCTAGCCTAGTTTCCCCCTAAAGCCGGCACTCTGAATTTGGACTTCTAGCCTCCTAAACTGTAAGAGAATAAATTTCTGTTTATTGAAGCCATCCATTTGTGGTATTTCTGTTATAGCAACACTAGAGAACTAAGATAGACTAGACGCTTACTAATGTTTTTTCTGCTTCTGATATTTCTTCTTTGATTTCAAGGACTACAAGTATCTGGTAACCAGATAACTCCAAACTCACTGCCGCCAGGTCAATTCCGATTCACAGTGACCCCTCCTTTGGTCTCTGAGGCGATATCTCTAAGGAAGTAGATTACCTGGTCTTCCTTGGATACCACCTCAGAAACCCAAGGAGGGGTTGCTACAAGTTGGAATTGACTCGATGGCAGTGGGTTTGGAGTTAGGTGGTTACCAGATACTTAAACACCTCATTTTTATATTGCTTAATCACTGTTCTTGTCAAAGTGCTTTAAAATATACCTTTCCCCGTGCATGAGGACTGTAGGTATGACTGTGTATGGTTTGGCCAAGAATCAGAATGACTTCTACTGTATACTTTGTAATTTGACTGCAAATGCTATCAATTGGTAAGAATGTTCTTTTGAAGCTTCCAACCTAGAAGATAAATTGCATTTTTAAAATACCTGAAGATTCTACCTCCTCCCTCCTTTTTTTTTTTTTTCCTCATTTCTTTGATGCATGTAATTCTTTTGACTTCAGCCCAATTCTCATTTTTTGGCAAATGACCAACTCACAGATTCCAAGCAATATTCAGAATGTATTCAGCTAAAACAAATCAAGTCCGACAGTTGTCACAGAAGCATTTAACCAAAATTACTTCAACATTTTAACAATGCTTGACGTTTTCAGAGATGTCTTTGAAGTACAGAGCTCCCAAAATATTTAGTGTTAACAGTTTTAGACAGGTGTTTTGCCAAAGACATGTAAAGATGTGTTGAGTGAAGATTATTATTTTGCAGTGAGTTTAGCCTCTGGAAAAATATTTATGTCTTAATTGGGTGGAATTCACCTGTCATTTTATCAAACACTTTGCTTATGGTACATTTTGCTTAGAGTCCAAGAAAAATGAGAGTATTTTAGTTGTGAGAATTAATGCAACACATGTTTGGGCTTTGTGGAATCACTAGCATTTGTTTGGGTAATAATTACAAAAGAGTGTTTAGGAACTTGAACTTGAGTTTGCAGTTAATTAGAGTATACAAAATTGGATCTGAAAGAAAAGTTTAAGACAAAAGAATGAAAGAAAATGTTGTGAAGACCCTTTGATAGGAAACCAAAATTATAAAACTAAAAAACCACTTAAAGCTTGAATGAAAAAAGGTAGTCCAATCCATTTTCAAGGAATTAGGAATTAGTTGTCCTAGTGTTTGGCACATAGTTGTTTTTGTTAGTTGCCCATGACTTGGCTCTGACTCAGTGATCTTATGAATCTACCAATCGCCATTCAATCAATTCCAACTCATAGAAACCCTTTAGGACAGAGTAGAATTGCCCCATAGAGGTTCCAAGGCTATAAATCTTTATGGAAGCACACTGTCTTACCTTTCTCATGTGGAGAAGCAGGTGGGTTCAAAGTGCCTACCTTCTGGTTAGCAGCCCAATGCTTTACCCACAGTGCACCACAGCTCCTTGGATGGTATGTGTAACAGAACAAAATGGTGCCCAGTCCTGTACCATCCTCATGAGCCTTGGTATATCTGAGTCCCTGTTGCAGCTGTTGTGTCCATCCATCCCAACTGAGGGCTGCCCTTGTTTTCACTGACCCTCCACTTTACCAAACATAAGTCTTTTAAAAGAGGTGGCTTCCTGCCTTTTTCTCCCTCACTTTACCTATTTCAGCCTCATCATCTTTCCCTCTACCAGCTTTTTGGCCACTGACAACATGCTTTCAATGAGACACAATGTTGTTTTTGTTGTTATGTGCCGTCGAATCGGACCCGACTCAGAGACCCCTCCTTGGGTTTTCCAGGCGGTATCACTATGGAAGTAGATTGCCCAACCTTCCTTCCAAGGAGTGGCCCAAGTATGTAGTGAATGGGTGTCAGTCCAGGCAGGTCTCAGTTAGTCCCACTGTCACCTTACAGTTGGGGCCAGAAGGAAGAAGTGGGTCATAGATGAGGTGTTTTGGAGCAGGGGACAAAAACTGTTTGTTAGAGGTGATTTGTGAATCAGAGAACCCCCTCATTTTGTGTTGTGGCAAGAGACACACACCCCCCGCCCCAGTTAATGTGGCGTCACTTCTGACTCATTATGACTACATATGTACCAAAGAACTGTGCTCCATAGGGTTTTCAGTGGTTGCTTTTTCAGAAGTAATTCACCAGACCTTTCTTCCAAGACACCTCTGGATAGACTTGAACCTCCAACCTTTTGGTTAGCAGCTGAATGTTTAACTGTTTTACCACCAGAGACTCCAGTGGTGAGAGACACACATCTAAAAACCAGGAAGAGGTGCAACTCAGAGCAGAAAACCAAATCTCACTTCAGTGGGGTGGGATCTAAGGAAAAAGAGTGAAGGACACACCTCAGCAGAACTGATCAGAGATTCATTGGGCATTAGAAAGGCACACACAACAACCCCTGCTCTACTCTCCATAACCCTGTCATCTCAGATCACCCACAGAGAACAAAATCTAGGAATTGCTATTTGCAGAATCTTATCTCAGGGTGAGAAGGCTTTCCTCACAGTGAAAATACTTGATGTGCTTGGGGGTGGAAGCTGAGATTCTGGAGGGCCCCTGGAGGAGGTGGAAAGGTCTGATGAGAAGGGGAGCTTTGTTTAGCATGGAATATGGGGGGACAGTGGAACCATGGAGCTTGTGGGAGGCTGTGGGTGACAATGTGACCCCTCCTCTCTTTCCCAAAAATCTTGAGTTCAACTCCTAACCTGCCACAGTGTTTGGTGAGGGGGCTGGCTGAGCTTCCCATCTGGGTTGATGTGAAGGCAGCGTGTGTGGCCATAGGAGTGTGAAGGCAGAGAAAGGAAGGCAGTCAGGGGAACTCACAGACATCCTGGTGTGTTCAATTGGCTCCTAACTAACCCTGGCTAACACATTGTCGTCACAAGGGTTGGGCCAGGGCAGTCATCCTGTATCTCTTTTTATTAAGGAGTGAGAGACCATTCCCTGGAGAAGTATATGCTCGATAAAGTGGAGGGTCAACGAAAGAGGGGAAGGCCCTCAATAAGATGGACTGACACAGTGGCTACAACGATGGGCTCAGGTATAGGAAGATCGTGGAGCTGGCATAGGACCGGGCAGTGTTTCATTCTGCTGTACACAGGGTCGCTGGGTCAGAGATGACTCGAAGGCACCTAACAACAGCAAGCATCCATTTCCTTCTTGATGTGGGTGATACTTTATCGTGGTCCTTTCTTGTTCTCTGGCCTCTCGGGCTATAGGGTTCATTATCGTCCCATATTCTTTGGTGCTTACAGCATCATCTCTGGCACTTGTTTGGATCAAGGTCATGATCTGGTATTAGTTTTGACTAGAACCTAATCAGGTCTACTTCCGTAGTGATACCACCTCAGAAACCCAAGGAGGGGTCTCTGTGAGTCTGATCTGACTCGACAGCAGTGCGCTTAATCAGTCTTAGTGCCCAGTGCTGGAATCATTCACAATTGCTGCTTCTGATTAGGCTGGAACTTTGATTCCTTCAAATAAAAAATATTCATCAGGTAGACCAACGTTACTAGCCATTATGTTAGTTGAATTTATGACATAAAGTGCCTACTGCACACACACACACACACACACACAACCCTCACTGCCATCCAGTCGTTTGTGATGCATAGTGACCCCTCCTTGGGTTTCTGAGGCAGTATTTCTACCAAAGTAGATTGCCCAATCTACCTCCTGAAGAGTGGTTGATGGGTTTGAACCTCCAGCCTCTGGTTAGCAGTCAAATGCCTTAGGCACTACACCACCAGAGTTCTCAACTTTTACTCAATATATATACCTGTACCTATAGTTTTTAATTTACTAATATCTCTTCAACAGTGACTATATTGTGGCATAAGGGAGGGAACTAAAAATATCAGTGGGTGGGGAACAAACAGAAGCAGGGATAACAAAGCCCACCTGGTCTGCTGACTATGACAGGTGGAAAGAGGTTGAAACAGGTTGAGTAGAAGTCCTGAGGCATTAAATGCAGCCCTCCTTTAGGCAGAGGGTCCTTCATCTGTGAGGCATCATGATTCAGTGGTGGAAGCCTCCCCTTCCATGCAGTAGCCCCAGGTTTATTT
Source organism: Orycteropus afer afer (assembly GCF_000298275.1). Lineage (NCBI taxonomy): Eukaryota > Metazoa > Chordata > Mammalia > Tubulidentata > Orycteropodidae > Orycteropus > Orycteropus afer. The sequence goes on along the minus strand of NW_006921596.1, from coordinate 16,405,366 downwards.
CCCAGCCAGCGCACTTCATGTGCAGCCACCACTGTCTGTCTGTCAGTAGATTTGAACAGGTTTCAGTGGAGCTTCCGAGCTAAGACAGACTTGACTTGGTGATGTCTTCTGAAAATTGGCCAGTGAAGACCCTATGGATCACAACAGAACAATCCACAGACAGCCATGAGGATGGTGCACGACTGGACAGAGTTGTGTTTCGTTGTGTATGGAGGACGATGCTGGATCACAGTTAAGAGTGTGGGCTTATGGAGAAAATGCAAGCTCTAGATTTGAATCCTGGCTGTCTCTCTTCCTGGCAATGAGACGTGGACTTTGGGGAGCTATTTAATCTCTCTAAACTTCATTGTCTTCACATGTGAAACTTGGAAAATAACAGCAGCAAACTCATAGGATCGGGATGGATAGGGCTAAAAGAGATAAAGAACATAAAGTGCTTAGAATATTGTCTGACACTTACTACACACTCAAGATGGTAGCTGTTACAATTATTCTTGCTTTTGTTATTGTCAGTAGCAGTAGGGAGAAGCAGAAGTTAATAGACACTGGTTTTTAGTGACACATAAAATTCAGATATGGTGAACAAGTTGGGACCCAGAGACACTATAAACATCATCATGAAATGGCATGGCATACCAAAGGACTTACAAATAAACATTCGCTGGGTCCTTGTTTAATAGGAGGTGAACTTGAAGAACTCCAAAGACCTCTGTCAGAGGAAATATTCATAACACAGCCTCTGCCCGCAGTCTTTGCTGGCAGTAGTTAATGTTGGACATTGTAATTTGTTCTTGACAATGTTTAGTAATATTCAGAGGGTGCCATAATTCTCCCCTTGTCACCAGCACTTCTAAGGAGCAGGCATTTCTGATGACTGTGATTCCTGGTAATTGGTAGCATTTTCTCCTTGCTCTCGCAAGCATCCAAGCATCCAACACTCTTGGAATGCTAAGTAATACAAACGCAGTAAAGTCAAGCCCAGGAATTATTTTGCTGATATTAAGAGTTTGGGACTTCATTCAATAGGCAGGTTGTTTGTCTGGATAAGCCACACTTGCAGTGTGTTGATCTAAAGAGGGTATTTTTGGGTGTGTGTGTGGGGAGAACGTGCTAAGAGGTTCTGTTATTTTCTTAAACTGATGATCTCAAATTAAAATAGTCAATTATTGTTGAAATATTTATGAAGAAATTTGATGGAATGTTAGTGTTAGTCAAGACTATAAGAATAACCTCCTCCAACAGTGGCATTTTACTCTAACCCATGTGTCAGTTGGAGTATCCATTCTCTTGAGAATTAGAAGAAATTGACATGATACCATTCCAACTGTGGGAGGGGTCTCACGACCCTCTCAATTTCTCTGGGGATTCTGGAGGGCAGGCAGTGATGGATTGTATTTTTCACCCTATATGAATATGGTTTCTGTTTAGTTAATTCCATTCTATGGATTCTCCCACCATTCATCCATGCTGCCCTGTTCCAAACATCTTCAGTTCAGCCATGGACATGCTGAGACTTCGTGTCCATAGTAAAACCTATTCATACAAGTCCTTCATGTGAAAGTAGATGTGGCTAAATTGGAGAGAAAAAAAGGCAGAAGTGTTTACATCATGGAAGAGCAGTCACCTTAAAATTGTACACCAGATACTCTTTTATCCAACAGTCTTGGCCACAAGGCTTGGCGGTGCTACAGCTGCAAGCCAAGGGACATTTGGAACCATTAGAAGCTCAGGGTCAGCCATGGAATCGATACTTCCTCAGAGTCTCAGATGGAATCAACACAGCTGATGCCCTGATCCCAGCCTCCAGAACTTTGAGACAGTAAATTTTGTTGGTTAAAGCCACCTACTTTGTAGTGTTTTGTCACAGTTGCCAGACTCTCAGTGTGCTTGTCATGAAGACATTCTCAGCTGCCCTACATTTTAGATTCACTCCTACAAGAATCTCAATCCAGGTGGGCTCATTTCATTGGGTAATCTGTGTCCCATGCCTGCATGTCCGTTGTTAGGAATTGAAAGAGAGATAATCTTCCCCTTAGAGCTCTCATAGTGAGTTGAGTATCTTCCTCCCACCAACATTCATAAGGTGAAGAATTATCTCCAAACAAGGAGCCCTGGTGTTGCAATGGTTAAGTGCTTGGTTACTAACTGAAAGGTTGGTGGTTTGAACTCATCTAGTGGCTCCACAGGAGAAAGAAGTGGTGCACTGCTTCTGTAAAGAGTATAGCCAAGAAAACCCTCTAAGGTAGCTCTAGTTTGTCACATGGAGTGAGTCTGACTTGGAATTCACTTAATGGCATCCAACAACAACAAATTTCCCCAAACAGGTAGATTTTTTGGATATTGAGATAAAAAAATAAAGAAAGAGAGAGAGAACTGACAGTATAGATAGCTAGGACTTTAAAAGAAAGATATAGTGACGAAGAAAATTCCAGAAGAGATAATAACCTGAGCAAAGGAATGGAGGTAAAAAAGCAGAAAATGCCTTGAGGACTGAAATGTGAGAGAGAATGAAAAGCAATATAACTGGAAAGGTGAGGTGGTCTCTGTTATTGGCTGAATTGTGTGTCCCCCACCCTACCTCCCACAAGGGAGATGTTGAAATCCTAATCTCCAATACTCATGACTGTGACCTTGTTGAGAAACAGGGTCTTCAAAGATGTTATCAGTTAGGTTAACATAAAGTCACCCTCTAGTAGGGTGGGCCCTAAACCCATCTGATTGGTATCCACATAAAAAGAGGAGAAGGTCCAGAGAGAGACAGACAGACAGAGACAGAGGAGGGACACATGTGATGCTAGAGCTGCAAGCCAAGCAATACCAAGGATTTCCACATCCACCAGGAATTAGGAAGAGGCCAGGAAGAATCTTCCCCCAGCGCCTTCAGAGAGAGCATGGCCCTGCCAACACCTTGATTTTGGGTTCTAGCCTCCAGAATTGGGAGACAATAAATTTCTCTGGGTGTAAGCCACTTGGTGTATAGTACTTTGTTAAGGCAACCCTAGGAAAGGAATAAAGGCTCGTATTATCAAGGTCATTGAAACCTAGGCTTACCCAGCTATTCTTTGGAACCCAGTTGTTGTAGTTATGGTTATGCGTCAAATTGGCTGGGCCCGGTTTTGAGTGTCTGGGTAGCTGGATATAATGATTCCCTATGATGAGACTGGTTATCAACCCCATGGTGGAACCTGCTGTGAGCAGCTGAGTTGCTGCCTTAGGGATGTGGTCTGCTTCTAGTATATAACAAGAACTTTTGAGAAAGGTCTCTAAGCTTTTTGGCATGCTTGGACCTTGTTGTTGTTGTTGTTGTTGTTATGTGCCATCAAGTTGCACCCGACTCATAGCAACTTCTCCTTGGGTTTCTGAGGTAGTATCACTACAGAAGTAGATTGCCCAACCTTCCTTCTGAGGAGTGGATGGTGGATTTGAATTGCCAGCCTTCTGGTTAGCAGTCAAGTGCGTTAGGCACTACACTACCAGAGCTGTAGCCAAGTCTTCATTCAGCAGCCTGCCATGTTATCTGCCAATCTTGGGACTGTTTGTTTGACTGGTGACCTGCCATGTTGCTTGCTGATCTTGGGACTGTGCCATTTTACTTGTCAACCTTGAATTTGTCAGCCTCAGCAGTCAGCTGCTGGCTGAGTTAGGAGAAGCCTTCAGCTTCAGCAGGCCGGGAGCCAGAACCAGAGCTGAAGCCCAAGGCTGGGGGCCTTCCCCCAGCCCCTAAACCCGGTGGTTTGAACTCGGACTTCTAGCTTCCTAAACTGTAAAAGAATAAATCTCTGCTTGTTAAAATACCTGTGGTATTTTCTGTTAGAGCCTCAGAAGAGGAACAAAATATCAGTTTACAAAGAGAACTAGGAAATAGAATGTTGGATACCTGTGAGCAACCTGACCATTTTATCCTTGGCTTCTTTTTCATCAGATATATTTCTTTAAACATTGAAAGATACACTGCAGCATAAAAAAATATATTTATAAAATGAAGAACCAAGTTGAAAGAAGATTTTCTTGCTTCACGTTTGGGTGGGAAGTTTTGTGGGTTTGAAATGTTTAAGGACACAAAGGCAGTTCAATGCCCATGTCTTTGAGGTAATTTTGGAGAAATTCTCCAACATATAAGACATTTATTGGCAGGGAAAGTAAGACGCTTCTAGGCTGGATTCTTTCAGTGCACTCAGTGAAATGACTTTGAGTCTTTACACAGAGAATAAAATTTGGGTGGGTCACTTTCTGCTGTGCGACCTGCAGTGAAGGGGGTGGGCTCTGGTGATGGCTATCAGCTGGGCCTCCTCACCCTCTCCCTACATGGCGGTCTTTTGTGTGCTCAGAGGAGAGGTAGCTGCGTGCACAGGGACAAGGTGTGGCTGATGGGCCCTGATAAACCCCACACAAAAAGCCCACTGTAGTGCTGAAAGGGTCTCCAATGTAGCTCTTTAATTTCCTCACTTGGAAATGCTTCTCCTCTTTTCATCCCCTGCCTTTATCTTAACTTCTAATCGGAGCAAAGCGGCAGCCTTTCAAATTGAACAAATAGCTTCTCTGCTTGTGACAAGATGGACCTCATTTTCTCGGCAAGCCTTCAGCAAGGTCACACCTTTTTAATTTATTTTCTGTAAGAAAAATCTAGTTGCTGGATAGAACAAGGGCCAGATCTTGCTAGAGGTCATTTCTAGAGCTAGTCATAAAGCAGAATGGGATTATAGCCGTTTCATATCCTCGCCCTCACCTTGTTACCCACCGTCAGCATTTAGACAGCAAAGAGTAGGCTGTCTCGGTGTGGATTGTTCTGCCCTTAAATTGTGCTGCCGCTGTTTTCCTTGTACAGTGGGACCTGTGAGAGCTGGAACTCGGTGGGATTGTCTCGTTTTTCCATGTCTCACAAGTTTTCTGCCTTACCATTTTTCTGCCACTCTCTGTGAATGGAAAATATTTGAGTTTTCCTTTTTGAAAGGAGGTGTTCTTGCTTCTGGGGGTTTGGGTGGGAAGTTTTGTGGGTTTGAAACATTTATAGACACAAAGGCAGTTCAGTCCCTGTGTATTTGAGCTAATTTTGGAGAAGTTATCCAAGATGTTCTGCATTTATTGGCAGGAAAGCTTCAAGGCTGGGTTCTGGCTGCCTTACGCAGTTTCCAGCTTTTGCAGGTTTTACCATATGTATATTTCAAAAATTAATTTTAAAATAGAAATACCGTATGATCCAGCAATCCCACTCCTAGGTACATATCCTAGAGAAATAAGAAGTGTGACGCAGAGACATATGCACATCCATGTTCATTGCAGCAATATTCACAATAGCAAAAAGATGGAAACCTAAGTGTCCATGAAGGGATGAATGGATAAACAAATTGTGGTACACACATACAATGGAATCCTACGCAATGATAAGGAATAATGATGAGTCCTTGGACTACCTTACAACATGGGTGAATCTGGAGGATATGATGCTGAGCGAAATAAGTCAATCACAAAAGGACAAATACTGACCATTGATTATCAAAAGTCAAGACTAGGTTTACACATAGAAAGAAACATTCTGTGATGGTTACTGGGGATGGAGAATGGGAGGGAGAATCACTAACTAAGTGACGACATGTGTTAATTCTGGTGAAGGGAAGAGCAATACACAATGTGGGGAAGGCAGCACAATGTGACCCAGGCCAAGGAAGACACTGAGGGGTACACAAGGATAAAGGCCAAGTACAGTAAATACTAGAACGTACGCAAATCTGCAACAATAGTAATTAACAAACAATAATGTGTGAGTTGATACACAGATACATATGCTCAATAGGACACATATATTTGTGTATGTTCATACATGTAACAGAGCACATAGGAGACACAGTTATGGAGGCTTATTAGAAATAACCAAGCACCTCAAGGCTGAGTTATTGGGCTTGAAAGCTAAGGACCATAATTTTGAGGGACATCTATGTCATTTGCGTAGTTCATAAAGGTAACAATCTACATCCTAGTTTGGTGAGTAGTATTTGGGGTCTTCAAAGCTTACGAGCAGCCATCTAAAATACAACAACTGGTTTCTTCCCTTCTAGGACAAAGGAGAGTGAAGAAAACCAGAGATTTAAGGAAGCAATTCATCCAAAGGTCTAATGGCAGACATGAACCACAGCCTCTTCTTGCTTAAAAGCAGGAGAACTAGATGGTGCCCAGCTACCACTCCCAAGCACTCTGTCCAGGGACACTATAGAAGGTGCTGGTTAGAATGGGAGACAAATGTACAACAACAATCAAATTCATACAAAAGACCAGACTTACTAGTCTGGTAGAGACTGGAGGAACCCCTGAGACTATTGCCAGAAGACACTCTTTGAACTTGGAACTGAAGGTGCTCCTGGAGCCCACATTTTGGCCAAATAATAGACTGCATACATATATATATAAAATACCAGTGACGAATGTGCTTCTTAGAACTATCAACAGTATGAGACCAAAGGACAATATTTGTCCAAAAGTAAATATGAGAAGGTAGAGAGGGGAATGAAACCAGACAGTGGAAGTGGGAAACCCAGGATGGAAATGGGGAGAGTGTTGACAGATTGTGGGGATTACAACCAACGTCACTGAACAATTTGTGGGAAACTAATTTGCTGTGTAAACTTTTACCTAGAGCACAATAAAATGTTTTTAAAAAAAAACCAAAAAACCACTTTCTGAACAAGTTTATAAGAACAACTGTTTGGTTACAGTTCAGCAAAAACCTTTGTGTAATTGATAGATATGTTGGAAAATGAAGATCATGACTTTTGTAAGCATAAAGATGCTAATCTTCCACTTGAACCTGTCTCTTTTTGTAAGAAAGCTTTTCCAGAGAGGGTACCTATTAACATGAAGTACTGAAATGCACTCTCCCTCAGGACATACCTTTGAATTACTGTATTAGCAAGTGATGAAACAAGATTTTTTTTAAACAACAGTATATTTAATCACATATACCTTTAGTAAAAGCAATTTTAAAATACAAAGAAATTGTGTTTAACATTTTCTAATGTAGAGGAAGGGCAGAACATTGTTTGTAATTTATTGGAGCTACCATTAATTTAGGAGCTCTGGTAACATAGTGCCTAAGGCACTTGACTGCTAACCAGAAGGCTGGTGGTTCAAACCCACCAGCCAATCCTCAGAAGGAAGGTTGGGCAATCTACCTCCGTGGTGATATTGCCTCAGCAACCCAAGGAGAAGTCGCTATGAGTCAGGGCTGACTTGACGGCACATAATAACAACACCACCATTAATTTAAGCAGCCCTGATGGCACAATAGTTAAAACACTCAGCTGCTAGCTTAAGGGTTGGCGATTTGAACCCATCAGTCTCTTCACAGGAGAAACATGAGGCAGTGTGCTTCAGTAAAGATTTTCAGCCTTAGAAACTCTATGGGGCAGTTCTACTCTGCCCTATAAGTTCTATGGGTTGATATCCACTGGATGGCAGTGGGTTTGTTTTTTTAATACATTAATTTGGGGGCATAGGTGGTTCAGTGGTAGAATTCTCATCTTCCATGGGGGAGACCGGGGTTCAATTTCAGGCCAGTGCACCTCTGGCACAGACACCACCCAACCTTCAGCGGAGGCTTGCCCGTTGCCCTGATGCTGAACAGGTTTCCGCGGAGCTCCCAGACTAAGACAAACCCGGAAGAAAGTCTGGTAATCTGCTTCCAAAAACCCTTGAAAACCCTATGGCTCAGGATGGTCTGACCCACAGCTGCTCATGCGGATGGAGCAGGACCAGGCAGCGTTCATTCCATCGTGTGCAGGGTTGCCACAAGTCAGGGCTGGCTCCATGACAGCAACACATTCATTCACCATACCTTCCACCCTGACTTTAACATTTTTGAGATAAAATTTTGGGGGGATCATTTACGAGTTGAAGTGAATGTTTCTACTCTGAAATAAAGGGCAGGTTTTCATTCCATACGTTTTAGTTGCTGGATGACCCATTGAAATATCCAGTCAACTCCATTTTTGTTTCTCTAATTCATTTTGTTTTATTTTATTTTGTATTCAATGTTTTCCTTTCCTAATTATAAAAATAGTTACCATGCATGTTAACATATGTAAATACATAGAATAATGTCTGAAAGGATAGATCCTCTTTTTCCACAGAACTCACTCCTGGCAGATGAATAGGGATGATAAGGAAAGAGCGATTCTCTATATCAGCTTTTTATTGAGAACTTTATAATGATAATGCTAAATGTTGTTGTTGTTGTTAAGTGCCGTCGAGTCGTTTCCGACTCATA